>NC_092714.1:266113108-266480528 GCF_047496885.1 Scyliorhinus torazame | reverse complement strand
GAATTTTATAGGAAATATGTGGACTTGCTTGCCCCGATACTGATGAGAACCTTTAATGAGACGAAGGAAAGGGGACAGCTGCCCCCGACTATGTCGGAGGCAACGATATCGCTTCTCCTAAAGAAGGAAAAAGACCCGCTGCAATGCGGGTCCTATAGACCTATTTCCCTCCTAAATGTAGACGCTAAGATTCTGGCCAAGGTAATGGCAATGAGGATAGAGGATTGTGTCCCGGGGGTAGTCCATGAGGACCAAACTGGGTTTGTGAAGGGGAGACAGCTGAATACGAATATACGGAGGCTGCTAGGGGTAATGATAAGCACCAGAGGGGGAAGCGGAGATAGTGGTGGCGATGGATGCCGAGAAAGCATTTGATAGAGTGGAGTGGGATTATCTGTGGGAGGTGTTGAGGAGATTTGGCTTTGGAGATGAGTATATTAGATGGGTACAGCTGCTGTATAGGGCCCCGATGGCGAGCGCGGTCACGAATGGACGGGGGTCTGCGTATTTTCGGCTCCATAGAGGGACGAGGCAGGGATGTCCTCTGTCCCCATTATTGTTTGCACTGGCGATTGAGCCCCTGGCAATAGTATTGAGGGGTTCCAGGAAGTATCTCTTTACGCGGACGATTTATTGGTGTATGTGGCGGACCCGGCGGAGGGGATGCCAGAGATAATGCGGATACTTGGGGAGTTTGGAGAATTTTCAGGATATAAGCTGAACATGGGGAAAAGTGAGCTGTTTGTGGTGCATCCAGGGGAGCAGAGCAGAGAAATAGAGGACTTACCGCTGAGGAAGGTAACAAGGGACTTTCGCTACTTGGGGATCCAGATAGCCAAGAATTGGGGTACATTGCATAGGTTAAACTTAACGCGGTTGGTGGAACAGATGGAGGAGGACTTCAAGAGATGGGACATGGTATCCCTGTCACTGGCAGGGAGGGTACAAGCGGTTAAAATGGTGGTCCTCCCGAGATTCCTCTTTGTGTTTCAGTGCCTCCCGGTGGTGATCATGAGGCTTTTTTCAAAAGGATTGAGAAGAGTATCATGAGTTTTGTGTGGGCCGGGAAGACCCCGAGAGTGAGGAAGGGATTTTTGCAGCGTAGTAGGGATAGGGGGGGGGCTGGCGCTACCGAGCCTGAGTGAGTACTACTGGGCCGCCAACATCTCAATGGTATGTAAGTGGATGGGAGAAGAGGAGGGAGCGGCATGGAAGAGATTGGAGAAGGCGTCCTGTAGGGGGACTTGCCTACAAGCCATGGTGACGGCGCCGTTGCCGTTCTCACCGAAGAAATACACCACAAGCCCGGTGGTGGTGGCTACTCTGAAACTTTGGGGGCAGTGGAGACGGCATAGGGGAAAGACGGGAGCCTCGGTGTGGTCCCCGATAAGAAATAACCATAGGTTTGCTCCGGGGAGAATGGATGGGGGATTTGAACATGGCAAAGAGCAGGAGTAACACAATTGAGAGATCTGTTTGTAGATGGGACGTTTGCAAGTCTGGGAGCGCTGACCGAAAAATATGGGTTGCCCCAAGGGAATGCATTCCGGTATATGCAACTGAGGGCTGTTGCGAGGCAACAGGTGAGGGAATTCCCGCAGCTCCCGACGCAGGAGGTGCAGGACAGAGTGATCTCAAAGACATGGGTGGGGGACGGTAAGGTATCAGACATATATAGGGAAATGAGGGACGAGGGGAGATTATGGTAGATGAGCTGAAAGCGAAATGGGAAGAAGAGCTGGGGGAGGAGATTGAGGAGGGGCTGTGGGCTGATGCCCTAAGTAGGGTAAACTCATCGTCCTCGTGTGCCAGGCTAAGCCTGATACAATTTAAGGTGTTACACAGGGCGCATATGACTGGAGCACGGCTCAGTAAATTTTTTGGAGTAGAGGATAGGTGTGCGAGATGCTCGAGAAGCCCAGCGAATCACACCCACATGTTCTGGTCATGTCCGGCACTACAGGGGTTTTGGGTGGGGGTGACAAAGGTGCTTTCGAAGGTGGTGGGGGTCCGGGTCGAACCAAGCTGGGGGTTGGCTATATTCGGGGTTGCAGAAGAGCCGGGAGGGCAGGAGGCAAGAGAGGCTGATGTTTTGGCCTTTGCGTCCCTAGTAGCCCGGCGCAGGATACTGTTGATGTGGAAGGAAGCCAAGCCCCCGGGTGTGGAGACCTGGATAAATGACATGGCAGGGTTTATAAAGCTGGAACGGATTAAGTTCGTCCTAAGGGGTTCGGCTCAGGGGTTCACCAGGCGGTGGCAACCGTTCGTCGAATACCTCACAGAAAGATAGAGGGAATGGAAAAGAAGAAGACAGCAGCAGCAGCCCGGGGGGGGGGGGGGGGGGGGGGGGGGGCGGGGGAGGAACCAGAGGGATTCTCAGGGATGTTAGTATATAAGTATGATATGTATAGGTTGTTGTTATAGATAATTGTATATTGGACTGTTTAAAACATATTTTTGGAGAATATTTATCTGGGACAAGGCAGTTGCCATTTAGTTTTGTTTTTGTTTTTGTTTATATATTATTTATTTCTTGTTTATAAAACTGGCCATTGTTATTTATATTGTTATATTACTGTGTAAAGGATACACAATGTACTGTGATGGTTGGCCAAAAATTTTCAATAAAATATTTTAAAAAAACAAAAAAAACACTGCAATGAAGTTACTGTGAAAAGCCCCTAGTCGCCACACTCCGGCGCCTGTTCGGGTACACTGAGGGAGAATTCAGAATGTCCAAATTACCTAACAAGCACGTCTTTCGGGACTTGTGGGAGGAAACCGGAACTCCCGGAGGAAACCCACGCAGACACGGGGAGAACATGCAGACTCCGCACAGACAATGACCCAAGCCGGGAATAGAACCGGGACCGTGGCGCTGTGAAGCCCTAGTGGTAACCACTGTGCTACCTTGCTGCCCACTGTTGGACACTTTTCGTACCCCCACCCCCTCTCTCTCTCTCAGCAACCTGCTTCCTGATTTGTGAAACCACGAGGGAAACTCGCCGTCGGTAATTCCTCCTGGCGGAGGCGGAGGATCACGGAGGCCCCGGATGATATGCGGACAGCGTTTACTGTACGTGCGGAGTAGAACCCATTGACGCCACTGTTGACACTCCGGAGCGTGGCATTCTGACGGACGCTCAGCGCCGACCACGATGTTGGCCTCACAACCGATTCTCCGCCCAATCACCTATTTCGATTTCGGTGTCAATTGATGGAGAATCCATATATTCTCACTGGAATTGAATCCTTTCTGTTTAGCTCTGATGCAGGGAATGGTGCTCAGGAGCGATTCAATGTCCCTTGCCATGCAGATTTATGCATGGCGGGGATGACGAGGGATTCCGTCGAGAATGCTATTATTGGGCCGCCTTTATGAGTGGTGGCTTGACAGTGAATTCCAGTGGCTAACCCCCCTTCCCCCACCCACAATTCAAATCCAGCCTCCTCCCGTCCGACAAGTAGGGACATTGCTCCTCCACCATGGGAGTTGATGGGTCACCCTTCCCCCTACCACCACCACAGGATGCAAGCATGAAGGTGGTCCCCTTCACCTCCTCCCACTAGAGATCCCATCAGACCCACTTCCAGACATCCCCACCAGACATCCCCACCAGAGACCCCTATCAGAAATGCCCACCAGAGACCCCATCAACCCCCCCTCCCACCAGAGACAGCCACCAGACACCCCCACCAGATATCCCATCAGAGACCCAACAGAGATCCCCACCAGACATCCCCACCAGACATCCCCACCAGAGACCCCTATCAGAAATGCCCTGAGACCCCATCAACCCCCCTCCACCCCAGACAGCCACCAGATATCCCATCAGAGACCCAACAGAGATCCCCCATCGAACCCCTTACCATAAACCCCATCAGACACTCCAACAGACTCGCCCATCAGAGACCTCCATCAGACCCCCACCACAGACCCCATCAGCTCCATTACCAGAGACCCCCCAACAGACCCCCCATCAGAGATCTCCATCAGACCCCCACCGCAGACCCCATCAGCTCCACCACCAGAGACCCCCCAACAGACCCCCCATCAGAGATCTCCATCAGACCCCCACCACAGACCCCATCAGCTCCACCACCAGAGACCCCTCCAACAGACCCCCCATCAGAGACCTCCATCAGACCCCCCACCGCAGACCCCATTAGCTCCACCACCAGAGACAGACCCCTAGCAGATGCTCCCGATCAGAGAACTGCACCAGAGCCCCCCATCAGACCCCCCCGTTCAAGACCCCAACAGACCGCTCACCAGAGACCCCTATCAGACCCCCCCCTCAGAGACCCCCATCTGAACCCCCACCAGGCACCCCGGCAGAGACTCCCATCAGAGACCCCATCGGAGACCCTCACAAGAGACCCCCAACACAGACCGCCACCAGAGACTCCACGATAACAGGGAACCCCATAACAGGGAGCCGCCCCATATCAGATGGGGGTCTCTGACGGGGAGTGGGGTGTCTGATGGAGGTCTCTGATGGGAGGGTCTGCTGATGGGGGTCTCTGATGGATGGGGTCTGGTGTGGGGGGCACCTACCTTAAATACTTAACCCCTTGGACCATCACAAGACCCACCACCCCAGGGCCACGCTGGGAAATGTTCATACCAATCCACACCCACATGTACGCCGGCCCCAGAGGGCCAGAGAATAACGGAGACGTGGAGAATCCTGTGTCCAGCCCATTAATAGGATGAAAATGAATCATTTCAACCTGTTTGCATCTTCCGTCTGCCGCTTGATGCCTCGATGCCGCTGCCAGCGGAGGACGGGAATATGGGTAACGGATGTTTTTCATCAACGCTGGATTCCCAGTTGCAGCCGGACCCCTGTTACTAGCCTGTTCCCAGTGCGAGTGTTGAGAATCCCCCCCCCCCCCTTCCAGGTATTTACTCTTCAACCCCTGGTCCATTCTGCCCGGAGCCCCGAGCAAGCTCCCCATTGGCTGGGGTTCACGCATTCCCACCGATTGGACCTGAGCTGGTCATGTGGTAGATGGGTCCAAGCTGCCACAATTTTAATAATCTCCTTTGTTGGTTTGAAGAGTTTTGAGATGTTTGCTGCGGTGTAAAATGTTTCTGAATGCAAATCTATTTATTTCTGTCGGTGAGAGGCTGCAGGATGGACAGAATGAGTGTTCATTTGCTGAGATACTGAGAGCCATTGGCTCAAACATTAAAGGGAGCTGCTGTGGGCGGCTTTAAAGGTTACAAAAGCAAAATAACTGTAGGGTGTTGGAAATTTTAAATAAGAACACCAAATACAGGAAATGCTCAGCAGGTCAGGCAGCGTCTGCAGAGAAGGACACTGAGTGAATGTGGTCTGTGACCTTTCATTAGAAAGGGCGTTAGAGATTCATTCAGGGAGGGATTCTCCGCCCACCGTCGGTAGCGGAGTTCCTGATACAACAGAGAATCCGGGCGCCAACACCATCCGATGCTCTTGCTGATGGCAGCAGCAAGGTTCACGCCTCGCGCCGGGGGAGGGTGCAAATAGGTCAAATTGGCCCTTTCTCATCCTACTAATGGGCCAGGCAGCGGATTCTCCAAGACTGAGTGGATCTACAGTCGCTGGGCCGGGATTCACGTGGGCAGGAATTGGTGCAGCTATTTGCGAGCGTGGTCCTGGCACACTGGGCCTCGTGGTGGACCAAGGTGGGGTATCTCCTTTAGGGATTTCCCCCCAAAGCCCATCGGAGGGCCAACTACCCCCCGACAAGGCAAATCCTGCCCCCCCCCCACCAGACCCCCCCCACCTCCCCAACAGAGGCACCCACCAGAAACCGCCCCATGATAGAGACCCCCACGGGAAACTCCCCCATAAGAGAACCCCCACTAGACGACCCCTATAAGAGAGACCTCACCAGAACCCCCCCCCCTCCCTTAAGGGAGACCTCCACCAGAAACCCACCCATTACAGAGTCCCCCACCAGAACCCCTGCCCCCCCTCCCCCCAATGAGGCTCCACATTACAGAGACCCCTGCGTGGATGCCCCAGTAATGGAGGCTTCCAGGCAGGGGTTGCTTTTATGGGTGATCTCTGGTGGGTGGGGGGGGGGGGTCTCTCTTATCGGGGGGGGGGGGATCTCTGGTGGGGTCTCTGTACTTGGGGTTTCTGGTGGGAGGGGATGCCGGTGGGGGAGGGGTCACCCTCATACCGTAGGGGAAGGGGAGTGACCCAGAAAATTCCATGGTTGGCGGGGGGGGGGAGCGTGGAATTGCATTGCGGGGGGGAGGGGGTACAGCTGCTTGATCTCGCTATCAAAATTGCCCGCTCAAAATGGCAGCCCGGAAGCGGGATTCATGAGGGAATATCTCGCAATCACCGGCATGCGTAGCTTTGCATGGAGAGGATATTGAATCGCCGCTGATATGCACGCCTAACTCAGAAGCAATTCATTTCCCCTGGGAGAGCCCAAACGGAGAATTCCGACCAAGAATTGCCCAATCAGAAAAGGCTTAGGGCATCAGGTTTGCCTTCTACTATCCTTGCGTATACGTGATACTATGATGCACTATTGGTGGACAAATAGCAGTATATCTCAGTCAATTAGTCTACAACAGACCCAGACATGAGAAGCGAAACTAATGGTGGAGAGTTTTGGGAATGTTCAATGAGGGGAGAAATAATGACCATAACACCGGAGAGAATTCCCAAATCCCTGCTCTTCCCCAAGGTAGTGTCACGGGATCTTTTACACTTCCCCAAGAGATAGAGGGGCCTCAGTGTAACATCTCATTCAAAGGTTGGCACCTCCAACAGTGTTGCACTCTCCCAGCACTACACTGCAAGTGTCAGCGTAGATTATGGGCTGGATTCTCTGGTCCCTTGGTCACGTGTTTCCCGACGGCGTGCCATTCACTGTCATCGGGATTCTCTCTTCCCACCGCTTGTCCATGGGATTTCCCATTGGAGACACCCCAAGTCGCTGGGAAACCCCCAGGCAGGGGTGCATTGCTGGCGGGAACAGGGGGTGGGATTCTCCGAAATGGAGGCAGAGTGTTCGCGCCGTCGCGAAACGGACGCAGGCACGACCGATTCCGGCCCCCATAGGGGGCCAGCACGGCGCTGGGGCGATTCACGCCGCTCCAGACTCCCTTCCCGGCGCCAACTGGACACCGCGCCAACCCGCGCATGCGCGGGGGACGTCCTCAACACGCCGGCCCCGACCCAACATGACGCGGGGGTTCAGGGGCCGGCCGCGTAATAAAATAGGGCCGGGCCTGGCGAGGCCGGCCCGCCGATCGGTGGGCCCCGATCTCGGGCCAGACCCTATCGGAAACCCCCCCGGTGAAGGAGCCCCCCCCCCCCCCCCCCCCCCCCCCCCCCCCCCCCCCCCCCCCCCACAGGCGGCCCCCCGACCCTACGTGCCGAGTTCCCGCCGGCAGCGACCAGGTGTGAACCGCGCCGGCGGGACTCTGCCGTTTCCGCGCGGCCTCTCGGCCCATCCACGCCAGAGAATTGGTGGCCCGGCCACGATCAGCGGCCGGCGGCCGGCCGTGTGCCAAACGCGCCAGCGCAAATGGCGCCGATTCTCCGCTCCTCGGAGAATCGCCTGCCAGCGTCGAACCGGCTCCGCGGGAAAAATTGGCGCGAACGGCAATTCTCCCATACGGCGCGGCATGGGAGAATCCCATCCAGGGAACCCCAATGGCCTCAGGCCTCTGGCGCTGCGCTTGATCCATAACCTTGTGACTGGGACATGTGAGAGCGAGTGTGACCCATTGTGGCAGTGGGACCAAATGCTGAGTCATAAGGGTGTGAGCTGAAATTATTATCACTGTTGATCAAATATACCTTGTAAATAAACAAAATAACTAATTTGAATATGAAGTGGCGGCGACTCATTTTATACATAAACACTAACACGCATAGCCTGGAACTGACCATGCACTGGAGGTCTCAGGACTAGAACTTGAACCTAAGGTCTATCGGAGGCAAGCTCGATCAACAAGGCCAAGCTCAACATTATCCCTAGATTGTCTACACACATACTGTACTCCAACAAAAACTCACTGGACAGTGACCTAGTGTGGGGACCCTGGCTAATGTTATCTAAAACCTATAGGAGCAGGAATAGGCCATTTACTCCATTGAGTCTACATTGCAAGCCAACAAGCTCATGGCGGAATATTTTTCCTAACTCCACTTCTCTCAGAGGGTCACTAATCTTTGGAATTCTCTCCCCCAGCGAGCATCGTCATTGAATATATTCATGGCTGAGTTAGGTAGATTTTTGATCTACGTAGGGGTCAAGGATTGTGGGGGGCAGACAAGAGGGTCGAGTTGAGGCCAATATCAGACCAGCCATGATCTTATTGAATGCTGGACCTGGATCGAGGGGCTGAACGACCTTCTCCTGTTCCTATTTCTTATGTTGTTACATTCTTACTGTCCCATATTATTCCCCATCCCTCGATTCACTATCCTAGGGAGTATTAAAATTGACCATTACCACCCACTCATGCACAAGGAGAGGCGGTGTTACCACTGCAGACCCAGGGCAATGCTCTGGGAACACGGGTTCTAATCCCACCTCGGCAGATGGTGAAATTCGAATTCCATAAGAACCTGGAATTAATAGTGGTGATGGTTGTAAAAACCCATCTGATTCACTAATGCCCTTTGGGTCTGCCATCCATACCTGGTACGGCCCGCATTATAGGAAGGATGTGGAAGCATTGGAAAGGGTGCAGAGGAGTTTTACCAGAATGTTGCCTGGTATGGAGGGAAGATCTTATGAAGAACGGCTGAGTGACTTGAAACTGTTTTCGTTAGAAGAAGGTTAAGAGATGACTTAATAGAGGCATACAAGATGATCAGAGGATTGGATAGGGTGGACAGTGAGAGCCTTTTTCCTTGGATGGTGATGTCTAGCACGAGGGGACATAGCTTTAAATTGAGGGGAGATAGATATAGGACAGATGTCAGAGGTAGGTTCTTTACTCAGAGAGTAGTAAGGGTGTGGAATGCCCTGCCTGCAACAGTAGTGGACTCGCCAACACTCAGGGCATTCAAATGGTCATTGGATAGACATATGGACGATAAGGGAATAGTGTAGATGGGCTTTAGAGTGGTTTCACAGGTCGGCGCAACATCGAGGGCCGAAGGGCCTGTACTGCGCTGTAATGTTCTATGTTCTATATTCTATGAAGGGCAATTAGGGACAATGAGGGATGGTCAATAAATGTCAGCCGACACCCATATCCTGCAGCCCCAGCTCACCCGGTACAAACCTGACATGGAATGTGTGGTCACATTGATGTGGGGTGTGGATTGTGCTGAATTATTGACGCGGGTACCTCAATGATGTACACTGGAGAAATGCCAGAGTGACATTAAAATTGATAAAGACATGGGGCTGAATCCTCTGGTCGCCCAGCCGAGTGTTTCTCGACGGGACTCTCGCTTCCCATTGTTTGTCAATGGGATTTCCTATTGAAGCCACCCCACTCCGCTGGGGAACCCGCGCTGGGAGTGCAGTGCCAACGGGCAAAGAGAATCCTAAAGGCAGGAGAATTCCAGCCATAATGGTTGGATATAGTTCAAAGGACAGGTAAGAGTGAGAGTTTATGTGACAGAACCTCGAGGAATGTGTCCAACCTGATGTGGCAATGTTGACGAGGTCCAATACCACACCAGCCACTGTCTTCAGAGTCTTCATATTAGAGCATAAAGAGTCATTAAGACTTGCTGACCTGAGTGAGGGGGAGCTGTAGACTGAAATCTAATCCAGGAGTACAAATGGTGGCATCAAAATGGGGAACCAAAACATGAACTCGAGCTTGATCCCTGGTCAAAGCATTCAAACAGGCTGGCGTGGGGTGTGGAGGTGTCAGGGGAGGACGAGAGGGACAAGATTCCAATTTGCGATGAATCATAACATTAAAAATTAAGGAAAGAATCGGAAAGTAGGGGGCTGGATTCTCCATTTTTGGGAGTGAGTCCCCACACCGTCGGGAAAACTGTGGTCTTTTACGCCAGGAAAGCTGGCATCAAAAGGCCACAGATTCCCCGTTTTGCTGGGGGCTAACAGGCAGCCGTCATAGAGCTCCCAGCTCCAGCTGCCAATACGGCCCCCCGCATTTCCGGGTCAGAGGCCGCGCAGGTGCACGGCGGTGGCCTCCAGCGGCCGCGCCGTGCTCTATGGCGGGCTCAGTCCGCGGACATGGATCGGCAAAATAGTGCCCCGCATCGGCCGCCCGCCCGCCCCGGACCGCCCACACACATTGTCCCCAGTCCCGAATGAAGCCCCCCCCCCCCCACTCTGACCGCCGATCGGCCCTCGCCCGACTGTGGCGGCCCCGGACTGAGTCCGCAGCTGCCACGTGGGGACCACGGAGGTGGGACCATGAGAGGCCCATGGCGTCGGGAATTCGGCCGGTCGGGGACGGAGCATCGCGGGGTGGGCCTCAGGCAATGGCCTGAGGTGGTGGATACTCGGCGTGAAGCACGGCGATTTTCGGCGGGGGGGGGGGGGGGGGGGGGGGGGGGGGGCGGAGAATTGAAGAACCGGCGCGCTCCCGATTTCATGCGCCAAAACGGATTCTCCGCCCCGTCGCCGAACGCGATTTCGTCATCGGGGAACGGGGAATGTAGCCCAGGATTTCAGGTTTCGGGTACAGGGTGTTGGGGGGGGGGGGGGGGGGGGGCGGCAAAGAACCCTTTTAGTCAGCGAGTGGAACTTGCTGACCACCAGGGTGGGGGAAGCGGGAACAATCATTGGTTTGAAAAGAAAATTCAACGAGCAGTTGAAGGAAATAAGGAGCAGGGCAGTGGGAATGACTGGAATGCTTTGCAAAGGAGCGGGTGTAAACCTGATGCGTCTTCTGAGCTGTACATAACTCAATGATCATTATCCTGGCAGCAAAGCGGGAACCGACGTGTGATTTGGAGTCGAAAGGGGATTGGGCTGAACAGTGATGCCCCATGCAGCTCAATAGCCTGTGAATATCTAGGCTGACAGATTGATGAATAGCCGCGGAACCAGGGCGGAGTCTGATGCCCAGAAAACCAGCACCTCTGGAGAAAATTAGCCGTAATAGCTGGCGCCTTGAAGGGGCGATCCTCTGAAGGGTCATGTGACTCTTCCAATCGGTAGTTAGTGTGTGGGAGGCGAGCAGAGAGTGAGCTTTTGCTCGGTTCGATCGAGGAGGCAGATTGGCAGCATCGTGTCTGCACCACTCTGTACATAGCACGTTGTGCAAATAAACACTCGTTGTTTGTACCTAACTGGGGAATCCAAGTTACCACATTGACAATGATTTTTTATTAAGAATGAAGGAACCTGACAATCAATATCATTGATTGATTGGGAGTTACTCAGCATCCGGGAAGAACCAGAGTTCCATCTCCCCGACCGCAGTTTACTGTCTTCCGAATACTTTTATTGATAACGCAAAAAGGGTAAAGAAAGAAAACCTTGCATTTATATAGCACCTTTCACCACCTCAGGATGTGTTTTACAGGCAGTGCAGTACTTTCGAAATAGGGTCACTGTGGCAGCCAGTTTGCGACAGCAAGCTCCCAGTGGTTTCAATGATGCAAGAGTAAATGAGAGATTGTGGGCTGGATCCTCCGATTTCCACGCTACGTCTGGAGGAGCCGTGGAGTTTTACGTCAAAACAATCGGCGGCGGCCCCGCACCAAAGCGCCGTCAGGTGAGGGCCGAGCAGCCACGGCACATAAAACGCCCAGCCTCCACGACAAAAACTCCGGCCGTGTGTGGATCCGACCTGCCAGATAGTGGCCTCCTGGACACCCCCTCTCCACCCCCCCCGCACAACCCCCCCACCTGTCTC
Organism: Scyliorhinus torazame; assembly: GCF_047496885.1. Lineage (NCBI taxonomy): Eukaryota > Metazoa > Chordata > Chondrichthyes > Carcharhiniformes > Scyliorhinidae > Scyliorhinus > Scyliorhinus torazame. The sequence continues at coordinate 266,468,707 of NC_092714.1, read as the reverse complement.
CCCCTGCCCTCGCCGAAGCCGCCCTGGCCAGCAGCAGGGCTTCCGCCCGACTGTGGCGGCCCTGGGATCTTTTACATTGACCTGAGGGGGAGCCTCGCTTCAATATCCCATCGAAAAGACCACCACCTCTAACAGCACGCTGCTGGCTGATCAGCTTGCTTTGCACACTGTAGCACAATCAATCGCTCACGAGACGAGATGAGAAGGAGTCGAACGATGGCTTTATTACGCACACTTGTTCCCCAGCAGCTCAGTTACAGAATGCGGCTGCTGGGAGAACCCGGGCTCTTATACTCCGCCTTACTGGGTGGAGCCAGCAGGCGGCTGATCCAATCGGGACCCAGCGTCTATCCACCAATAGCCTCTCGGCATCACAGGGTACCTTAATACCCCTAATACATACCACCACACACACAAATGTCGGAGTGGGATTTGAACACAACACCTTGCAATTCGAAGGTGAGAGTGCCGCCAAGTGAGCCACAACAGAGGCAATAGCTTCCCTCATCCCACAAAGGGCCCAGAGTCCAGGAGACAATTGGTGAAACATCTTCAGAGGTACCGCTCGCTCCACAAACACGGCACAAGGCAAGAAGGCAGGTTGCCATAAACTACCACAGCCGGCACAGGGGTTGAACCGGTGCTTGTCACAATATTTCGCATCATACTCCAGCCATCTAAGCTAACCAATCCCCACTGTTATTGCAGAGGCAAGTGCGCTAGCAACTGAGGCTAGCTACTGCGTATTGCCAAGTGAACTGTGCAATGATTACATTAGCCTTTTGATGCAGGTTAAATCAGGTTACACACTAGTGATTGAGTGTGGATGGTCACTACATCAACTGAATTGATTGGGGCAGCTGTCCCGAGTTTGCATGTTGACTCGAGTTGATCTACGATTTCTCAGCTACCAGCTGTCTGCTCCCCCCCCTCCACCCCGGTCGCTCTCTGATGTGAGAAAGTCTATTCCTGTCCAAATGCAACATGAGCAAATTCCTCACATGGCAACAGCACCGGAGGCGTGCTCCTCATTCCTGACTCAGAGTGGACCCAAACAGGAATGGCGAAATAAAACAGAAATTAGCCCCCGACACAAGTCTCCATTCACCCCACTCCAGAGATGTGAGCACAGATCTAGACTGGCACTGCAGTGCTGTCCTGAGGGAGTGCTGCACTGTCAGAGGTACCCGCTTTCAGATCAGACGTTAACCTAACCTTCCCAGGCACAGGCAGATGGAAACGATGGCTTGTCCAAGGACAGAGGTGTTCTCCCTGGGGCCTGGGCCAATATTTATCCCTCAATCAACATCCCAAAAACTAGATTATTTGCTCATTATCACGTTACAGTTGAGGGAGTTTTGCTATGTTCAGATTTGCCAACCCACTTTCTTACATCAGAGCTGTGGTGGATCGAGCCACGCACTGGGGGCTTCCAAAGGTGTTTATTGATGAAAGGCAGTTTGATAACAGGCATAGAACACTCTGCTTCAGACCCTGGAGTCTCCGTCCAGATGTTTCCCCCCCCCGGAGCTGAATCACTTCTGTTTTGTGCTGGGAGGGGAGTCCGGAGGTGAGTCAGTGTCCCCGTGACAACCAAATTTCTGCATGGCGGGGAGCACAAGGGATTCCATCACAAACCCCGCCAATCGGCCCGCCATCTCGAGCCAGCGGCCTGGTAGCGAGATCCAATGGCTGGCCCCCTCCCCACAACGCAAATCCTGCACCCACCTCCCCCCGCGACAAGTAGTATCATCGTTACCCCCCCCTCCAATGGGAATTGTTGGATAACCCCCTTACCACAGAACACTTGAATGAAGGTGACCCTAACCCCCTCCACCGACCCCCCCCCCAAGAGACCCCCATCAGACACCCCCACCAGAATCACCACCAGATACCACCCCCACCACCCCCATCAGACCCACCACCAGAGACGTCCAACGATCCCCCTCCCACCAGAGACACCCACGAGGAACTCCCATCAGAGACCCCAACCAGAGACCCCCATCAGACTACCCCATCAGAGATCCCCACCAGGAACTCCCATCAGAGACCCCGCCAGAGACCCGCATCAGACTACCCCATCAGAGACCCCCAAGAGACCCCTCCACTAGAGATCCCCACCAGAGACCCCTATCAGACCTATCCCCCAGGATAGCTACAGCCCTACCTCAGGAATCAGGATCAGCTCAGTCTAGAGGATGGTATCCTCCTCCTGGGAGCTTGTGTGATAGTCCCATCGCTGGGTTGGCACATGATCTTGCAGGACCTGCAGAGTTGACATCCTGGGACCTCGAGGATGAAGATGCTCGCAAGGAGCTGCGTGCGGTGGCCTGGGATCTGCGGTGACATCGAGGGCATGGACAAACTGTGCCCGGCATGCCAGGAGCACCAGAAACTCTCCCCGTCGGCCTTGTTCCATTCCTGGGAATGGCCAGGGCGCCCCGGATGTGCTTACACGGCGGCTTCGCTCGGCCGTTCAAGGGTTAATGTCTTTGGCTCTCATGGACACCCACTCAAAATGGCTGGACGTGCACTGAACGTCCACTAGCACCTTGAGGATCACCATGGCGAAACTACAATAATCATTTAGCACCCATGGGATCCCGGACGTATTGGTCACAGACACCGGGACCCTGCGGAGTTCCAATCATTGATGCTCAGTAACGGGTTACGGCGCATCCGGGCTGCTCTGTACCATTCGTCCTCGAATAGTTTGGTGGAGCAGACGGTTCAAACATTTAAGCAAGACATGAGGAAGCAGAATCCTTTTATAGAAAGCTGTCCCAGTTCCTATTGCACTATCGGACCGTGCCACATGTAACAACCGGGATAGTATCTGTGGAGCTAGTGATGGGCCGTTGCCTCTGGACCTGACTGAGCCTCACATTCCCGTGTCTTGGCAGGAAAGTGGAGATGAAAAGAGACCTCCGAAAGAAACACCGCGGACAGCGGGCACCGGGGAGAGGTTTCAAACCAGGGGACGCCGTGCATGTCTGCAATTTCGGGGACGGCGCCCATTGGGTCCCTGGGATCATTTTGGAGAGAATGGGGCCAATTTCATACAAGGTTAGAACCAGAGAGAAGGCCGAATGGAAACACAAAGACCACCTCAAGGGCAGGAAACCTGCCCCGGTGCAAACCACGTGTTTCCACTGCCCCTCGTACCGCCCTACAGTCAGGAGGCACAACCCACCATGGGGCCAGCGTCCGGATCAGCAGGATGACTGTGCCTCAGCCGCGGACATGGATACGGAAGCATCAGCCCTTCCGGACAATGCCGCAACCGGACCCAATCGGTGGTGACCCTCCATCGCTCGCCATGACAAAGGAGATTGATGACTCGATACCCGCCACCCCCCCACCCCACCCCTGACCCGGCCCCACTCCGGTCAGAGGCGCAGCCACGTGCGAAGCGGCAAAGATGACCTCAGCTAACCACCGGAGGAGAAATTTCAGACTTGGGGGGTGGGGGGGGGGGGGGGGGGGTAAGGACCCTCACGAGGTCCGGGGGGGGGGGGGGATACACTCATCGATCCTCCGGCGGGACCCGTGGGCGGAGGCCCACGGAGCTGGGGCTCATTATCTCTTGTCGTCCCAACGGGGACGTATTTTGTGCACGCCGCATTTGCGGTCATTTTCTTTGGCCTCAATAAAATTCCGTTTACTGACCTTCTCCAGCCTCCTGGGTCTTCATAGCCACTGGGCCATGGCGCTGACACCAGATGCTGAGTCACGAGGGCGTGAGCAGAAATTATTATCACTGTTGATCAAAGATACCTTGCAAATAAACAAAATAACTAATTTAAATATGAAGTGGTGGCGACTCATTTTATACATAAACACTAACACGCAGAGCCTGGAACCGTTCATATACGGGACGTCCCAGGACTGGAGCTTGAATCTATCAGAGGTAAGAGAGGTTAATTAGTGACATTTCAGACGGTAATTTCTCCGATGTGCAGGAGCATCATGTATCTCATCCCTAGATTCCAATTTATTTGCGGGTGACACAGTGGCTCAGCGGTTAGCACTGCTGCCTCACGGCGCCGAGGACCCGGGTTCGCTCCCAGCCCCGGGTCACCGTCCGTGTGGAGTTTGCATATTCTCCCCGTGTCTGCGTGGGTCTCACCCCCACAACTCAAAAAGATGTGCAGGGTAGGGGATTGGCCGCGCTAAATTGCCCCTTAATTGGAAAATTTAAAAAAACGAATAGGCAATTTATTTGCTCAACTTATTTCAGTAAAAATTAATTGTAATATCCTTTTCAACAAATGACTCCAATCCTGTTAGATCAGGTGAGTCACTGAGTGGGGGTTTGAACAGGGGTTTCAGGGTGTTGGAAACTACTGATTCAACTTTACAGCAACTTTCTCATCTGTCAACCATTAGTCAGACTCCCCCAATCACTTTGTTTTCTGAAGCTGAAAGTGATTTCTTTCTTTTTCTGCTTAATTCTTTGAGCTGTATCTTTAACGCTTTTGTTTGGGAAACAGTTTGAAGGACGTTTTAACCGCAACGTTATTCAGGTGACGTGTAGATCTGAAGTGAGTCACTCTGGAAGTACAGGGGAAAAGTTCAGCAAATGTTCCTGAAATGTTGCAGTCGAGAGAGGGAGGGGAAGTGAGAGCGAGAGAGAGAGTGAAAGAGGGTGGGAGGGAAGTGTGAGAGAGAGAGAGAGAGAGGAAAAGGAAGGGCAGGGAGAGCGAGCTAAGGGAAAGAGAGGGATAGAGTGGAAAGGGGAGGGAGAGAAGGAGAAAAAAGGGGAGGGAAAGAGAGGGAGAGAGAAAGAAGGGAGAGAGTAGGGAAGAGGAGAGGGAGGGGGAGCGAGAGGGAGGGAGAAAAGGAGAGGTGAGGGAAATGGGGGGGAAGGGATGGGGAGGGGGAGAGAGGGGAGTGTAAAGACAGTGTGAGGGAGGAGAGGAAGGGGCAGGGAGAGTGTGGAGGGCGGGGGTAGAGTGGGGAGAGGAAAGGGAGAGAGAGAATGGGGAGCGAGGAGAAGGGGAGGGAGGGTAAGAGGGAAGTGGGGAAAGAGAGAAGGAGAGAGGCAAGGGGAGAAGGGAAAAGGTAAGAAAGGAGGCAACCTAGAGGGGAGGAGAGTGTTTGAGAAGGGGGAAGAAGGGGAAGCTCGGGGAAGAGAGGACTGAGAGAGAAAAGGAGACAGGGAGATTATAGACAGCTGGAGATAATCTCTGAGAGACAGTGCTGGTACTGTTTGGGAAGATATGAATGTGTATGTGTTCACATGTAATTGTACCAGCCTTTACCTGTGTGTAAGTGTGTGTGTGTAATTGTTATATGTTGTAAATGTGTATGTGAGTGAGTATATTTGTAGATGTATCTGTACATGCATAGATATGAGCATGCAGCTTTGTGTGTGTGTATTTGTATAGTGTGTGCATGTGTGGATGTGAGTGTTTGTGTAGTGTGTGTGGATGTGTGTGTGTTTGTGTGGTGAGTGTGCATGTGTAGATATGTGTGTTTGTGTAGTGAGTGTGCATGTGTGTGTTTGTGCAGTGAGTGTGTGTGTTTGTGTAGTGAGTGTGCATGTGTAGATGTGTGTGTGTTTGTGTAGTGAGTGTGCATGTGTAGATATGTGTGTTTGTGCAGTGAGTGTGCATGTGTGGATGTGTGTGTTTGTGTAGTGAGTGTGCATGTGTAGATGTGTGTGTGTTTGTGTTGTGAGTGTGCATGTGTGTGTGTTTGTGCTGTGAGTGTGCATGTGTAGATGTATGTTTGTGTTGTGAGTGTGCATGTGTGGATGTGTGTGTTTGTGTAGTGAGTGTGCATGTGTGTGTGTTTGTGTTGTGAGTGTGCATGTGTGGATGTGTGTGTTTGTGTTGTGAGTGTGCATGTGTAGATATGTGTGTTTGTGTAGTGAGTGTGCATGTGTGGATGTGTGTGTGTTTGTGTAGTGCATGTGTAGATATGTGTGTTTGTGCTGTGTGTGCATGTGTAGATGTGTGTGTGTTTGTGTTGTGAGTGTGCATGTGTAGATGTGTGTGTGTTTGTGTTGTGAGTGTGCATGTGTAGATGTGTGTGTGTTTGTGTTGTGAGTGTGCATGTGTAGATGTGTGTTTGTGCAGTGAGTGTGCATGTGTGGATGTGTGTGTGTTTGTGCTGTGAGTGTGCATGTGTAGATGTGTGTGTGTTTGTGTTGTGAGTGTGCATGTGTAGATGTGTGTGTGTTTGTGTTGTGAGTGTGCATGTGTAGATGTGTGTGTGTTTGTGTTGTGAGTGTGCATGTGTAGATGTGTGTGTGTTTGTGTTGTGCATGTGTAGATGTGTGTTTGTGCAGTGAGTGTGCATGTGTAGATGTGTGTGTTTGTGTAGTGAGTGTGCATGTGTGGATGGGTGTGTGTTTGTGTAGTGCATGTGTAGATATGTGTGTTTGTGCTGTGAATGTGCATGTGTAGATGTGTGTGTGTTTGTGTTGTGAGTGTGCATGTGTAGATGTGTGTGTGTTTGTGTTGTGAGTGTGCATGTGTAGAGGTGTGTGTGTTTGTGTTGTGAGTGTGCATGTGTAGATGTGTGTGTGTTTGTGTTGTGAGTGTGCATGTGTAGATGTGTGTGTGTTTGTGTTGTGCATGTGTAGATGTGTGTTTGTGCAGTGAGTGTGCATGTGTGGATGTGTGTGTGTTTGTGCTGTGAGTGTGCATGTGTAGATGTGTGTGTGTTTGTGTTGTGAGTGTGCATGTGTAGATGTGTGTGTGTTTGTGTTGTGCATGTGTAGATGTGTGTGTGTTTGTGTTGTGCATGTGTAGATGTGTGTTTGTGCAGTGAGTGTGCATGTGTAGATGTGTGTGTGTTTGTGTTGTGAGTGTGCATGTGTAGATGTGTGTGTGTTTGTGTTGTGAGTGTGCATGTGTAGATGTGTGTGTGTTTGTGCAGTGAGTGTGCATGTGTAGATGTGTGTGTGTTTGTGTTGTGAGTGTGCATGTGTAGATGTGTGTGTGTTTGTGTTGTGAGTGTGCATGTGTAGATGTGTGTGTGTTTGTGTTGTGAGTGTGCATGTGTAGATGTGTGTGTGTTTGTGTTGTGCATGTGTAGATGTGCGTTTGTGCAGTGAGTGTGCATGTGTAGATGTGTGTGTGTTTGTGTAGTGAGTGTGCATGTGTAGATGTGTGTGTGTTTGTGTTGTGAGTGTGCATGTGTAGATGTGTGTGTGTTTGTGTTGTGAGTGTGCATGTGTAGATGTGTGTGTGTTTGTGCAGTGAGTGTGCATGTGTAGATGTGTGTGTGTTTGTGTTGTGAGTGTGCATGTGTAGATGTGTGTGTGTTTGTGTTGTGAGTGTGCATGTGTAGATGTGTGTGTGTTTGTGTTGTGAGTGTGCATGTGTAGATGTGTGTGTGTTTGTGTTGTGCATGTGTAGATGTGTGTTTGTGCAGTGAGTGTGCATGTGTAGACGTGTGTGTGTTTGTGTTGTGAGTGTGCATGTGTAGATGTGTGTGTGTTTGTGTTGTGAGTGTGCATGTGTAGATGTGTGTGTGTTTGTGTTGTGAGTGTGCATGTGTAGATGTGTGTGTGTTTGTGCAGTGAGTGTGCATGTGTAGATGTGTGTGTGTTTGTGTTGTGAGTGTGCATGTGTAGATGTGTGTGTGTTTGTGTTGTGAGTGTGCATGTGTAGATGTGTGTGTGTTTGTGTTGTGAGTGTGCATGTGTAGATGTGTGTGTGTTTGTGTTGTGCATGTGTAGATGTGTGTTTGTGCAGTGAGTGTGCATGTGTAGATGTGTGTGTGTTTGTGTAGTGAGTGTGCATGTGTAGATGTGTGTGTGTTTGTGTTGTGAGTGTGCATGTGTAGATGTGTGTGTGTTTGTGCTGTGAGTGTGCATGTGTAGATGTGTGTGTGTTTGTGTTGTGAGTGTGCATGTGTAGATGTGTGTGTGTTTGTGTTGTGCATGTGTAGATGTGTGTGTGTTTGTGTTGTGCATGTGTAGATGTGTGTTTGTGCAGTGAGTGTGCATGTGTGGATGTGTGTGTGTTTGTGTTGTGAGTGTGCATGTGTAGATGTGTGTGTGTTTGTGTTGTGAGTGTGCATGTGTAGATGTGTGTGTGTTTGTGCAGTGAGTGTGCATGTGTAGATGTGTGTGTGTTTGTGTTGTGAGTGTGCATGCGTAGATGTGTGTGTGTTTGTGTTGTGAGTGTGCATGTGTAGATGTGTGTGTGTTTGTGCAGTGAGTGTGCATGTGTAAATGTGTGTATGTTTGTGTTGTGCATGTGTAGATGTGTGTTTGTGCAGTGAGTGTGCATGTGTAGATGTGTGTGTGTTTGTGTAGTGAGTGTGCATGTGTAGATGTGTGTGTGTTTGTGTTGTGAGTGTGCATGTGTAGATGTGTGTGTGTTTGTGCAGTGAGTGTGCATGTGTAAATGTGTGTATGTTTGTGTTGTGAGTGTGCATGTGTAGATGTATGTTTGTGTAGTGAGTGTGCATGTGTAGATGTGTGTGTGTTTGTGCAGTGAGTGTGCATGTGTAGATGTGTGTGTGTTTGTGTTGTGTATGTGTAGATGTGTGTTTGTGCAGTGAGTAAGCATGTGTAGATGTGTGTGTGTTTGTGTAGTGAGTGTGCATGTGTAGATGTGTGTGTGTTTGTGTTGTGCATGTGTAGATGTGTGTTTGTGCAGTGAGTAAGCATGTGTAGATGTGTGTGTGTTTGTGTAGTGAGTGTGCATGTGTAGATGTGTGTGTGTTTGTGTTGTGAGTGTGCATGTGTAGATGTATGTTTGTGTAGTGAGTGTGCATGTGTAGATGTGTGTGTGTTTGTGCAGTGAGTGTGCATGTGTAGATGTGTGTGTGTTTGTGTTGTGCATGTGTAGATGTGTGTTTGTGCAGTGAGTAAGCATGTGTAGATGTGTGTGTGTTTGTGTAGTGAGTGTGCATGTGTAGATGTGTGTGTGTTTGTGTTGTGAGTGTGCATGTGTAGATGTGTGTGTGTTTGTGTTGTGAGTGTGCATGTGTAGATGTGTGCGTGTTTGTGTTGTGAGTGTGCATGTGTAGATGTGTGTGTGTTTGTGTTGTGAGTGTGCATGTGTAGATGTGTGTGTGTTTGTGTTGTGAGTGTGCATGTGTAGATGTGTGTGTGTTTGTGTTGTGAGTGTGCATGTGTAGATGTGTGTGTGTTTGTGTTGTGCAAGTGTAGATCTGTGTTTGTGCAGTGAGTGTGCATGTGTAGATGTGTGTGTTTGTGTAGTGAGTGTGCATGTGTGGATGGGTGTGTGTTTGTGTAGTGCATGTGTAGATATGTGTGTTTGTGCTGTGAGTGTGCATGTGTAGATGTGTGTGTGTTTGTGTTGTGAGTGTGCATGTGTAGATGTGTGTGTGTTTGTGTTGTGAGTGTGCATGTGTAGAGGTGTGTGTGTTTGTGTTGTGAGTGTGCATGTGTAGATGTGTGTGTGTTTGTGTTGTGAGTGTGCATGTGTAGATGTGTGTGTGTTTGTGTTGTGCATGTGTAGATGTGTGTTTGTGCAGTGAGTGTGCATGTGTGGATGTGTGTGTGTTTGTGCTGTGAGTGTGCATGTGTAGATGTGTGTGTGTTTGTGTTGTGAGTGTGCATGTGTAGATGTGTGTGTGTTTGTGTTGTGCATGTGTAGATGTGTGTGTGTTTGTGTTGTGCATGTGTAGATGTGTGTTTGTGCAGTGAGTGTGCATGTGTAGATGTGTGTGTGTTTGTGTTGTGAGTGTGCATGTGTAGATGTGTGTGTGTTTGTGTTGTGAGTGTGCATGTGTAGATGTGTGTGTGTTTGTGCAGTGAGTGTGCATGTGTAGATGTGTGTGTGTTTGTGTTGTGAGTGTGCATGTGTAGATGTGTGTGTGTTTGTGTTGTGAGTGTGCATGTGTAGATGTGTGTGTGTTTGTGTTGTGAGTGTGCATGTGTAGATGTGTGTGTGTTTGTGTTGTGCATGTGTAGATGTGTGTTTGTGCAGTGAGTGTGCATGTGTAGATGTGTGTGTGTTTGTGTAGTGAGTGTGCATGTGTAGATGTGTGTGTGTTTGTGTTGTGAGTGTGCATGTGTAGATGTGTGTGTGTTTGTGCTGTGAGTGTGCATGTGTAGATGTGTGTGTGTTTGTGTTGTGAGTGTGCATGTGTAGATGTGTGTGTGTTTGTGTTGTGCATGTGTAGATGTGTGTGTGTTTGTGTTGTGCATGTGTAGATGTGTGTTTGTGCAGTGAGTGTGCATGTGTAGATGTGTGTGTGTTTGTGTTGTGAGTGTGCATGTGTAGATGTGTGTGTGTTTGTGTTGTGAGTGTGCATGTGTAGATGTGTGTGTGTTTGTGCAGTGAGTGTGCATGTGTAGATGTGTGTGTGTTTGTGTTGTGAGTGTGCATGCGTAGATGTGTGTGTGTTTGTGTTGTGAGTGTGCATGTGTAGATGTGTGTGTGTTTGTGCAGTGAGTGTGCATGTGTAAATGTGTGTATGTTTGTGTTGTGCATGTGTAGATGTGTGTTTGTGCAGTGAGTGTGCATGTGTAGATGTGTGTGTGTTTGTGTAGTGAGTGTGCATGTGTAGATGTGTGTGTGTTTGTGTTGTGAGTGTGCATGTGTAGATGTGTGTGTGTTTGTGCAGTGAGTGTGCATGTGTAAATGTGTGTATGTTTGTGTTGTGAGTGTGCATGTGTAGATGTATGTTTGTGTAGTGAGTGTGCATGTGTAGATGTGTGTGTGTTTGTGCAGTGAGTGTGCATGTGTAGATGTGTGTGTGTTTGTGTTGTGCATGTGTAGATGTGTGTTTGTGCAGTGAGTAAGCATGTGTAGATGTGTGTGTGTTTGTGTAGTGAGTGTGCATGTGTAGATGTGTGTGTGTTTGTGTTGTGAGTGTGCATGTGTAGATGTGTGTGTGTTTGTGTTGTGAGTGTGCATGTGTAGATGTGTGCGTGTTTGTGTTGTGAGTGTGCATGTGTAGATGTGTGTGTGTTTGTGTTGTGAGTGTGCATGTGTAGATGTGTGTGTGTTTGTGTTGTGAGTGTGCATGTGTAGATGTGTGTGTGTTTGTGTTGTGAGTGTGCATGTGTAGATGTGTGTGTGTTTGTGTTGTGAGTGTGCATGTGTAGATGTGTGTGTGTTTGTGTTGTGCATGTGTAGATGTGTGTTTGTGCAGTGAGTGTGCATGTGTAGATGTGTGTGTGTTTGTGTAGTGAGTGTGCATGTGTAGATGTGTGTGTGTTTGTGTTGTGAGTGTGCATGTGTAGATGTGTGTGTGTTTGTGTTGTGAGTGTGCATGTGTAGATGTGTGTGTTTGTGTTGTGAGTGTACATGTGTAGATGTGTGTGTGTTTGTGTTGTGAGTGTGCATGTGTAGATGTGTGTGTGTGTTTGTGTTGTGAGTGTGCATGTGTAGATGTGTGTGTGTTTGTGTTGTGAGTGTGCATGTGTAGATGTGTGTGTGTTTGTGTTGTGCATGTGTAGATGTGTGTTTGTGCAGTGAGTGTGCATGTGTAGATGTGTGTGTGTTTGTGTAGTGAGTGTGCATGTGTAGATGTGTGTGTGTTTGTGCAGTGAGTGTGCATGTGTAGATGTGTGTTTGTATAGTGAGTGTGCATGTGTAGATGTGTGTGTGTTTGTATAGTGAGTGTGAATGTGTAGATGTGTGTGTGTTTGTGTAGTGAGTGTGCATGTGTAGATGTGTGTGTGTTTGTGCAGTGAGTGTGCATGTGTAGATGTGTGTTTGTGCAGTGAGTGTGCATGTGTAGATGTGTGTTTGTATAGTGAGTGTGCATGTGTAGATGTGTGTGTGTTTGTGCTGTGAGTGTGCATGTGTAGATGTGTGTGTGTTTGTGTTGTGAGTGTGCATGTGTAGATGTATGTTTGTGTTGTGAGTGTGCATGTGTAGATGTATGTTTGTGTTGTGAGTGTGCATGTGTAGATGTATGTTTGTGTTGTGAGTGTGCATGTGTAGATGTGTGTTTGTATAGTGAGTGTGCATGTGTAGATGTGTGTGTGTTTGTGCTGTGAGTGTGCATGTGTAGATGTGTGTGTGTTTGTGTTGTGAGTGTGCATGTGTAGATGTATGTTTGTGTTGTGAGTGTGCATGTGTAGATGTGTGTGTGTTTGTGTTGTGAGTGTGCATGTGTAGATGTATGTTTGTGTTGTGAGTGTGCATGTGTAGATGTGTGTGTGTTTGTGTTGTGAGTGTGCATGTGTAGATGTATGTTTGTGTTGTGAGTGTGCATGTGTAGATGTATGTTTGTGTTGTGAGTGTGCATGTGTAGATGTGTGTGTGTTTGTGTTGTGAGTGTGCATGTGTAGATGTGTGTGTTTGTGCTGTGAGTGTGTATGTGTAGATGTGTCTGTATTTGTGCTGTGAGTGTGCATGTGTCGGTGTGTGTGTGTGTATAAATGTGCACTTATGTAGCTGTGCGGATGTGTGCTGAGTAAGGAGGCAGAGGGAAATGTTCTGTAGTTTGAGGGCTTCTGTGTGGGTTGGGAGTGGAAAGCTTTTTGCATTTGCATTCTCAAAACATTGAGCAGAGAAACTGCTGCACCAGTCAGTTTCCGGAGAGATGGCTGGTTCGCTGTGGAACATTTTAATATGGGATATCTCATGGCAGTTTCCATATGGGTATCGTGCACCTCTGATTCGCCCTGATAAACCGGAAGGTGAATTCTCTGATAGCTGCAAAGCGGTGTTGCAGTGAAAAGGGTTAATTGCTATTATGTTAACAGTTAATATACATCATCAGTGACGTCAGAACATGTGTCACTGGAACACACACAGATGTTTCCGGGAGGAACCACATGAGTAGCTCTCCCTGTACGTAGCTGTATATAGTTAATAAATATTTGGAAGTTCTTGGATGCCTTTTTTCAAGTCGGTTCTGTTTAACACAACCTTGGGCTGTTTATGAAGATACTTCACGGAAACTGCTGTAAGCCCAATGAGCAGCAAGGATCCCCGTCAAAACCGTCCATGGTGGGAAAGTAGAAGCCGTTGAAAATAAAGCAGCAAGGGAACAAAAATGGCAAAGAATCGGAAGACAATTGCCAGTAGAATCCCAAGAAGTTAATTAAAGCAAGAAAGACAATTGTGAACCAGTCTTAACCCCCACCTGTATCCTTTATCCCCAGCCATCAGCACACTGGTACAACATGTGTCTTGGATTCATTAGATATAGGACCAGAGTTCAGGGTTAGCACAGAAGCCTGATGTAGAACAGGTCAGCACACTCCTCTATTCCACTGGCAGAAGTGCAGATGACCTTTTAATAAGGCAGGGTGATAATGAGGACACGACGACCTATGAGGAGATTATTAAGCTATTTGATTCATATTTCAATCTTTGGAGGAACATTATTATAGACTGGACAAGGTTTAACAGGCGCACTGAGAAATCTGGAGAAAATATTGATTTATGCCCTGTATCGTTTAGCTACGAGTTGTGAGCGTAGGGCCAGAAAGGTAGAACTCAGCCGTTATGGTGGACGCAGATGGTGACTTCCTGCAGCCCAAATGAGCTAACATTGTCCACGGCCATTTCAATTATAGCCGGACAGGCGGTGCCACGGAAACAGCACTGAGTATTAATCCGGGGTGATGGAGAACCTTTGAGAAGTCAGACCACAAACCTCTGGCTCAGTCCAGCGCACCCACTAAGAAGCAGATCGGGAATGAAGCGGGAGCAGTCGGCGGCATTATCCGGTGCTCCAGTGGTGGTGTGTAGGAACCCCATAATGGCAAACACTACCCTGCAGAGTGTCTGGCCTCCAGCAGGGAATGCTGCAACAGAATTACTCCTCCTCGAACGGGAACCCACACAGCTCACGTCGATCCAGGAACTAGAAGATAGAGAGGTACAGAAAGTGTCAATCTTGGGTGACGTTGCAAAATCCAAGGTGACCTTTTGGAGTGTGGGTATGTCAATAGCCATGAGGCTAAGTTCAAGTTGGACACAGGGGCGGGAGTGGCTACCCTGTCCGAAACAGTACAGTGGCTAAACCTGAGTTCCTCAGACCATCCACAGTTTGTCTCCACAGTCCATGGGGACGCTCCACTGAACATGCAAGGGGCAGATGACTGCCACACTTAGAGCTAATGGCAGAGACGGTACTGACACTCTATGTTATTCAGTATGAAGATGGCTCATTATTAAGCAGAGAAGCTTGTCTAGCTTTGCAGCTTCTGTTCTCGCTGCTTGTAGCCGGAACACAAAGTCGACCCAGAATGGTTTAAACTTGTCGCCGTAGAGGAGGCTCCACGCCCGCAGCCACAGGAGGGCATTCTGGAAGTTGAGCTACTCTTTGAAAGGAGAGTGAGCAGCCGGAGGAGGACATTCTGGACCTCACACCTGACCAAGGTGCCAATGCACCTGACTATTCTGACAAGGTCACCAATGCCAGAGACAACCTGGTGCTGGCACCGACTCTCAGGGACGGAAGGCAGTAACAGGAGCTCCTAAAATGGGCAGTGAGACAAATGCAGAACACAACGCTGACTCCCCGAGCCCTGAGATCAAAACTGAAGAGGAAGTGACTGAAATTGCTGATGTACTAACTACTGATCTCACACACGCTGCAGGTGTACACAGAATCTAGGACATGCAGCAGAACAGCAAGCAGCCCCAGTAAAACATGACATACTCACAGCTCCCGAGGTGACACCCAGCTCGATTCCAACATCACCTTGATGCTGAATCTTCTGAAATGGCAATGCCCACTGAACAGCAAACTCCCAGTGATGTGAAGGCAGAATGTGCGCGACTCAAATGACCACAAGCACAGAGACAAAACTTCACAGTACCAACAAAAGTATCGCCGACGAGTAAAATCTACCTTCTTCTTTTTGTCCATCGGATTCGTTCTTGAAAGTGACATTGGGATCGTGCAGCGCTCCATTCCTGGCCCAGGAATTGTTGCACATATTTAAGCAAAGGCTACTTTTACTGGACAATGACATTGCTGGTTCCGAAGTTGCAGAGCCACTACAGCTGTACAAACCTTAACAGAACCGACCAGGCCTCATTCCTTCGACAAAGAGCAGCCAGCAACAAAAGCGATAAAGGGGGTAGGAAGAGAAAGACGTAACAAAGAGCGTCTGCCCATCACCTCCAGACTGTACACCATACACAGCAATCTCTGTCCACTGATTTAAACGTGCTCCAGGAAGAATATGGAGAACATTCATACCCCAAGAGAGACAAGAACATTACCGGGGCAAGTTAGATATGTAAATATTTAATGACACCAATGGCAACAATGGAAGCCTTGAGGGGGGGAGATGTAGTATAAGGGTTAATAACTAATGTGACAATATGCATCATCAGTGATGTCAGGTCATGTGTCACTGCAGCTCAGAGAGAGATCTTTCTGGAAGGAGCCTCGTGTTTAGCAATCCCTGGACGTAGTTGTATATAGTTAGTCAACATTTGAAAGTTCTTCAATGCCTTGTTTCCAGTAGTCTGTGTTAAACCCAATCTGGAACCATTTATGATACTTCAGATATGCCAACCACAAGCTCTGTTCCCCTCTCAGGGCTGATTCTGATCTTTTTTAAAGATTCCCATCCTTGTTTCAATATCATTCTCTGGCTTCATTCCTCCCTAACTCTGGTGGATGCGAAAGATCCCAGGCAGTAAAACAGTTCTCATTGTATTCGAGCTGAAATGTATCCTTCAACCAATGTCACAAAAAGCCTATTAGGTCGGCAGTTCAGTCCCTCGAGCCTGCTCCTCCTTTCAATAGGATCAAGGCTGATTCGACCGACATTCCTCACGCCCTTTCCCCATAATCCTGAATTCCCTTAGTGATCAAGAATTTGTCTATCCCAGCCTTAAATATACACCCGGGGCGTGATTCAACGGACGAGAGTTAAAGTCCCCTAAACGGTGTGTTTAGCTTCAGCTCACCAGCAAGATGGGCTCCTTGCAGATCGAGGCACCATGTCCCAGCTGCCCCGATCTTTACCCCCCGCCCTTTCAGGCCCCCCTCCCTGTTTTTGTATCCCCCTTACCCCTCTCAACCTTGGGGAGGCCCCCGGGAACCCTCGCTATCCCCCCCTCCACCTGGCAAGGACTCCTCGGGCCTGACCCCTGACGATAATAAGCGGGCATCTAGCCACCCTGGCAGTGATCGGGTGGCACTGCCAAAGTGCCAGGGGAGTGCTAGGGTAGTACCCTGCCCTGTTGCTGACCACTCGGGAGTTTCCAATAAACTTCATTTGAAGCCTACTTGTGACAATAAGCGGTTTTCGTTCATTCATTTCATTCAGGTGCCGTTACATCTGGTTCAAATTTGTGTGGGCCAGCACTAAACAGCGCCCTGGCCAGGTCCCGCGGGCAAGGCCGGTGAGTCCTGGGCGGCGGGTGAATTTGGTGTCCGGGTATTTAAATGAGCTGCAGGACTCATTTAAATATTTAGATCTGCATTTCGCCCCTCGACAATCCAGGTCGCGCCTGACGGAGCAAATCGATTGACTTGCGATTGGCCTGTCACGGAGGCCGATTTTGGGCTCATGTGCGATTCACACGTTGCGCCCGGAACCGCGCTGGGATCGCTGAATCACTCCCAAGGACTCTACCCCCACAGCCCTCTGTAGCGAGGAGTGTCAAAGACTCACAACCCTCTGAGAAAAGAAATTCCTCCTCACCTCGGTCTTAAATTGGCTCCCCTTTATTCGGAGACTTTGCCCCCTGGCGCTGGACTCCCTCAGGAGGGGGAACGTCCTCTCAGCATTTACCCCGTCAAAGCCCCTCAGGAATCCGATATCATTTTGTCATTGCTGCTGTGCGAGCTAGCTCTGTGCAAACTGTTTTAAATTCTTTTTTGGGATCACTAGCAATGCCAGTATTTGTTGCCCATCACTAATTGCCCTTGAACTGCTTGGTTGGCTGGGCCGTTCCAGAGGGTATTTAAGAGTCAATCACTTTGCAGTGGATCTGGAGTCACCTGGAGGTCAGGCCGGTCCTTCTGGAAGATTCCCTTCCCTAAATTACATGAGTGAACCTGATGGGGTTTTACACCAATTGACGACAGTTTCATGGACACGGTCGTCCACAGTAACTACAACTCAAAAAGTATTTGATTCGCTGTTCAGCGACCTGGGACACCCTGAGAGCCTTGGATAAACACATGGGGCGGGATTCTCCAGCAGTTGGGATTCTCTTTTCCCACTGGCAGCGCACCCCCGCACGTGCGTTTCCCGGCAGCGTTGGGTGTGGTTCCAGTGGGAAATGCCATTGACAAGCGACGGGAGGGTAGAATCCCATGACCAGCGAACGGTTGAGAAACACGCAGCTGGGAAATTCCCGCCTGAATTGATTCTTTCTCTCAATTGAAGTTGGAACTGTCCAAGCTGTTTACGTCCTTCTGGGTCTGGCATGAGTTCAGCCAGGTGGAGGAGTGGATACACTGGATACAGAAATTTATCTACAACGAGGTGTCAGCACATTAAGTTGTTTTCCGAGCTGATTGTTTGTACCGTGCTCTACGTTGTAAAACCTAGTGCGGAGCCTGTTGCTCAGGTGCCAAGTGTGTGTGCGCGTGATAAATAGTGGGCGTCTTGCCTCTCTCTGTGCTGACTCTTACGCTTCCTCAAGGTTATAGCTGCTTCCCCAGACACCAGTCTTCAAGTGTGAGGATAGTGCTCAACGGCAGCAGTCAGTGAAGCAGAGGTTATCTATTGAAGGTAACTGGATGGGAAAATTGCGTCATCAATTTACTGACAAGCTTGTAAATCGGAATCGGAATGTATTTCACGTGGATCGCTCCTGGGCCACAGATATGGATTGATCAACTTTTACAGAGGGAGGGCAGCACGGTGGCGCAGTGGTTAGCGCTGCTGCCTCGAGGCGCCGAGGTCCCAGGTTCGATCCTGGCTCTGGGTCACTGTTCGTGTGGAGTTTGCACATTCTCCCCGTGTTTGCGTGGGTTTCACTCCAACAACCCAAAGATGTGCAGGGTACTTAATTTAGCATTGGCCACGCTAAATTGCCCCTTAATTGGAAAAAAATGAATTGGGTACTCGAAATTTATTTTTAAAAACTTTTGCAGAGGGTTCCCCTCTTGCCAACAGCAGCTACTTAAGTTACCACCGCCAGAGCTGTCGACCGCATTAAGGACAGCTGCTCAGCTTCCCAGAGAGCTGCCAGCCAATCAGGGGGGTGACAGCTCAGCAGCACCACGGGGAGAGGTGGTCATTGCTGGGACTGCACCTGCAGGTTAAGGGTGTAGCGATGTCCTGTGCACCCTTAAATTTAGGTAAGTGGGGTCTGGGGTTGCCTGGGCAAGGATCGGGGGAGGGGGCGGCCTTGGTGTGGGGGGGGTTCACTGAGGGCGCGCGCCACCTTTACCATCAGTGGGCCTCTCCAAAGGCCAAAGAGCACCCAGAAAAGGATGGCCACTTGCCTGAGCCAAGGGTTCAGCTGAAAGTCTCCTCACACACTGGAAGCCCCCCTGCCACTGTTTAAATGGAGGTGGGAAGAGGCCAATAATTGACAACTTAGGTATTCCTGATTGGGCTCTGGGCAGGTGGGCCTTTTGTGATACATCCCCCGCTGGAAAAATGGAATGATGTTGGGAAGACAATGGGCACTCCACCCTCGTCCATTTGCTGGAATTCCCACATCCCAGCGGTCACCAAAGGGCTGGTAACATTCAGCCCAGGGGGAAGGAACAATGGAGGGGTCCTGCTCCTGGTCCCTAATTGTGACTTCCGCTGCGAAGATCATCTGTGAGGGCCTGGTGAAAAAGGGGGATGAATTGATTGTGAGGCTTCCACTGTCGAATAGTCTGTCGACATTGATAGTCTTGGCCCAGGGAGCTTCTTAAGTGAAGTACCGGAGTTCCAGTGGGACCAGGACTACCTTCCAGACACAAGGGAGAGAACTGGAAAAAACCTCAAAAATTGCCTTGAAACCCGAATTAAGGCCGGGATTCTCCGAGCTCACGCTCCGAAATAGCGATCGGCGCGGGGACAGAGAATGGGGCGTCAGACCCGCGATCGGGTCTGACGCCGGGACGCGATTCTCCAGCGATTGGAGAATAGGTGCCGGTCGGGGGCTGTTGAAAGAGGCCCCCGCGCCGATTCTCCGCGGTCGACCGGCCGAGTTCTCGCCGGCGTGGTTCACGTATGGTTCCACCCAGAGGGGGCCCGGCCTCGCGGCTGCGGTGGCCGTCCTGGTGGCGAGCGGGGGGGGGGGGGGGGGGGGGGGATCGGAGCCGCGTACGGCAGCTGGAGCAGCGCGGAGCACTCCGGCGCCGTGCTGGCCCCCTACAGGCTACAGAATCGCTGGGCCAACACTCCGGTGTTGAACGCCGGCATCAACACTTAGCCACGTTTTGGGAGAAACCCGACCTAAGTATACATAACAGTTTCCAGGTTTTATTACAAAAATAAGGTAGACATTGACAATACAACTGATTTCCCGGAGTGGGGTGCATAGTCATGCAGTTATATTAAGAGTTGTGTTACTTGCATGGGACCAGTACTGGGGGTATGTGTGTGTGTGGGGGGGATGGAGGGTGGGACAGAAGGGTGAAGAAAACGCACAAAGAAAATCTGATGAGGCCGGGGGGGGTGATATTCTCCCCTTTCCTGTCCCCATCTTGTTTTGACGGTGCTGTTGCTTTGCACTCCCAGTCCAGTGTGAGTGTTAATAATCAGAGCTGACTGGCCAAGACCTTGGCAATGCTGCGGGGAGGGACTGACAGTGATAGCCCCCAGGGTTGAGGATCTTCCGCTACGTGGAGAGGCTTCCAGAAGCTGGGCTTGTTCTCCACAGAGCAAAGGGGGAGATTTAATAAGGGGGCGTTCAAAACTGTGAAGGGTTTTGACAGGGCAAATAAGGAGGAAGTGCTCCCGGCTGTGTGGTCAGGGGACAACACAGTTACGGTAATTGGCAAAATAACCAGGGAACTTTACACAGCGAGTTGTTGTGATCTGGGAGACACTGACTGAAAGTCTGGTGGGAGCAGGTTCAATAATAACTTTCAAAAGGGAATTGCAGAAATACTTAAAGGGAAATTGTTTACACGGCTGGGGGCGGGAGGGGGTGGGGGTGGGGGGTGGGGGGGGGGGGGGGGGGCGAGGGCCGGGGTGGGAGGGAGGGCGTGGAATAAGCAGGGAAGTGAAACTGGTTGGACTGGTCCACCAAGCTGACACACGATGGGCCGAATGGTCTCCGCCTGGGCTGTATTACACGGTGATTGGAAGCCATTTTGAGAATTTCAATTCAATTTACAAACAAAGCATAGGCAAAGTGAAGCTGTCAGGGCAGGCGGGTGAAAAAGAAACCCAACTGTTTCACTCAGATCGCAATCCGGCCATCCTTTACCCGCCTGGACCTACAGGTGACTCCAGACCCACCACCAAGGCGATTGATTCTCTGCCCTCTGAAGTGACCCAGCAAGTGACCTGTCAGATCGACACCAGCGGTTTAAGGGGTGGCTCACCACCGCCCTTTCAAGGGCACCTCAGGATGGACAACAGATTGCCTCTGGCGCTCACATCCAAGGGAAACAATTTAAAAAAAATGCTGCCTCACCTGATGTTTCGGCAGGACGTTTCTTTTTAAAAAAATATATATTTATTAAAGTTTTTTAACACAATTTTTCACCCTTACAAACAATAACCCCCCCCCCCCCTCATAACAAAAAAACGAGAAATCGCACAGAGCAAGATATATACATGGTGAAATGATATATTTACACAGCTTTGTGCACTGGCTCTCTCCCGCACGTGCCACTTTCCCCAATCCTTCATGTTATCTCTTGCTCATCCACCCTCCCAGGCAATCCCCCATTCCCCCCCCCCCCCCCCCCCCCCCCAGGTTGCTGCTGCTGCTGACCGACCTTCCTCTAACGCTCCGCGAGATAGTCTAGGAACGGTTGCCACCGCCTGTAGAACCCCTGCGCAGACCCTCTCAAGGCGAACTTAATCCTCTCCAGCTTTATGAACCCAGCCATGTCGTTTATCCAGGCCTCCAGGCTGGGGGGCTTCGCCTCCTTCCACATTAGCAAGATCCTTCGCCGGGCTACTAGGGACACAAAGGCCAGAATGCCGGCCTCTTTCGCCTCCTGCACTCCCGGTTCGTCCACTACTCCAAATATTGCTAGCCCCCAGCTTGGCTTGACCCGGACTTTCACCACCTGAGATATTGCTCCCGCCACTCCTCTCCAGAACCCCTCCAGTGCCGGGCATGACCAAAACATATGGACATGGTTCGCCGGGCTCCCTGAACACCTTCCACATCTGTCCTCCACCCCAAAGAACCTACTCAACCTCGCCCCCGTCAAGTGCACTCTGTGGACCACCTTAAACTGTATCAGGCTGAGCCTGGCACATGTGGAGGAGGAATTAACCCTACCTAGGGCATCAGCCCACAGACCTTCCTCAATCTCCTCCCCCAGCTCCTCCTCCCATTTACCCTTCAGCTCCTCTACCAGCGCTTCCCCCTCTTCTTTCATCTCTTGGTGTATTGCCGACACCTTGCCCTCCCCGACCCATACACCCGAGATCACCCTGTCTTGAATTTCTTGTGCCGGGAGCAACGGGAATTCCCTCACCTGTCGCCTCACAAAAGCCCTCACCTGCATATATCTAAAAGCATTTCCCGGGGGTGTCTCAAACTTCTCCTCCAGTGCCCTTAGGCTCGCAAATGTCCCGTCAATGAACAGGTCCCCCATTCTTCTAATCCCCACCCGATGCCAGCTCTGAAACCCCCCGTCCATCTTTCCCGGAACAAACCGGTGGTTACCCCTGATCGGGGACCACACCGTTGCTCCCATCGCACCCCGGTGCCGTCTCCACTGGCTCCAGATCCTTAGCATTGCCGCCACCACCGGGCTCGTGGTGTATCTTGTCGGCGAGAGCGGCAGCGGTGCCGTCACCAACGCCCCCAGGCTCGTTCCTTTACAGGACACCATCTCCATCCTCTTCCATGCCGCCCCCTTTCCCTCCATCACCCACTTGCGGCTCATCGCCACATTTGCTGCCCAGTAGTAGCTCCCTAGGTTTGGCAGCGCCAACCCTCCTCGGTCCCTACTGCGTTCCAGGAACCCTCTCCTTACCCTCGGGGTCCTATTCGCCACACAAACCCCATAATACTCCTACCTACTCTCTTAAAAAAGGCCTTAGTGATCACGATGGGAAGGCACTGAAACACAAACAGAAACCTCGGAAGGACCACCATTTTGACCGACTGCACTCTACCCGCTAGCGAGAGCGGTAACATGTCCCATCTTTTGAAGTCCTCCTCCATTTGCTCCACCAACCTCGTCAGATTCAGTTTATGTAGGGCCCCCCAACTCCTGGCTATCTGGATTCCCAGATACCGAAAGCTCCCCTCCGCCCTCCTCAGCGATAGATCCCCTATCCCTCTTTCTTGGTCCCCTGCCTGTAGTACAAAGAGCTCGCTCTTCCCTACATTGAGCTTATAGCCCGAAAACTCCCCAAACTCCCTTAGAGTCTGCATGACCTCCACCATCCCCTCCATTGGATCCGCCACGTACAGCAACAGGTCATCCGCATAAAGCGACACCCGATGCTCTTCTCCCCCTCGGACCACCCGCCTCCATTTACTAGACTCCCTCAATGACATGGCCAAGGGTTCGATCGCCAATGCAAACAACAGGGGGCACCCCTGCCTCGTCCCTCGGTGCAGCCGAAAGTACTCCGACCTCTGCCGGTTCGTCACTACACTCGCCACCGGGGCTCTGTAAAGGAGCTTAACCCAACTGATAAACCCTCCCCCAAACCCAAACCTACGCAGCACCTCCCAGAGGTACTCCCACTCTACTCGGTCAAAGGCCTTCTCCGGGTCCATAGCTGCCACTACCTCCGCCTCTCCCTCCTCCGATGGCATCATTATCACGTTTAAGAGCCGCCGCACGTTAGTGTTTAATTGCCTGCCCTTTACGAATCCCGCCTGGTCCTCGTGGGTCACCCCCGGGACACAGTCCTCGATCCTCGTGGCCAGCACTTTTGCCAGCAACTTAGCATCCACATTGAGGAGCGAGATCGGCCTGTATGATCCACATTGCAGTGGGTCCTTGTCCCGCTTTAGGATCAAAGTAATCGTCGCTTCCGACATTGTCGGGGGCAGGGTCCCCTCCTCTCTTGCCTCATTAAAGGTCCTCACTAGTAGCGGGGCCAACAGGTCTACGTACTTCCTGTAGAACTCCACCGGGAACCCGTCCGGTCCCGGGGCCTTCCCCGCCTGCATGCTCCCCAAACCCTTGCTCAGCTCCTCCAACTCAATTGGTGCCCCCAAACCAGCCACCTCTTGCTCCGCCACCCTCGGGAATCTCAGTTGGTCTAGGAATCGTCTCATCCCCTCTTCCCCCGCTGGCGGCTGGGATCTGTACAGCTCTTCATAGAAGGCCTTGAATACCTTGTTTATGTTCGTCGCACTCCGAACCGTGGCTCCCCTTCCATCTTTGACTCCCCCTTTTTCCCTCGCTGCCAACCTCTTACGGAGCTGGTGTGCCAGCATCCGACTAGCCTTTTCCCCGTACTCGTAGGTCGCCCCCTGCGCCTTCCTCCACTGTGCCTCTGCCTTCCCTGTGGTCAACAGGTCAAACTCCGTCTGGAGCCGTCGTCTTGCCCCCAGTAATCTTTCCTCCGGGGCCTCTGCGTATCTCCTGTCCACTCTTAAAATCTCCCCCACTAACCTCTCCCTTTCCATGCCCTCTGTCTTCTCCCTATGAGCCCTGATGGAGATTAGCTCTCTCCTGATCACCGCCTTCAACGCCTCCCATACCACCCCCACCCGCACCTCCCCGTTGTCGTTGGCCTCCAAGTACCTTTCGATGCACCCCCTCACCTTCCCACACACCACCTCATCTGCCAGCAGTCCCACATCCAGCCGCCACAGCGGGCGTTGGTCCCTCTCCTCTCCTAGTTCCAGTTCCACCCAGTGCGGGGCGTGATCCGAAACGGCTAAGGCCGAATACTCCGTCCCCTCCACCCTCGGGATGAGCCCAGAACAAAAAAATCTATCCGGGAGCAGGCTTTGTGCACATGGGAGAAAAAAGAAAATTCCCTGGCCTGCGGCCTTGCAAACCGCCATGGGTCCACTCCCCCCATCTGATCCATAAACCCCCTAAGTACCTTGGCTGCCGCCGGCCTCCTTCATATCCTTGATCTGGAGCGATCCAGTGCTGGGTCCAGCACTGTATTGAGGTTCCCACCCATTATCAGGCCTCCTACCTCCAGGTCCGGAATGCGTCCCAGCATGCGCTTCATGAATCTTGCATCATCCCAGTTCGGGGCGTATACGTTTACCAACACCACCCACATCCCTTGCAGCCTACCGCTCACCATTACATATCGCCCCCCCATTGTCCGCTACAATTGTCTTGGCCTCAAATGACACCCGCTTCCCCACCAATATTGCCACCCCTCTATTCTTCGCGTCCAGTCCCGAATGGAATACCTGTCCTACCCATCCCTTTCTTAACCTGACCTGGTCCGCCACCTTCAGATGTGTCTCTTGGAGCATGACCACGTCTGCCTTCAGTCCCTTTAAGTGCGCGAACACTCGGGCCCTCTTCACCAGACCGTTCATGCCCCTCATGTTCCACGTTATCAGCCGGATTGGAGGGGCTCTCACACCACCCCCCCGCCGACTAGCCATCTCCTTTTCTAGGCCAGTCCCATGTCCGCGTCTCACCCTCCAGTCCCCTAGCCGGGGGACCCCCTCCTCTTCTGTGCCCCATTCCCTTTCGGCCAGTGCAGCAGCAACCCTTTTCCCCCCCCTTCCCCCCCTCCCCTCCCCGCTAGACCCCTGTCTAGCTTTTTTGCTCCCCCCATGTCACTCCCGTAAGTCAGCTGACACCTGCTGACCCCGGCTTCCCCCGCCGTCCCATTGACCTCCCCGTGTGGGAGTGTCCCAATCAGTATGCGTTCCTCCATTCCCCTTCCCGCCTTTCTTCCCTCGCGCGGGAAAAACCCCGCGCTTTCCAAAGCCTGCCCCGCCCCCTCTGGCGCAGCTCCTGTCGCGGCCTTGTCTCTCTCCCCCAGCCCATATAACATTCCCTGCGCGTGATTGACCCCCTATATACAACAACCATCATACTTCAACCCTCAAACATCCCCCCCACACTCACAAACCCTCAGTTTGAGTCCAACTTTTCAGTTAGTATAAAGGTCCACGCCTCTTCAGGCGTTTCGAAATGATAGTGTTGGTCCTTGTATGTGACCCACAGTTGCGCTGGCTGCAGCATTCCGAATCTCACTCCTTTCCGGTGCAACACAGCTTTGGCCCGGTTGAAACCCGCTCTCCGCTTTGCAACCTCCGTGCTCCAGTCCGGGTATATTCGGATCTCTGCATTGTCCCACTTACTGCTCCGCTCCTTCTTGGCCCATCTCAGGACCCACTCTCTGTCCGTAAACCGGTGAAATCTCACCACCATCGCCCTTGGCGGCTCATTTGCCTTGGGCTTCCTCGCCAGCACCCGGTGCGCCCCGTCCAGCTCCAGCAACCTCGAAGGGGCCTCCGCGCCCATCACCGCCATCGAGCATCGTGCTTGCGTATGCCGCGGCATCGGCCCCCTCCACCCCTTCAGGGAGACACAGGATCCGCAGGTTCTTTCTCCTCGACCTGTTCTCCAGGTCTTCGAGTCTTCCCGACCACCTCTTGTGTAGCGCCTCGTGCTCCTCCACTGTCACCGCCAGGCCCAAGAGCTCGTCCTCATTCTCACTGACTCTTTTCTGCACCTCCTGAATCTTTACCTCGTGGGCCTTCTGGGTCATCCCTAGTCCTTCAATTACCGCCAGCATAGGCGCCAGCATCTCCTTCCACAGCTCCTCGAAGCAGCGCTTGATGAACTCCTGCAGCTCCGGCCCGCACTCCGCTTTGTCCCCGGCCGCCGCCATTTTGTTTTTTTCCCTCGCTTCTCCCGCTGCTCCAATGCCGCTTTTTTGGCCGTTTCACTTCTGGTCCGGTCCATAAAAGTTGAAGGGGGACCTCGCTCTTCCCTTCCCCACGGGTTGTCTTCGAAAAAACTTCCGTTGGGGCTCCTCTAACGAGCCCGAAAGTCCGTGATAGCGGGAGCTGCCGAATCGTGCGGCTTAGCTCCGCATAGCCGCAACCGGAAGTCACGCATGACGTTTCTGACACACAACACTCACTTTGATCGTGATCAAGGTGGGGGAATTCCCAGAGTGATTGTTATTCCTCTTGACTCCTCTTGGGGCTGCCTGTAGTTCCCCTCTCCATCCTCAGGCTGATATCAGGGGCGAAATTCTCCGCAATCAACATGATGTCCGCCGGCTGGCGCCAAAAACAGTGCAAATCAGTCGGGCATCGCGCCGCCCCAAAGGTGCGGAATGCTCCGCATCTTTGGGGGCCGAGCCCCAACCTTGAGGGGCTAGGTCGGCGCCGGACTAATTTCCGCCCCACCAGCTGGCGCGGAAATGACACCTCCGGGCGGCGCATGCGCGGGAGCGTTAGCGGCCGCTCACGGCATCCCCGCGCATGCGCTGTGGAGGGAGTCTCTTCCGCCTCCGCCATGGTGGAGACCGTGGTGAAGGCGGAAGGAAAAGCGTGCCCCCACAGAACAGGCCCGCCCGCGGATCGGTGGGCCCCAAGGGTGTATGAGGATTAGTGATCTGGGTGAGGGTTGGTGAAGAGGGTGGGGGAGGATGATGAGGCTGAGGGTTGGCGATAAGGGTGAGAGTTGGTGATGAGGGTGAGGGTGGGTGTTGAGTTGGGGGTGGCTGATGAGGGTGGGGGTGAGTAATGAGGGTGGGGGTGGGTGTTGAGGGTGGGGGTGAGTGATGAGGGTGGGGGTGGGTGTTGAGGGTGGGGGTGAGTGATGAGGGTGGGGGTGGGAGATGAGGGTGGGGAGCATGATGTGGGTGGGGGTGGGTGATGAGGGTGAGTGATGAGGGTGTGGGTGGGAGATGAGGGTGGGGAGCATGATGAGGGTGGGGGTGGGTGATGAGGGTGTGGGTGGGGGATGAGGGTGGGGAGCATGATGAGGGTGGGGGTGGGTGATGAGGGTGGGGAGCATGATGAGGGTGGGGGTGGGTGATGAGGGTGAGTGATGAGTGTGGAGGTGGGAGATGAGGGTGGGGGTGGGTGATGAGGGTGGGTGATGAGGGTGATGAGGGTGGGTGATGAGGGTGGGGATGGGTGATGAGGGTGGGGGTGGGTGATGAGGGTGGGTGATGAGGGTGGGGGTGGGTGATGAGGGTGGGGGTGGGAGATGAGGGTGGGGGTGGGTGATGAGGGTGGGGGTGGGAGATGAGGGTGGGGGTGGGTGATGAGGGTGGGGGTGGGAGATGAGGGTGTGGGTGGGTGATGAGGGTGGGGGTGGGTGATGAGGGTGAGGGTGGGTGATGAGGGTGAGGGTGGGTGATGAGGGTGGGGGTGGGTGATGAGGGTGGGGATGGGAGATGAGGGTGGGGGTGGGTGATGAGGGTGGGGGTGAGAGATGAGGGTGGGGTTGGGTGATGAGGGTGGGGGTGAGTGATGAGGGTGGGGATGGGAGATGAGGGTGGGGTGAGTGATGAGGGTGGGGTGAGTGATGAGGGTGGGGGTGGGTGATGAGGGTGGGTGATGAGGGTGGGGGTGGGTGATGAGGGTGGGGGTGGGAGATGATGGTGGGGGTGGGTGATGAGGGTGGGGGTGGGAGATGAGGGTGGGGGTGGGTGATGAGGGTGGGGGTGGGAGATGAGGGTGGGGGTGGGTGATGAGGGTGGGGGTGGGTGACGAGGGTGAGGGTGGTTGATGAGGGTGAGGGTGGGTGATGAGGGTGAGGGTGGGTGATGAGGGTGGGGTGGGTGATGAGGGTGGGGGTGGGAGATGAGGGTGGGGGTGGGTGATGAGGGTGGGGGTGAGAGATGAGGGTGGGGTTGGGTGATGAGGGTGTGGGTGAGTGATGAGGGTGGGGATGGGAGATGAGGGTGGGGTGAGTGATGAGGGTGGGGGTGAGTGATGGGGGTGGGGGTGGGTGATGAGGGTGGGGTGAGTGATGAGGGTGGGGGTGAGTGATGAGGGTGGGGGTGGGTGATGAGGGTGGGTGATGAGGGTGGGGGTGGGTGATGAGGGTGGGGGTGGGTGATGAGGGTGGGGGTGGGTGATGAGGGTGGGTGATGAGGGTGGGGGTGGGTGATGAGGGTGCGGGTGGGTGATCAGGGTGGGGGTGGGTGATCAGGGTGAGGGCCATGTTTATTGTTCCTTTGGAAAGGAAGTCAAAACTGTTCTGGCCTTTGCAGAATCCTCCCCAAAAACATGATAGTGCTTTACAAAGAATTCCAGCTATTTCCAGTTCCAGCCTTGTACATTAATAATAATGTCACAAGTAGGTTTACATTAACTCTGCAATGAAGTTACTGTGAAAAGCCCCTAGTCACCACACTCCGGCGCCTGTTCGGGTACACGGAGGGAGAATTCAGAATGTCCAATTCACCTAACAAGCACGTCTTTCGGGACCTGTGGGAGGAAGCCAGAGCACCCGGAGGAAACCCACGCAGACGCGTGTAGAACAGGCAGAATCCGCCGGGAATCAAACTCGGGACCCTGGCGCTGTGAAGCAACAGTGCTAACCACTGTGCTACCGTGCTGCCCACTAAAGATAGAGATGAGTAAATTTTTGAACACCGACTGAATCAAGGGTAAGGGATTTGAGGTTCGAGATCAGCTCTGATCTTACTAATCATGAAGAAGGCTCGAGAGGCTGATTGAGCCCCTGAAGTTCCTCTGTTATATTTTGATAAAGTCTATATCACAGGCACAGCCCAGCCATGCCAAATGGTTTACTCTTTACTCACTTTCATTTTTCTCAAGAGTTGCACCCTCTGGAGAAAATGGAATATCTTTCCTGATGGCCGACAGCCAGTTGTTTATTATTATTCCGATTGTTCCCCTGGCCTGCAAGTCCGGCTCACTCAGCAACCCAGTGCTCCCTCGTCTACCTTGACTGTAAAACCTTGAGTATAAGAATTGGCAAGTCATGTTGCAGCTGTATAGAACCTTAGTTAGGCCACACTTGGGAGTTCAATTCTGGTCGCCACACTACCAGAAGGATGTGGAGGCTTTAGAGAGGGTGCAGAAGAGATTTACCAGGATGTTGCCTGGTATGGAGGGCATTAGCTATGAGGAGCGGTTGAGTAAACTCGGTTTGTTCTCACTGGAACGAAGGAGGTTGAGGGGCGACCTGATAGAGGTCTACAAAATTTTTCCCAGGGTAGAGGAGTCAATTACTAGGGGGCATAGGTTTAAGGTGCGAGGGGCAAAGTTTAGAGGAGATGTATGAAGTAAGTTTTTTACACAGAGGGTAGTGGGTGCCTGGAACTCGCTGCCGGAGGAGGTGGTGGAAGCAGGGACGATAGTGACGTTAAAGGGGCACCTTGACAAATCTATGAAAAGGATGGGAATAGAGGGATACGGACCCCGGAAGTGTAGAAGATTTTAGTTTAGACGGGCAGCATGGTCGGCGCAGGCTTGGAGGGCCGAAGGGCCTGTTCCTGTGCTGTACTTTTCTTTGTTCTTTGTTCTTTGCTCTATGACTGCAGATCCAGCAACGCCTCCATTGTAAAATTTTAAATCTCATGGGCGGGATTCTCCACTCCCGCGCCGAAGTGCCCACGCCGTCGTGAACGCCGTCGAGGTTCACGACGGCGCGAAACGGCCCCTATCCCGACCGATTCAGGGCCCGATAATGGGCTAGGAGCGGGGCCGCGTCATCTACACGCGCCAGGCCTTGTCGCCGCGTAAAGGCGGCGCTGCATAACTGCCGTCACCCGCGCATGCGTGGTTGCCGTCCTCTCCGAGTCCGCCCCGCAAGAAGATGGCGGACGGATCTTGCAGGGCCGCGGAAGGAAGGAGGTCCTCCTTCAGAGAGGACGGCCCGACGATCGGTGGGCACCGATCGCGGGCCATCCCACATTTGAGGTACCCCCCGGTGCAGGTTCCCCCCCGCCCCCCCCCCCCCCCCCCCCCCGCGCAGGCCGCCCCCCCAGCGTTCCCGTGCTGTTCCCGACGGCAGCGACCAGGTGTGGATGGCGCCGGGGGCAACCCGCCGTTTTTGGTTGGCCACTCGGCCCATCCGGGCCTGAGAATAGCGGGGGTGCCAGAGAATCGCCATTTTGGGTGTCTCCGGCGATTCTCCGGCCTGTGGCCCGCAGAACTCGACCGGGCCATTCCCGCCGCTTGGGAGAGTCGCGGGAGGGCGTCGGACCGGCGTCCCGGGAAATATTGGCGGCCCAGGCGATTCTCCCAACCGGCGCGGGAGTGGATAATCTCGCACCTTGTGTTCAGATTCCTCCACATGGCCTCCCCTCCTCCCTGACTGTAACTTTGCCCAGCCCTGCACTCCTCCGATAGCACTGCATTCCTCCAGTGAGGGCCCTCTTGTTCTTCCTTCGCTCTGCCATTAGGGGGCTGTGCCTTTTGCTGCCTCGGGTTCAGAATTCCCTCCCTAAACCCTCTCCGCCTCCCTCTCCTCCTTTAGGATGATCCTCAATCCCTCTTAGCTCTTCGAGCAAGCTCCCCTGTCCTAACGTCAGTTCAGTAATTGCCCAGCAACACTCCTCTGAAACACCTTGGGATGTTTTACGATCTCAAAGGGGCTGCATAAATGCGAATTGATTTTTGGTGGGTGTAAAAGCAGCAAAGGGTTACGCAAGGCAGAGTGTATGAGCTTAATGTAAATTATTCACTCTGAGTGCCTGGGAGATGGGAATCAGGGGCGGGTTTCTCCGCAATCGGCGCGATGTCCGCCGAACGGCGCCAAAAACGGCGCGAATCAGTCCGGCATCGCGCCGCCCCAAAGGTGCGGAATTCTCCGCATCTTGAGGGGCCGAGCCCTCACCTTGAGGGGCTAGGCCCGCGCCGGACTGATTTCCGCCCCGCCAGCTGGCGTGGAAATGACATTGCCGGGCGGCGCATGCGCGGGAGGGTCAGCGGCCGCTCACGGCATCCCCGCGCATGCGCAGTGGAGGGGGTCTCTTCCGCCTCCGCCATAGTGGAGACCATGGCGAAGGCGGAAGGAAAAGAGTGCCCCAACGGCACAGGCCCGCCTGCGGATCAGTGGGCCCCAATCGCGGGCCAGGCCACCGTGGGGGCACCCCCCGGGGCCAGATCACCCCCCCCCCCCCCCCCCAGGACCCTGGAGCCCGCCCGCGCCGCCTTGTCCCGCCGGTAGGAGAGGTAGTTTGATTCTCGCCGGCGGGACAGGCATTCCAGCAGCGGGACTTCGGCCCATCGCAGGCCGGAGAATCGCCGGGGGGGGGGGGCCCGCCAACCGGCGCGGCGCGATTCCCACACCGCCAAATATCTGGTGCCGGAGAATTCGGCAACCGGCGGGGGCGGGATTCACGCCAGCCCCCGGCGATTCTCTGACCCGTGGGGGGTCGGAGAATCCCACCCCAGATCTCCCACAACCACCTGCCTGGCTCTGGGCCAACTACTCCTTGCTTTTACAGGCCCTGCTCTCCTTCCTGATAGCCCGTCCCCGCACCCTTGCCTTCGCGAAGCCTGCCTGAGGGACACCAGCAGGAGACCCTCGCCACGCTCCGATTATTGTTTGATAAAGATTATGGTTCACCGTTCTGACACTGGTTGGATTTTTTTGTCGGTCTGTATCATAAGGTGGGCAGCACGGTAGCACAGTGGTTAGCACTGTTGCTTCACAGCGCCAGGGTCCCAGGTTTGATTCCCCGCTGTGCCACTGTCTGTGCGGAGTCTGCACGTCCTCCCCGTGTCTGTGTGGGTTTCCTCCACAGTGATCCGGTTTCCTCCCACAGTCCAAAGACGTGCAGGTTCGGTGGATTGGCCATGATAAATTGCCCTTAGTGGTATCTTGACAAATACATGAATAGGATGGGAATAGAGGGATACGGACCCAGGAAGTGTAGAAGATTGTAGTTTAGTCGGGCAGCATGGTCGGCACGGGCTTGGAGGGCCGAAGGGCCTGTTCCTGTGCTGTACTTTTCTTTGTTCTCTGAGTTTCTTTGTTCTCTTTGTCGTGACCAAAAAGGTTAGGAGGGATTATTGGGTTACGGGGAGAGGGTGGAAGTGAGGGCTTAAGTGGGTGGGTGCAGACTCGACGGGCCGAATGGCCTCTTTCTGCACCGTATGTTCTATGTATACATTTTCCAATTCCTTTGGGACTTTGGAAGGCGGAGGAAATTTAAATGTGACTTCGGTGGAGATCAAATGGATCCCGGGTGAAGTCACTCATCTCGTTGAGTGCCCCAATCTGAGGAAATTAGAACAACTGGACAAATCAGTGCACAATTGTCCTTGTGAACATGTTTCCCAACATTGAATGAAGACATGTTGCACTCTGTGCTGGAATAAGCTGTCACTTCACTCTGCTACCCTCTGCCCTCGATCCTTCATTGTATCTGTCCTGACACTGAAGGCTTCACAGGATATTATGCAATGGCTTACGATTCTGGCTTGCTGTTCTGGCTCGTGAGTAATGTACCAGTCAGACTTCCAGAATGAATGAGTGTGTTTCTCAGGAATTCTAATCCCTCACACACACACACACACACAAAACTGACTCAATCCTGAATGTGCTTACAAGCTGACCTCTTTTATCAGTTATTGCCAAACGTTTCCAGGTAGTGAGTTGTTCTGGAGCTTTTTTCTTTGAAGTTTTGTTCTGTTACCAGGACAATAAAGAAATCAGACTCCTACTGGATGGGTCGTGCCAACTCGCTCCACTACACACAGGCTGGCAAAACCTGTCTGAGGGGTTCTACCATCAGAATCCAGTGGGAGAGGTTTTGGCGCGCTCTGTAGACCCTTCCCACCCCGATACATGCTGAAACTTGCCGATTCAAATGTGGTTAATGGATCTGAGAATAATTTACACACTGGTGCCACCTGCTGTTTGAAATTCATTTAATAATCACACCACAATTAAGGCAAGGTTCTGTGAATGCTGGCTGGAAATCTAAAATGAAACCATCCTCCTAAAGTGCGGTGTCCAGAACTGGACACAATGCTCCAGATGAGGCCAGATTAGTGACTTGTACAAGTTCAGCAGAACCTTGGTCTTGTATGTCCCTATTGAAAAAGCCCAGGATACAGTATGCTTTATTAACTGCTCACCATCTGTCCTGACACTTACTTTTTTTTTCCAGAAATATACTTTATTCATAAAGTCTCTAATAAACATTACAGAACATTTTGAATTGTCGTGACTGTACATTTCCATCAAAGTTACATATTCACTTGGCTTTCTTACATTCAATTGGGATGACATTCCACACATTTCCCTGTTTACTTTACAATTCTTTTGTATGTATTTACATAGTCATTTTTCTTCCAATGCCTTTATACATTTGAGTGTTGGTGGCCCAGACCGAGGGGGGTTTACACTGTTACCCGCCCCTCGGTGTACATTTGCTGGAAAGACCTTACACAGTGGCCTTTCCCCAATTGCGCCTTGGCGGCAGCTGCCCCAAGCTTGAGTGCGTCCCTCAGCACGTAGTCCTGGACCTTGGAATGTGCCAGTCTGCAACACTCGGTCGAGGACAATTCTTTGCACTGGAAGATCAGCAAGTTTCGGGCAGACCAAAGAGCGTCTTTCACCGAGGTGATGACCTTCCAGCAGCAGTTGATGTTTGTCTCGGCGTGTGTCCCTGGAAACAGTCCGTAGAGCACAGAGTCCTGTGTCACAGATCTGCTCGGGATGAACCTTGACAAATACCACTGCATCTCTCTCCAGACCTTCTTTGCAAAGGCACATTCCACAAGGAGGTGTGTGACTGTCTCATTTCCCCCACAGCCACTCCGAGGGCAGCGTGCATTGGCGCAGAGCCTTCGGGTGTGCATGAAGAATCTGGCAGGGAGGGCCCTTCTCACCACTAGCCAAGCTAGGTCTTGGTGCTTGTTTGTAAGTTCTGGTGATGAGGCGTTCTGCCAGATGACTCTGACAGTCTGCTCAGGGAACCGTCCAACGTCCTCCACGGTCTCCTTTTCCCTGAGGGCCTCGAGGACATTACGTGCTGACCACTGCTTCATTGCCTTGTGGTCAAAGGTGTTTGTCTTCAAAAACGTTTCCACGAGGGACAGGTGGTCCGGCACGGTCCAACTACTTGGAGCGTTCCGCGGCAATGAGGCCAGGCCCATCCTTCGTACCACCGGGGATAGGTAGAACCTCAGTATGTAGTGACACTTGGTGTTTGCATACCGGGGGTCCACACAGAGCTTGATGCAGCTGCACACAAAGGTGGCCAACAGGATGAGGGGACATTGGGTACGTTTCTCCCTCCCTTCTCCAGAGGTTTGTACATAGTGTCCCTTCGGACACGGTCCATCCTGGATCGCCAGATAAATTTGAAGATGGCCCGGGTGACTGCTGTGGCGTAGGGTCAGGTTATGGGCCAGACCTGCGCCACGTACAGTAACACCGAGAGTACCTCACACCTGATGACCAGGGTTTTGCCCGCAATGGAGAGAGAGCGTTGCTCCCACCAGCCCAGTTTCTGTCTTATCTTGGCTATGCATTCCTCCCAGTTTTTGATGCACGCCCCACCCTCTCTGAACCATATCCCCAGCACCTTCAGGTAATCTGACCTGACGGAGAAGGGGACAAAGGACCGGCCGGCCCAGTTACCAAAGAACATGGTGTTGCTCTTGCCGCGGTTCCTGACACTTACGTACCAGGTCCACCAGGTGCCTCTGCCACAGTTCCCATTTAGAATTGTAGCCTTTACTTTTATATTGTCTCTCCTGCCAAATTGAATCACTTCAGATTGGATTCACTATGGGGCTGTGACTCCAGATTTCAAACAACACTCACTCTCCTCTTCCCCTGCCTATTCCCCCTTCACTAACTCACAAACCCTCCCTCCCGCCAAAAAGCAACCTGGCCCTCACACACTCACCCTCTCTGCAATCCTGGTTCACCGCCCACGCCCCCAAACCCTCACAAACTCTCCTCCCTCGATCCCCCTCACCCTCACACTGTTCTCCTCGCACCCCCATCCCCTCACTGGCTCCCCACCACCTCTCACACTTTCCTATTCCCATATTCTCACTCACCTCACTTGCCTGAGGTCTTTAAGAGGTCTCCTCGTGCTGGCGAGGCTGGTTTCAGAGCTTTGTTCCTCGCTGTTGCTTGTTGGGCTGCCCTCCTCACCCCTGGGGGTTGGGGTTGAGCCCTCGCCTGCTCCCTTCGCTGCTCGACGGCTCCTGACTCCATCCTGCTGACTCACCGCCTTGGGGCTGGTGCCTGACCCTGGCGCCCCGCGACTCGCCTCGCACCTCGTGTCTTGCCTCGCGCCTCGCCGTTGCTGGCTGGCCTGCCCTTCTCAACCCTGGGTTGAGACCCTTGCTGTCTACGCCTTTCTTGCAAAGTAGAACACAGGAACCCCTGCCTCTGTCTCTCTCTAACCTAGTCTAATCTCTCAGTCCTCATCCTCAAACCATAATACATGTGAGCAGAATTAGGCCACTCGGCCCATCGAATCTGCTCCGCCATTCAATCATGGCTGATATTTTTCTCATCCCCATTCTCCTGCCTTCTCCCCATAACCCCTGATCCCCTTATTAATCAAGAACCTATCTTTCTTTGTCTTAAAGACACTCAGTGAATTGGCCTCCACAGCCTTCTGCAGCAAAGAGTTCCACAGATTCACCACCCTCTGGCTGAAGAAATTCCTCCTCATCTCTGTTTTAAAGGATCGTCTCTTCAGTCTGAGATAGTGTCCTCTGGTTCTAGTTTTTCCTACAAGTGGAAACATCCTCTCCATGCCCACTCTATCCAGGCCTCGCAGCAGCCTGCAAGTTTCAATAAGATCCCCCCCTCATCCTTCTAAACTTCCACTCAAAACCCAACTGGTTCACAAGTGTCCTTCACCTGCCAACTTCCCCCAGCTTCTCTTCTTTGGCATTAAATTTGATTAACCTCTTCATGGTTGCTTCGAGAACATCCCTAAAGTGTTTCGATTGTCCTCCCGGGAGTGTTCTGCCGTGATCAAGTTCCAAGTAGAGAAATTGACTCGACTGCAACCCCATACAGACAGGTGATTGAGCGGGCCACTCAGATGCACAAGGTTAACTTGGAATGGGTAATGAATGGCAGCCTTGCCAATGATGCCTACACCATGAGAATAATTTAAGGAAAAGAATGATCCTGGCTGAGGACAAATTAGGAGCTCGGTTGGCAGGCCAACAATAAGTTGCATTTATATAGCACCTTTAACGTGGCAAAACGCCACAAGTCACTTCACAGGAGCGTTAACAGACAAAATGTGACACCGAGCGACACAAGGCGATGTTGGGGCAGGCGACCAAAAACCTGGTCAAAGAGGTGGCTTGTAAAGGACATCTGACGGCATGGCCTTAACAAAAATCAGAGATTACTCAGGAGGCCAGAATTGGAAGAGGTCTCGGAGGTTCGTGGATTTGACGGAGGTTACAACGATAGGGAGTGGTAAAGCTGTGGGACAATTTGCTGAGAGCCCTCCCTCTGCAGCCATTGAGTAAAAATACTTGCTTAATTCCTCTGTGATGATATTAGACATTAGTCCATGTCCAGATTTCCAATGGAAAATTCCTCTTTCACTGTTGCCGATGTGCGTTTGTGCTGCAGAAGAGTTGGGCTGGCACATAGTGTGAAATGGAAGTAGCCAGGGGAAGCTATATTGAGCATTTCAGTAGGTCATAGGGAGTGCTGGGTCCTTATTTAAACTGGGACAAGTGTGCTCTCAAATAACAGAACATTTTGCATTTTGCTCATTTTATTTTGTCTCTTCCTCTCCTGAAGGTCTTGTCCTGATCACAATGAGCGGAGATTTCAGGGTATTTTTAACACACAAACAGGCTGAACTACTTAACAGATCCTTGCTGTATTTATATGCCACATGCAAATTCCACCAGCCTAACCATCTTCCTGGGATTGTGCTGGGGGTAAGAGAATCAACGTTGCATGTTTAACTTTCCCCTCTTGTTTGAAGAATCTGGGCGAGGAATTGAAGTCCCCTCTCAGCCTCCAAGAAAGAAATGGGTCAAATTCGACACATTCCCCTTTCATGTTTGAAACCTTAAATGGAGCCTTTGACGGCCCTCTGGGGTGCATGTAGAAGATTCCCATGGCATTATTTCCAACATAAGCAGAGGGTTAACCCCAGTGTTCTGGCCAATACTTATCACTCAACCAACATCAGAAAAACAGGCCCTCTGGTCATTGTCACATTGCTGATGGTGGGAGCTTACTGTGAACAAATTGACTGCTGCATTTCCTACATTACAACAATGACAACACTTCAAAAGTATTTCACTGGCTGTTTGGGAATATCCTGATGTTGTCAAAGGCGCTTGGTGTAATATGCCTTTAATATCAGCATGACATCAATGTCAGCATGACATCACTAGAAGGGAAACATGCCAGTCTCAGTTTCACTTTCACTTTGAGCAGAGCGCAAACACACATTTGAAGCTTTATAATTATATACAACTGCTCTCATGTGCCAAGTCTTAATAAATGAACAATAGCGTGTTTCCCCAATTCCCTATGAGTGATTGATGCCTTGTTTCCTGCGCAGTAAATAAGTCCTAAGTATTATTTCACTATAATAACACAACATGCTGCTCAGCGATGGTGGGCCAGGTGGCAGCAAGATTAAGTATAGTTAGGACATTAGATCATGGTACATGTCATGAGATGACCCTCAACATTTTGGTCAGATCACCAAGAAGTTGCGGTGTCGGAGAGTGCTGAACACGCAGCATGGTGACTGCACAGAAAAACCTTGGGTGACACAGCGCTCAGTGACTTTTCACATAAAGAACCAGTCAGCAGGTGGGTCTCTTGAGGTGAGATCGCAACATACAGCCTGCCAGTTCCGTGAGTGAGGCAGCACATCGAGAGGACCGGCACTGGGTCAGGAAAGGTAAGAAGAGACCAGGGTGTGGGCTAGCTTGGTAGAGAGTGAGGGAGGGTCAGACAAAAATAAAAAAGTCATAAATATCGGGCCAGAAAAGGTTGGGTGTATAATGGGTGGCTTCAGGAATTGCTTCCAAATCTGAGCACGGATCTTCGGAAAAGAAGAAGGAAGGTTGTCAAAGGGATATTTTCCGAATGTTCCCAAAGTCCCCCAGTTTGAATTGGGATGCAGCTGACCTACTATCTGAATTCAGACTGGTTAAACAGCAGACAGAGCTATTGGGCAATATTCAGACTGGTTAAACAGCAGACAGAGCTATTGGGCAATATTCCCCCGCTGTTTGCCGCTGGTAGTGGGGTTCCTCATGCGGCGGAGAATTGAGCATCGGGGGGGGGAAAAATGGGATCCGTGCTCACGATTGAGGTTCGCGCCCACACGCCAGCAGGAGGAGGCACGTGGATGCAGACTGGTCTTAATGACCCAGTGGCAACCACTTAGCCGGCCGGGCACCATATCTCCGGTCTTCTGAGCCGGGAATCATGTAGACGGATTTACTATTGGTATTTCCCAGCGTGGCACTGATGTGGTAACCCTCATCGTGGCTAAGGGGATAACCCCTTAAGGGGCTGGTCCCCAAAGTCCATCCAAGGACCCCCTCCCTCCCCCCACAATGCCAGATCTGCCCACCTCACCCCCATCAGATCCCCCCCATGGACACCCCAGAAACCCCCTAAATAAAGAGACACCCCCAAGAGACCCCCCTATATAGGGGGAGCCCCCCCACTCAACCCCCCCCAGAAAAAAACCCTCCTGTCTGGAAGCTAGGGAGGAGGGGCAGTGAAAAAATAGCAACACTCACCTGGGTATACACCTGCTGGCTCAGACACAGGGAGCACCACGTGTCAATTCCTGGAAAGAGAAAACTAACCTGTGCTTAAACGCCTCAGATCCTTAAACTTCAAGCCATTCATTCATTTCCCTGTGTGGGCTGTGATTGACAGCTTACACACACACACACACACACACACAGCTGTGTCCCTTGCTTCATTCACCTTCCTGTAACTCTAACATGCTCTAACTGCATTGTTTTAAAAAAAATATCTTCATTCAAATTTTCAACAGATTTTCAACAAAATCCCCCCCCTACAGAAAAAAGAAACAAGAACATAAGAACCCCACCCGCAAGAATTATACATAGAGTTTCCCCAAACTACAATAACCCCCCATATAACAATAAAAACACAAATAGGGAAACACCCCACCCTAAGGCAAACGCCACCCCAGAACAAACCTCTCCCCCGTCCCCCTGGGTTGCTGCTGCTGCCGACCTCCTAACGCTCCGTGAGAAAATCCAGGAACGGTTGCCACCGCCTGAGGAACCCCTGCACAGACCCTCGCAAGGCAAACTTTATCCTCTCCAGCTTGATGAACCCTGCCATGTCATTGATCCAGGCTTCCACACTAGGGGGCTTCGCATCTTTCCATAGTAGCAAAATCCTCCGCCGGGCTACCAGGGATGCAAAGGCCAGAATACCGGCCTCTTTCGCCTCCTGCACTCCCGGCTCGTCCGATACCCCAAATAGTGCAAATCCCCAGCTCAGCTTGACCCGGGCATTCACCACCTTGGACATAGTCCTCGCAAAGCCCCTCCAAAACCCATCCAGCGCCGGGCACGACCAGAACATATGGGTGTGATTTGCTGGGCACCCCGAGCACCTCCCACATCTGTCCTCCACCCCAAAGAACCTACTCAACCTCGCCCCTGTCATATGCGCTCTGTGAACAACTTTAAACTGTATCCGGCTGAGCCTGGCACAAGAGGAGGAAGAATTAACCCGACTCAGGGCATCAGCCCACAGACCCTCATCTATCTCCTCCCTGAGCTCCTCCTCCCATTTGCCCTTTAGCTCCTCCGCCGAGGTCTCCTCCTCTTCTTGCAGCTCCTGGTAAATCGCCGAGACCCTGCCCTCTCCAACCCATACCCCCGAAATCACCCTGTCCTGAATCCTGCGTGCTGGAAGCAACGGGAATTCCCTCACCTGCCGCCTCACAAACGCCCTCACCTGCATATATCTAAAAGCGTTTCCCAGGGGTAGCCCAAATTTCTCCTCCAGCGCGCCTAGGCTCGCAAACGTCCCATCAATGAACAGGTCCCCCATTCTTTTAATCCCTGCCCGATGCCAGCTCAGAAACCCCCCATCCATCCTTCCCGGGACAAACCGATGGTTCTCTCGAATCGGGGACCAAACCGAGGCCCCAACCTCACCCCTATGATGCCTCCACTGCCCCCAGATCTTCAGAGCCGCCACCACCGGGCTCGTGGTGTACCTTGTCGGCGGGAGTGGCCACAGTGCCATCACCAGCGCCCTCAGACTCGTGCCCATACAGGACGCCATCTCTAGCCTCTTCCACGCCGCCCCCTCCCCTTCCATTACCCACTTACGGATCATCGCCACATTGTCTGCCCAGTATTAGCCGCATAGATTCGGCAACGCCAGCCCTCCTCTGTCCCTGCTACGTTCCAGGAAAACCCTTTTTACGCTCGGGGTCTTATTCGCCCACACGAATCCCATGATGCTCCTGCTTACCTGTTTAAAAAAGGCCTTAGGGATCAGAATGGGAAGGCACTGAAATACAAAGAGAAACCTCGGAAGGACCGTCATTTTAACCGACTGCACCCAACCCACCAGTGAGAGTGGCAGCATATCCCATCTTTTAAAATCCTCCTCCATCTGCTCCACCAACCGCGTCAAATTGAGCTTGTGCAGGGCCCCCCAACTCTTTTGCTCCAGGGCTACCTGGATCCCTAGGTACCGAAAGCTCCTTTCCGCCCTCTTCAGCGGAAGCTCGTCTATCCCCCTTCCCTGGTCTCCTGGGTGCACCACAAAGAGCTCACCCTTCCCCACGTTAAGTTTATACCCCGAAAAGTCCCCAAACTCCCTAAGGATCCGCATGACCTCCATCATCCCCTCCACTGGATCCGCAAAATACAACAACAGGTCATCGGCATACAGCGACACCCGGTGTTCCTCTCCCCCCCGAACCAATCCCCTCCAGTTCCTGGACTCCCTCAATGCCATGGCCAACAGCTCAATTGCCAGTGCAAACGACAAGGGGGACAGGGGACACCCCTGCCTCGTCCCCTGGTACAGCCGAAAGAACTCCGACCTCCGCCGGTTCATAGCCACACTCGCCACCGGGGCTTTATATAGCAGCTTGACCCAACTGATGAACCCCTCCCCGAACCCAAACCTCCGCAGCACCTCCCAAAGATACTCCCACTCCACCCTATCGAAGGCCTTCTCCGTGTCCATAGCTGCCACTACCTCTGCTTCCCCCTCCACCAACGGCATCATAATTACATTAAGGAGCCTCCTCACATTGGTGTTCAGCTGCCTACCCTTCACAAATCCCATCTGGTCCTCATGAATCACCCCAGGGACACAGTCCTCAATTCCCGTGGCCAGAACCTTCGCCAGCAACTTCGCGTCGACATTGAGGAGCGAGATCGGCCTGTACGATCCGCACTGTAAAGGGTCCTTGTCCTGCTTCAAGATCAGCGAGATCAGCGCCCTGGACATTGTCGGGGGCAAGGTCCCCCCCTCCCTCGCCTCATTGAAAGTCCTCACTCGAAGCGGGCCCAGCAGGTCCACGTACTTCCTATAAAATTCTACCGGGAACCCATCCGGCCCCGGGGCCTTCCCTGCCTGCATGCTCCCTAGTCCCTTAACCAGCTCCTCCAGCCCAATCAGTGCCCCCAGTCCAACCACCTGCTCCTCCTCCACCCTCGGGAACTTCAGCCAATCTAGAAATTGGCGCATCCCCCCCTCCCCGTCGGGGGCTCAGACCTATACAGCTCCTCATAGAAGTCCCTGAATGCCTCGTTTATTCCCACCGCACTCTGCACTGTGTTCCCCCCTTTATCCCTAACTCCACCAATCTCCCTCGCTGCCTCCCTCTTCCGAAGCTGATGTGCCAGCATCCGACTCGCCTTCTCCCCATACTCATGCGCCGCCCCCTGCGCTTTCCTCCACTGTGCCTCTGCTTTCCCTTTTTTTTTTATTATTAAATATTTTATTGAAAATTTTTGGTCAACCAACACAGTACATTGTGCATCCTTTACACAATATTATAACAACACAAATAACAATGACCTATTTTATAAACAGAAAATGAATAAATAATAAATAACAAAAATGAAAATTAGCCCTAATTGGCAACTGCCTTGTCACAAGTAACACTCTCCAAAAATATGATTTAACAGTCCAATATATAATTATCTGTAGCAACGACCTATACATACTATACAGTATATATTAACAACCCTGAGAGTCCTTCTGGTTCCTCCTCTCCCCCCCCCTCCCCCCCCCCCCGATCCTGGGCTGCTGCTGCTGCCTTCTTTTTCCCATTCCGTCTATCTTTCTGCGAGGTATTCGACGAACGGTTGCCACCGCCTGGTGAACCCTTGAGCCGACCCCCTTAGGACGAACTTAATCCGCTCTAGCTTTATAAACCCCGCCATGTCATTTATCCAGGTCTCCACCCCCGAGGGCTTGGCTTCTTTCCACATTAGCAATATCCTGCGCCGGGCTACTAGGGACGCAAAGGCCAAAACATCGGCCTCTCTCGCCTCCTGCACTCCCGGCTCTTGTGCAACCCCAAATATAGCCAACCCCCAGCTTGGTTCGACCCGGACCCCACTACTTTTGAAAGCACCTTTGTCACCCCCATCCAAAACCCCTGTAGTGCCGGGCATGACCAAAACATATGGGTATGATTCGCTGGGCTTCTCGAGCACCTCGCACACCTATCCTCCACCCCAAAAAATTTACTGAGCCGTGCTCCAGTCATATGCGCCCTGTGTAATACCTTAAACTGAATCAGGCTTAGCCTGGCACACGAGGACGACGAGTTTACCCTGCTTAGGGCATCTGCCCACAGCCCCTCCCCGATCTCCTCCCCCAGTTCTTCTTCCCATTTCCCTTTTAGTTCATCTACCATAGTCTCCCCTTCGTCCCTCATTTCCCTATATATATCTGACACCTTACCATCCCCCACCCATGTCTTTGAGATCACTCTGTCCTGCACCTCTTGTGTCGGGAGCTGCGGGAATTCCCTCACCTGTTGCCTCGCAAAAGCCCTCAGTTGCATATACCTGAATGCATTCCCTTGGGGCAACCCATATTTCTCGTTCAGCGCTCCCAGACTCGCGAACTTCCCATCCACAAACAGATC
Organism: Scyliorhinus torazame; assembly: GCF_047496885.1. Taxonomy (NCBI): domain Eukaryota; kingdom Metazoa; phylum Chordata; class Chondrichthyes; order Carcharhiniformes; family Scyliorhinidae; genus Scyliorhinus; species Scyliorhinus torazame. Next base: position 266,425,695 of record NC_092714.1, on the reverse strand, counting down.
TTTCAGTTGCGTTATTCCTGCTCTTTGCCACATTCCATATCCCCCATCCATTCCCCCCGGGGCAAACCTATGGTTGTTTCTTATCGGGGACCCCCCCAAGGCTCCAGTCTTTCCCCTATGCCGTCTCCACTGTCCCCAAATCTTCAGTGTAGCCACCACCACCGGGCTTGTGGTGTAGTTCCTCGGTGAGAACGGCAATGGGGCTGTCACCATAGCCTGTAGGCTAGTCCCCCTACAGGACGCCCTCTCTAATCTCTTCCACGCCGCTCCCTCCTCCTCTCCCATCCACTTACTCACCATTGAAATATTAGCGGCCCAATAATACTCACTTAGGCTCGGTAGTGCCAGCCCCCCCCTATCCCTGCTACGCTGTAAGAATCCCTTCCTCACTCTCGGGGTCTTCCCGGCCCACACAAAACCCATGATGCTCTTTTCAATCCTTTTAAAAAAAGCCTTCGTGATCACCACCGGGAGGCACTGAAACACAAGAGGAATCTCGGGAGGACCACCATCTTAACCGCCTGCACCCTCCCTGCCATTGACAGGGATACCATATCCCATCTCTTGAAATCCTCCTCCATCTGTTCCACCAACCGCGTTAAATTTAACCTATGCAATGTGCCCTAATTCTTAGCTATCTGGATCCCCAGGTAACGAAAGTCCCTTGTTACCTTCCTCAACGGTAGGTCCTCTATTTCTCTACTCTGCTCCCCTGGATGCACCACAAACAACTCACTTTTCCCCATGTTCAATTTATACCCTGAAAAATCCCCAAACTCCCCAAGTATCCGCATTATTTCTGGCATCCCCTCCGCCGGGTCCGCCACGTATAGTAGCAAATCGTCCGCATACAAAGATACCCGGTGCTCTTCTCCTCCCCTAAGTACTCCCCTCCACTTCTTGGAACCCCTCAACGCTATCGCCAGGGGCTCAATCGCCAGTGCAAACAATAATGGGGACAGAGGGCATCCCTGCCTTGTCCCTCTATGGAGCCGAAAATATGCAGATCCCCGTCCATTCGTGACCACGCTCGCCACTGGGGCCCTATACAACAGCTGCACCCATCTAACATACCCCTCTCCAAAACCAAATCTCCTCAACACCTCCCACAAATAATCCCACTCCACTCTATCAAATGCTTTCTCGGCATCCATCGCCACTACTATCTCCGTTTCTCCCTCTGGTGGGGCCATCATCCTTACCCCTAACAACCTCCGTATATTCGTGTTCAGCTGTCTCCCCTTCACAAACCCAGTTTGGTCCTCGTGGACCACCCCCGGGACACATTCCTCTATTCTCATTGCCATTACCTTGGCCAGGACCTTGGCATCTACATTTAGGAGGGAAATAGGTCTATAGGACCCGCATTGTAGTGGGTTCTTTTCCTTCTTTAAGAGAAGCGATATCGTTGCTTCAGACATAGTCGGGGGCAGTTGTCCCCTTTCCTTTGCCTCATTAAAGGTCCTCGTCAGTACCGGGGCGAGCAAGTCCACATATTTTCTATAGAATTCGACCTGGACCTCCCCATTATCATTGAGTTCCAAGTACTTTTCAATGCACCCCCTCACCCTTAGACACACCCCCTCATCTGCCATTAGTCCCATGTCCATTCTCCAGGGTGGGCGCCCTCCTGTTTCCTCCCCTATCTCCAAGTCCACCCAGTGTGGAGCGTGATCCGAAATGGCTATAGCCGTATACTCCGTTCCCCTCACCTTCGGGATCAATGCCCTACCCAGCACAAAAAAGTCTATTCGCGAGTAGACTTTATGGACATAGGAGATAAACGAGAACTCCTTACTCCTAGGTCTGCTAAATCTCCACGGGTCTACACCTCCCATCTGCTCCATAAAATCTTTAAGTACCTTGGCTGCTGCCGGCCTCCTTCCAGTCCTGGACTTCGACCTATCCAGCCCTGGTTCCAACACCGTATTAAAATCTCCCCCCATTATCAGCTTTCCCATCTCTAGGTCCGGAATGCGTCCTAGCATCCGCCTCATAAAATTGGCATCATCCCAGTTCGGGGCATATACGTTTACCAAAACCACCGTCTCCCCCTGTAGTTTGCCACTCACCATCACGTATCTGCCCCCGTTATCCGCCACTATAGTCTTTGCCTCGAACATTACCCGCTTCCCCACTAATATAGCCACCCCCCTGTTTTTCGTATCTAGACCCGAATGGAACACCTGCCCCACCCATCCTTTGCGTAGCCTAACCTGGTCTATCAGTTTCAGGTGCGTTTCCTGTAACATAACCACATCTGCCTTAAGTTTCTTAAGGTGTGCGAGTACCCGTGCCCTCTTTATCGGCCCGTTCAGCCCTCTCACGTTCCACGTGATCAGCCGAGTTGGGGGGCTTCCTACCCCCCCCCCCCCTTGTCGATTAGCCATCACCTTTTTCCAGCTCCTCACCCGGTTCCCACGCAGCTGTATCTCCCCCAAGCGGTGCCCCCCTGCCCATCCTCTCCCATACCAGCTCCCCCCTCTCCCCAGCAGCAGCAACCCAGTAATTCCCCCCTCCCACCCCCCCGCTAGATCCCCCGCTAGCGTAATTACTCCCCCCATGTTGCTCCCAGAAGTCAGCAAACTCTGGCTGACCTCGGCTTCCCCCCGTGACCTCGGCTCGCACCGTGCGACGCCCCCTCCTTCCTGCTTCTCTATTCCCGCCATGATTATCATAGCGCGGGAACCAAGCCCGCGCTTCTCCCTTGGCCCCGCCCCCAATGGCCAACGCCCCATCTCCTCCACCTCCCCTCCTCCCCCATCACCACCTGTGGGAGAGAGAAAAGTTACCACATCGCAGGATTAGTACATAAGACCCCTCTTTGCCCCCCACATTCGCCCCACCACTTTGTTCGAACGTTCTTTTTAATAACCCGCTCATTCCAGTTTTTCTTCCACAATAAAGGTCCACGCTTCATCCGCCGTCTCAAAGTAGTGGTGCCTCCCTCGATATGTGACCCACAGTCTTGCCGGTTGCAGCATTCCAAATTTTATCTTCTTTTTATGAAGCACCGCCTTGGCCCGATTAAAGCTCGCCCTCCTTCTCGCCACCTCCGCACTCCAGTCTTGATAAACGCGGATCACCGCGTTCTCCCATTTACTGCTCCGAGTTTTCTTCGCCCATCTAAGGACCATTTCTCCATCCTTAAAACGGAGGAATCTCACCACTATGGCTCTGGGAATTTCTCCTGCTCTCGGTCCTCGCGCCATCACTCGGTATGCTCCCTCCACCTCCAACGGACCCGCCGGGGCCTCCGCTCCCATTAACGAGTGCAGCATCGTGCTCACATATGCCCCGACGTCCGCTCCCTCCACACCTTCAGGAAGACCAAGAATCCTCAGGTTGTTCCTCCTTGCGTTGTTTTCCAGTGCCTCCAACCTCTCCACACATCGTTTCTGATGTGCCTCCTGCGTCTCCGTCTTCACCACCAGGCCCTGTATATCGTCCTCATTCTCGGCTGCCTTTGCCTTCACGACCCGAAGCTCCCGCTCCTGGGTCTTTTGTTCCTCCTTTAGCCCTTCGATCGCCTGTAGTATCGGGGCCAACAGCTCTTTCTTCATTTCCTTTTTGATCTCTTCCACACAGCATTTCAAGAACTCTTGTTGTTCAGGGCCCCATGTTAAACTGCCACCTTCCGACGCCATCTTGGTTTTTGCTTGCCTTCCTTGCCGCTGTTCTAAAGGGTCCACCGCAATCCGGCCACTTACCCCTCCTTTTTCCATCCGTATCCAGGGGGGATTCCCTTCTGGTTTACCGCACAGTGTTTTTAGCCGTCAAAATTGCCGTTGGGGCTCCTATCAAGAGCCCAAAAGTCCGTTTCACAGGGAGCTGCCGAAACGTGCGACTCAGCTGGTCATCGCCACACCCGGAAGTCTCCGCCTCTGCTTTCCCAGTAGTCAGCAAGTCGAATTCCGTCTGGAGGTACCGTCGCTCCCAAAGTAGTCCCTCCTCGGGGGCCTCTGCATAGCTCCTGTCCACCCTTAATATAACACCCACCAGTCTCTCCCTGTCTCTCCTCTCTCTCTTCTCCCTATGGGCCCTAATGGAGATTATCTCTCCCCTGACCACCGCCTTCAACGCCTCCCAGACTACCCCCACCTGCACCTCCCCATTGTCATTGGCCTCTAAGTATCTTTCGATGCACCCCCGAATCCGCCCGCTCACCTCCTCATCCGCCAACAGTCCCACATCGAGGCGCCACAGCGGGCGCTGGTCCCTCTCCTCCCCCAGCTCCAGCTCCGCTCAATGCGGGGCGTGGTCCGAGATGGCTATGGCCGAATATTCCGTGCCCTCCACTCTTGGGATTAGCGCCCTACTCACGATAAAAAAATCTATCCGGGAGTAGGCTTTATGGACGTGGGAAAAAAAGGAAAATTCCCTGGCCACCGGCCTGACAAACCTCCATGGATCCACTCCCCCCATCTGGTCCATAAACCCCCTCAGTACCTTGGCCGCAGCCGGCCTCTTACCCGTCCTAGACCTAGACCGGTCCAGTGCTGGGTCCAGCACCGTGTTGACGCCACCCCCCCATCATCAGGCTCCCTGCCTCCAAATCCGGAATCCGACCCAACATGCGCTTCATAAATCCGGCATCATCCCAATTCAGGGCATATATGTTCACCAATACCACCCGCACCCCTGCAACCTACCACGCACCATCACGTACCGACCTCCATTATCTGCCACAATGTTCAGCGTCTCAAACGACACCCACTTCCCCACCAGAATCACCACCCCTCTATTCTTCCCGTCCAATCCCGAGTGAAAGACCTGCCTTACCCACCCCTTTCTCAGCCTAACCTGATCTGCCACCTTCAAATGCGTCTCCTGGAGCATAATCACATCTGCCTTCAGTCCCTTTAGGTGCGCGAACACCCGGGCCCTCTTGACCGGCCCGTTCAGGCCCCTCACATTCCAAGTTATCAGCCGGATCAGGGGGCTTCCCCCCCCCCCCCCCCCCACCCGCTGACTAGCCATCTCCCACGTGCCCGCGCCTCCTGCACCCTCCATTCCCCCAGGCGGCGGACCCCCGCCCCGACTCCCTCTCCTAGCTCCAGCTCCCCTTTGGCCAATGCAGCAGCAACCCAGCCCCCCCCCCCCCCCCAGCTAGATCCTCCTCTAGCCGTTTTGCTCCCCCCATAGCACTCCCGTAAGTCAGCTGACTCCTGCTGACCCTGGCCTCTCCCGCCACTCCACCGACCCCCCCAGTGTGAGAATCCCTCCACTTCCCCCTGGCAATCAGTGTGTGTTCCTCTCCAGCACCGCCCTCCCCCCCCCGGCCCCTCCCCCTTCCTTCCCTAGCGCGGGAAAAAGCCCGCGCTTTCCATCCAAGCCGGACCCACCCCCCCTCTGGCGCAGCTCCCTTTCTGCGGCCTTGTCTCAATTCCCCATCCCCGGGCCTCCAACCCCCCCTCCCCCCCCCCACGGGGCCCTGTACTTCCAACACCGACGCCCACATCACACAGCCCTCACATCGAACCATTTTGCCCAACCCTAACTACATTGTTTACAAACATCAACCACTTCAAAGAGAGTTAAGTGCTGTAAATGTCCAGCTGAGCACTTCAACATCACTCAAGAATGAAGGGGGGTGATTGGAATGTATTTAATTCTGATGATATCTTATCAGGCTGATCAATTGAGTCCATATGGGTGGAATGAATATACAAAAAGGGGGCACTCTCATTGCTGGGAGTGTACTTTAGGCCCACCAACAGTCAGAGGAGATTCACCAGGATGTTGCCTGGGCTGGGTCGAATCAGCGATGAAGAGAGACTGGTTCGGCTGGGGTTGTTTTCATTGCAGCAGCTGAGAGGAGACCTGAAACGCTGAAGTACACAAGGCTACGGACCAGGTGCTGGAAGAGCTAGCCCAGACGCGATGGACAGAAGGGCCTCTCTCTGTGTTGGAAAACTCAGGATTCTCTGTCGGCCGACGGCGAAACCGGGAAAGGCAATTGGGCGGAGAATCGGTTTTGACGCCGAAATCGCGGTGGACGCCGGCTTCGCTCCAAGTCGCAATTCTCCGGCGACAGCAGCGTTAGTGCGTTCCACGCTCCACGTACAGTACACACCGTTTACATATCATTAGCGGGCATTAGATGAGTGTGCGTGAGGAGTGATGTGTGCGTGTGCGGCTGCAGCCTGTCAGCCTCCCGAGTGTCAATCACGATCCCGGCGAATCCCGCACCGTCTCCCATTGGAATCGATTGTGTTCCCTGCAGCACTGGTACTCGCCCTGCAACAGTCGCTGAATCGGTCCAGGTGCCGAGCCAGTTTTTGCCGCCGTTGAGGTCCATGAATCCTTCCCCGGCGTCAACACCCAGTCTGAGGGACGGGGAAGCCTGCCCTGGGACTTTCTAGGCCTGGAACTGAGGATGCAAAGCCCAACCAGGAGGGAATCAATGGGAAGGGAAAAGAGGTGAAATCTCTGTCGGACTCTAGCAGTGTGACAACATCGGGGCAGTGGAGGCGATGGTGAGGCGGAGCTGGGTGTCATCAGGAGGCCAAGGATAGATTCCTGGGGGGGGGGGGGGGGTCTCTGGGGAATGTTGCAGGAGCAGGAAGAGAAGCCATTGCAGCAATGTTTCTGACCAGAGACCGGAAAACACACAGTGACCTTTGAACTGTGCCCCTTCCAGGTCATTGAGATAATTTAGGTTCTGTCTCAGGGGTCAGTGCTGGGTCCATTGTTATTTGTTATGTATGTAATGATTTGGATGAGAATGTAGGAGGCACGGTTAGCTAGTTTGCAGATGACACCAAAATTGGTGGCACAGTGGATAGTGAAGAATGTTATGTAAGATTGCAACAGGATCTTGACCAATTGGGCCGATGAATGGCAGATGGAGTTTAATTTGGATAAATGTGAGGTCATGCTTTTTGGTCGATCAAATCAGGGCAGGACCTACTCAGTTAATGGTAGGGAGTTGGGGAGAGTTACAGAACAAAGAGATCTAGGAGTACAGGTTCATAGCTCCTTGAAGGTGGAGTCGCAGGTGGACAGGGTGGTGAAGAAGGCATTCAGCATGCTAGGTTTTATTGATCAGAATATTGAATACAGGAGTTGGGACGTCTTGTTGAAGTTGTACAAGACATTGGTAAGACCACACATGGAATACTGTGCTCAGTTCTGGTCACCCTAGAAAGGATATTATTAAACTAGAAAAAGTGCAGTAAGAAGTCTTACAACACCAGGTTAAAGTCCAACAGGTTTGTTGGTAAAGTCCAACCTGGTGTTGTAAGACTTCTTACTGTGCTCACCCCAGTCCAACGCCGGCATCTCCACATCATAGAAAAAGTGCAGAAGAGATTTACGAGGATGCTACTGGGATTTGATGGTCTGAGTTATAAGGGGAGGCTGGATAGACTGGGATTTTTTCCCCTGGAACGTAGGAGGCTTAAGGGTGATCATATAGAAGTCTATAAAATAATGAGGAGCATAGATAAGATAGATAGTCAGCATCTTTTCCCAAAGGTAGAGGGGTCTAGAACTAGAGGACATAGTTTAAGGTGAGAGAGGGGAGAGATACAGAAGCATCCAGAGGGGAAATTGTTTCACCCAGAGGGTTGGTGAGTGTCTGGAACGAGCTGCCAGAGGCAGTAGTAGAGGCGGGTACCAATTTGTCTTTTAAGAAACATTTAGACAGTTATATAGGAAAGATGGGTGTAGAAGGATACGGGCCAAATGAGGGCAATTGGGACGAGCTTCGTGGTTAAAAACTGGGCGACACGGACAAGTTGGGCCGAAGGGTCTGTTTGCATGCTGTAACCCTCTATGGCTCTATTCAGCTAATGAACAGGAGTGTTTCACTCAAAGGCCTTCACTGGTTTGCTGTTGGACAAACAGCGCCCCCTCAAGGGGGTTTACAGCAAACTGCTTTAATACCAAAGCAAAATACTGTGGAGGCTGAAAACCTGATATTAAAAACAGAAAATGCTGGAAATACTCAGCAGGTCTGGCAGCGTCTGTGAAGAGAGGAAGAGTTAACGACTGGAATCCAATGTCCGCGTCGCGCCGGGCGAGAATCCGCGAGAGCCGGTTAGATCGCCGGATCTAACCGGCTCCCCAGTGAGTGCTCACACGGACACCTTTCAGTACATCTATTTAAAAATGTGAAGTTACCGGACTGGCTATCGAGGGGCTCAGAGGGGGTGAGTAGCCATCTTGGTAAATGGCCAGTCAGCCCCAGGGCACTGGGGCTGCTGGAAGCCATAACTAATGGTCTGTCTCTCACCCTCTTTAATTCCTTACATACATTATCATACATTACATACAGCAGGATATAAACTGGTTGAAGTCGTGGGCGGAGAAATGGCAGATGGAGTTTAATCCGGACAAGTGTGAGGCAATGCACTTTGGAAGGTCCAATGCATGTAGGAATTACACAGTAAATGGTAGAACTCTTGTGAGTGATGACAGGCAGTGAGATCTGGGCGTGCATGTCCACCGATCGCTGAAAGTGGCAACGCATGTGGATAAGGTGGTCAAGGCGGCATACGGCATGCTGGCCTTCATCGGTCGGGATATTGAATGTAAAAATTGGTAAGTCATGTTGCAGCTGTAAAGGACCTTAGTTAGGCCTCATTTGGAATAGTGCGTACAATTCTGGTTGCCACACTACCAGAAGGATGTGGATGCTTTGGCGAGGGTACAGAAGCGGTTTACTAGGATGTTGCCTGGTATGGAGGGCATTAGCAATGAGGAGAGGTTAGATAAACTCAGTCTGTTCTCACTGGAACGACGGAGGTTGAGAGGCGACCTGATCGAGGTCTGCAAGATTATGAGTGGCATGGACAGAGTGGAGAGTCAGAGGCTTTTCCCCAGGGTAGGAGAGTCAATTACTAGGGGGACATCAGTTTAAACTGAGTGGGGGAAAGTTTAGAGCTGATGTGCGAGGCAAGGTTTTTACACAGAGGGTGGTAAATATATGGACCGTGCTGCCTGGGGAGGTGGTGGGAGCAGGCACGATAAAGGGGCATCTGGACAAATATATGAATAGGGCGGGAATGAAAGGATTCGGACTCCGTAAATGCATATAGTTTTGCTTTAGGCAAGTACCATGGTCGGCGCAGGCCTGGAGGGCCGAAGGGCCTGTTCCTGTGCTGTATTGTTCTTTGTTCTTTATTATGGGTGACACTGTGGATGCTGCAGGAACTGCCCTCACGGTGGCGTTGGCAGCCAGGCGGCAAGGCGCCGCAGACGGCAGCAGCAGTGACAGAGGCTCAGGGTGGCGGCCCATGTCCAGGGCCCCGCCCCCCACCCCGAGGACCCGGCCGCCCATCAGGCCAGAGAGGGGCCCAGAGCGGTGGCCAGCGGCGGCCCAAGGTGAACAGGTGTCGCTGGCCCTCTGAACAGATGACGGACAGCACGTGCCGCAGGAGGCTCCGCCTCAACAAGCAGAGGGTGCGGCACCTGGGCCACGTCCTTGCGGACTTTGGCACCCTGTGGAGGAGGAGGTGATCCGCTCCTGGTGACGGTCACCGCAGCCCTGACTTTTTATGCAGGATCATTCCAGGGCTCGAGCGGGGCTTGTGTGGCCTTTCCCAACCAATGGCCCACACCTCACGGGTGCCCTGTTTACCCAGGCAGCCGACTATATAAACTTTGACCTGGACCGAGCCCACGGGCAGCAAGAATCTCTGCCATCGCCGGGATGCCCCAGGTCCAGGGGGTAACTGATGGCACGCATGCCACCTTGAGCACATCGGACGGCCTGTGAGCGCCCTTCATTAGCAGGAAGGGTTCCACTCCCTGAATGTTCAACTTATGTGCGACCACCACCTCAAGATCATTCACGTGTGTGCACAACTTTCCCGGGGGTGTACACGACAGAAACATCCTGGGGCAGTCGGAGATCCCCGACGTCTCCCTCGGGACCCCTCAGGATGATGGGTCGGCCCTTGGGGGATAAGGGGGACCCACTGAGCTCCCCCTCGTTAGCGGGGAGCTGCCGGGCACAGTCCAGGTGAAGGAGCTGGCAGGACAGTCCGTTCTGGCGTGAAGCCTGTGGGGCATTTATAAGTGCCCGAATTAGCGTTAGATACCCGTGACAGCCAGCTGTTCCTGCTCACCACCACACTTAGAAACATTTCCGTAAGATCACGCCCAACGTTATAGGTCGATGATCTTTCACCAGAGCTGGCAAACGTTAGAGACGTAATTTGTTTGAGACAAGTGAAAGGGATGGGAGTGGAATGAAGGACAATGGGGAATGTCTCTGATGGTGTGGAGAACAGGAGAGGTTAAATGACAAAAGGGTTCGTGGTGCAGGGCCACGAGGAGTGGCCATGGGACAAGTAAAGAGACAAAACGTGTGTCCCGAGCAGGATATCTGCCTTCCAAAAGAGAAAACAAGAGAGAAAAACCCAAACTTGCGAAGGAAAAGCAACGGGAATGGGCCGAGGTTCCGATCTAAAATTGCTGAACTCAGCCTTCAGTGTGGAAAGATGTAAATTGATGCACGATCAATTGCACAAAGACGCAGATTGGGTACAACTGTGGCTTTATTCCAGTCAGATGCATGGCCTCCTGCTGCAGCTGCTGAAATGGCAGGGCAATGGAGGTCATGCATATTTATACAGTTCTTAGTGGGCGGAGCCAGCCGGCAGGATCTACCGGCGAACCTGTAGGGCAGGTCCTACCTTACAGCCCCTAATACAGTGGTTCACCTCATTCACCCCCTGTTAAAAATGAGTCCGGCTGGGGTGACGTGAAACTATATACAAGTAGTGCGATTATGCACAGTGTTAAGAAGAAAAATAAAAAGTCCATGTTGACGGTCTGGAGTCCGTCAAAGGTTCAGCCGGTCCGGTGCTTTGGTGCTTCGTTGGGAGCGGCGTAACGGTGGCGGCGAAGTCGGTGCTGGCGGTGGTGGAGGTGGCACCGATGGCGGTGGTGGCGGTGCTGATGCTGGCCAGTCATCGGGGAACTCCGGGAGCGTGCAGAAGTCCTCTTCGTCCGCTTGTGCGGAAAAGGGGAGGGGGGGGTGGTCTGGTGGGGTCAATATTGGCAGCGCGGTGGGAGGGGGGGGGGGGGGCGTATGGGTGGGGGGGCGGAGGGGGTGTTGGGGTGGAACCTGACGGTGCCAGGTCTCTGAGTGAGACAGTATCTTGGCGGCTGTCAGGGAACTCAACGTAGGCATATTGAGAGTTGGCGTGGAGCAGGTGAACCCTGTCCACCAAGGGGTCCGCCTTGTGGAGTCGGATGTGCCTACGGAGAAGGACCGTTCCTGGAGCAGCGAGCCAAGTCGGGAGCGACACTCCGGATGTGGACTTCCTGGGGAAGGTAAAAACACGTTCATGGGTGTGTTATTAGTGGCGGTGCACAATAGTGACCGGATGGAGTGTAGAGTGTCAGGGAGGACCTCCTGCCAGCGAGAGACTGGGAGGTTCCTGGACCGTAGGACCAGCTGGACGGCCCTCCAAACCGGCCCATTCTCCCGTTCTACTTGCCCGTTTCCCCGGGGGTTGTAGCTGGTTGTCCTGCTGGAGGCTATACCCCTGCTGAGCAGGAACTGACGCAGCTCATCGCTCATGAATGAGGATCCCCTGTCACCGTGGATGTAGGCGGGGAAACCAAACAGAGCCAAGATGGTGCTGAGGGCCTTGATGACAGTGGCAGATGTCATATTGGGGCATGGGATGGCGAAGGGGAATCTGGAGTACTCATCGACCACACTGAGAATGTACGTGTTACGGTCGATGGAGGGGAGGTGCCCTTTAAAATCCACGCTGAGGCGTTCAAAGGGGCGGGAATCCTTCACCAGGCGCGCACGGTCCGGCCGGTAGATGTGCGGCTTGCACTCCGCACAGACCTGGTAGTCCCTGGTGACTGTCCGTACCTCCTCGACGGAGTAAGACAGATTGTGAGCTTTGACCAGATGGTGCAATCGAGTGACCCCCAGGTGACAAAGGCTGTCGTGTAGGGCCCGGAGTCCACTTGTGCGCTGGCACATGTACCTCGGGAGAGGGCGTCTGGGGGCTCATTGAATTTACCAGGGCGATACAAAATGTTGTAATTATAGGTGGAGAGCTCGATTCTCCACTGCAAGATTTTATAATTTTTGATCTTGCCCCGCTGTGTGTTGTTAAACATGAAGGCTACCGACCATTGGTCCGCGAGGAGAGTGAACCTCTTACCGGCAAGGTAATGCCTCCAGTGCCGCACATCTTCAACGATAGCTTGGGCCTCCTTTGCGACGGATGAGTGTCAAATTTCAGAGGCATGAGGGGTGTGGGAAATGAATGCCACGGGTCTGCCTGCCTGGTGTAGGGTGGCGGCAAGTGCGACGTCTGAAGCGTCGCTTTCTACCTGGAAGGGCAGTGACTCATCCACTGCGCGCATCCCGGCTTTGGCGATGTCTGCTCTGATACGGGCGAAGGCCTGTTGTGCCTCGGCCGCGAGGGGGAATTGGGTGGACTGGATGAGTGGGCGGGCCTTGTCCGCATAGTTTGGGACCCACTGGGCATAGTAGGAAAAGAACCCCAGGCAGCGTTTGAGGGCCTTGGGACAGTGGGGGAGGGAAGCTCCATGAGGGGGCGCATGCGGTCGGGGTCGGGCCCGAGAAGTCTGTTTTGGACTATATAGTCGAGAATGGCTAACCGGGTCGTGCTGAACACACACTTCTCTTTGTTGTAGGTCAGGTTGAGAAGAGTGGCAGTGCGGAGGAATTTATCGAGGTTGGCATCGTGGTCCTGCTGGTCCTGGCGGGGGTGCTTCTGCTGACCGCAGAAGTAGAAGCGGGGACCCCCGGGGTGCGCGGATCGGCGTCCTGCGCAGGGGTATTGGGAAGGCAGGGCCCCAGATGAGGAGGTCGTCGGCGGGGTCCAGGAGGGGTAGGAAGGGGTAGAAGGGTGGGCAGCGCGGCGGGAGGGGTAAGACTGTACATTACGGGATGCGACTGTCATGGAGAGCGTCTCCGCCAGTTCGAGCGTGGCCCCTTCCAGCAATCGTTCTCGGATGAGGTCCGACGCAATCCCCGTCACGAAGGCATCGCACATGAGGAGATTCGCGTGTTCAGCGGCCGTAACGGCCTGACAGTCACAGTCCCGGACGAGTGGAATCAGGACGCGCCAGAAGTCTTCGATGGACTCACCAGGTAGTTGCGCGTGGGTGGTGAGTACATGCCTGGCGAAGAGCGTGTTCGCCTTCTGCGCGTAGTGTTCCTTAAGGAGTTCCATTGATTTTGCGTAATTCGTTGCGTCTTGGATCAACGGGAACACGCTGGAGCTCAGTGTGGAGTACAGGACGTTTATCTTCTGAGCCTCCGTTGGTGCGGGATCCGCAGCGTTAATATAGGCCTCGAAACATGCTAGCCAGTGAGTAAAGTCTTTCCTGGCGTCGGGCGAGTGCGGATCCAGCTGCAGGCGATCTGGTTTGATTCTGATATCCATTCTGTGGAAAAATCTGACTGCAATAAATTGATGCGCGATCAATTGCACAAAGACGCAGATTGGGTACAACTGTGGCTTTATTACAGTCAGATGTGTGACCTCCTGCTGCAGCTGGCGAAATGGCAGGGCACTGGAGGTCATGCATATTTATACAGTTCTCCGTGGGCGGAGCCAGCCGGCAGGGGCTACCGGCGAACCTGTAGTGCAGGTCCTACCTTACAGCCCCTAATACAGTGGTTCACCACATAAAGTGCCCAGTTGAAAGGTGAGGTGCTGTTACTCGAGTCATTGTTGAACTTCATTGCATGGGGCCTCGTACAGGGAGGTCAGTGTGAGAACAGGGCCGAGAATTGAAATGCCAGGCGATTGGAAACTTGTCGACTGAAAGGAGGCTTTGCACAAAATGGTCAACGTAGAGGAGACAACACTGTCAGCAGCAAATACTGTATACTTAAGATGGGCTCTGCTCTTCAGTCAAAGTGATACTCTGAGGCATTAATATGTGAATTTCTATGAAGCTATGCCATTGTTAGTCGTTTCGCTGTGATAACATTGTTCACTTGAAGCTGAGAAAGTACCTGTTGGTCAGTTCCGCTTCAAAATAAAACTGTTTGAGATGTGCACTTGATAAACCCTCAGCCTCGAATTCCCCAACATCCAGTCCACTGGCCCGACTCAAACCCCCAATTTGTCCAAACTCTGCCACGTGGAGCTCGCCCTGTGTCGCAGGGAATGGATGGAGTTAAGAGGCAGATCCGGCAGCGATTTGATTGCACGGTGGAACAGTGTTGAGGGGCTGAATGGCCTCCTCCTGTTTCTATGTTCTTTGCGATGGCTATCAGGTTCCTTGCTCTGACTGTGCTTTGATAATTAAATCTGTTCAGTGCGACTGATCACTCCGCCCCTCGGCCTTGTTCAGCTGTTCCAACGCATCCTGTCCCCTTGAGTTCAATCAGCACCGTTCGAATTTCCAACGTGCCGTACATCTCTCTGCATTGGTCTCCATGTTCCCGCTCAGGCAGCTGCTGGAATCTTGTATATACCCTGACCGGTTTCCTCCCTCCTAGCCTCTCCCATCCCGGGGATGATAGCAGAGTCATTGTCGGGTTACACATGTACAATGTGTAATTCCGTGTAACTCAGGGAACAGCTCCCAAGCCAGGGTTAAGAACACACAATTAGAAATTATTTTTAACAATTATTTTCAACAGCATTGAACCATGAACTCTGTCACTCATTTTGTATTTTCTCCCCCAGCGCCAGTCTGAACCTTGTTCTCATGTTTTGCCACCAGGCAGAGCTGAACTTTATCCTGCTATTAACACCTACTCTGAACCAACACTTTGTTCCTTTAATAATACCATTCCCGCTTTCTTTGCCTTTTGCCCCATGACATTTTTGGCATTTAATCTCCCCCGCCCTCTAACCTGCCCCTGACCTTCCGTTTTGCTCCATCTGACCCTCCCCCATTTTCAACAACATAAAATCCATCACATTTCTGCCTCTCCTCCATTCCGAAGAAGTCACGTTGGATTTGAAAGGTTAACTCCATTTCTCCGTCTGCAGATGCTGCCACATCTGGCAGAGATGCAGTATGAATTATTTATCCTCCTTGTAGAGTTTCACCTGCACTTACTCTTTTCAGCAGCAGAGGGCACCAGAGCACCACTTCATAGCTTTAAATAACTCACCTCGCTCCCTCTGCACGATTTTCTAATGTTTTCTCATTTTCGAAACATATCCATGGAGGGAGATTTTCTCGTCCAGTTTTCTGTCCTGGAGGCAAAGGTGTTCCACACAGAGCGGAGAATCGACCGCATTGGCGCCGGTCGGGGACCGCTCTACACGGCCCTGCCCCCCGTCGATTCACGGCCCTGTCCAACCCCGGTGGGGGGGGGGGGGGGGGTGCTCCGTTGTGGCCTGACCCGCGATCGGGGCCCACCGATCGGCGGGCCGGCCTCTCGGGCTGGGGGCCTCCTTTCTTCCGCGGCGGACCCTGCGGCCCAGCGCCATGTTGCGTCGGGGCCGGTGCGGAGGAGGGGGCCACAGCGCATGGGCGGACCTCGCGGCGCCGGGACCAGCAGGTTGAGTGCCGTGGGTCGCTCCAGTGCCGTGTGTGTAGGGGGGTCAGAATTGCTGATCCTGAGGCCGTGTTGATGCCGTCGGGAAACGTGGCGGTGTTTCCGACGGCGTCAACACTTCGCTGCAGGATCACAGAATCGCCCTTAATGTTCGATCAACTCATTTTTAAATTGTGAACCCAGCAACTATTTGGCCAGGGGCAGATCACAATCAAGTCTCTCTCTGAATGCGAGCAATGATCACACCTGTTAAAATTCACATGACCAGACAGTGAGGGAGGTGAGAAAAGGTACACCATACATATGGGGCGGGATTCTCCGACCCCCCGCCGGGTCGGAGAATCGCCGGGGGCTGGCGTGAATCCCGCCCCCGCCGGTTGCTGAATTCTCCGGCACCGGATGGGCCGAAGTCCCGCTGCTGGAATGCCTGTCCCGCCGGCGTGGATTAAACCACCTCTCTTACCGGCGGGACAAGGCGGCGCGGGCGGGCTCCGGGGTCCTGGGGGGGGGGGGGGGGGGTGCGGGGGGATCTGGCCCCGGGGGGTGCCCCCACGGTAGCCTGGCCCGCGATCGGGGCCACCGATCCGCGGGCGGGCCTGTGCCGTGGGGGCACTCTTTTCCTTCCGCCTTCGCCACGGTCTCCACCATGGCGGAGGCGGAAGAGACCCCCCCCACTGCGCATGCGCGGGGATGCCGTGAGCGGCCGCTGACGCCCTCGCGCATGCGCCGCCCGGAGATGTCATTTCCGCGCCAGCTGGCGGGGCACCAAAGGCCTTTCCCACCAGCTGGCGGGGAGGAAATCAGTCCGGCGCGGGCCTAGCCCCTCAAGGTTAGGGCTCGGCCGCTCAAGATGCGGAGAATTCCGCACCTTTGGGGCGGCGCGATGCCCGACTGATTCGCGCCGTTTTTGGCGCCGGTCGGGGGACATCGCGCCGATTACGGAGAATCCCGCCCATTATGCGTGTTCAATAAAGCCTCGATTGTTCCACCATTCTCGTCTCGTGGTAATTGACGGTGCATCATTATGCACCAATTATAGTTTCAGCCTAATTAATACCCCCCATAAAGCTCAGGAGATCCGAGAGGGTGATTCAAAATGGAGGTTTATTCCGAACCGAAATAAAAGCTCTCAGGTCCCACCCGGGATACCGATCATGCCGGTCCCAAGCTGGGCCGGCTTTTAAGGGTTGATTCCATCAGCTCAGCAGATAGGCTCCTCCCCTCAGCCAGGAGCTCGTATCCCAGGGGTCCCAGGGTGAGATTAATCGGGCCTTCCCCGTGGGTCTGGTGACGGTTATTACACCCACTGTGCCAATACAATTAAACAACCAATTCAGATACAAGTAATAAAGCACAATCCATTACACACTCCCTCACACACTCCCTCACACACACACTCTCTGACACACTCCCTCACACACACTCCCTCACACACACACTCTCTGACACACTCCCTCACACACACTCCCTCACACACACACTCTCTGACACACTCTCTGACACACTCCCTCACACACACTCCCTCACACACACACTCTCTGACACACTCTCTGACACACTCCCTCACACACACTCCTTCACACACACACTCTCTGACACACTCCCTCACACACACTCCCTCACACACACTCCCTCACACACACAGACACACACTCCCTCACTCACATACTCTCTCTCTCACACTCACACTCCCTCACACATACTCCCTCACACACACTCCCTCACACACACTCCCTCACACACACACTCTCTGACACACTCAGACACACACTCCCTCACTCACATACTCTCTGTCTCACACTCACACTCCCTCACACACACTCCCTCACACACACACTCTCTGACACACACAGACACACACTCCCTCACACACACTCCCTCACACACACACTCTCTGACACACTCCCTCACACACACTCCCTCACACACACACTCTCTGACACACTCCCTCACACACACTCCTTCACACACACACTCTCTGACACACTCCCTCACACACACTCCCTCACACACACTCCCTCACACACACAGACACACACTCCCTCACTCACATACTCTCTCTCTCACACTCACACTCCCTCACACATACTCCCTCACACACACTCCCTCACACACACACTCTCTGACACACTCAGACACACACTCCCTCACTCACATACTCTCTCTCTCACACTCACACTCCCTCACACACACTCCCTCACACATACTCCCCCACACACACTCCCTCACTCACTCCCTCACACACACTCCCTCACACACACTCTCTGACACACACAGACACACACTCCCTCACACACACTCCCTCACACACACTCCCTCACACACACACTCCCTCACACTCACACTCCCTCACACACACTCCCTCACACACACACTCTCTCTGACACACACAGACACACACTCCCTCACTCACATACTCCCTCACACACTCCCTCACACACACTCCCTCACACACACCCTCACACACTCCCTCACACACTCCCTCACACATACTCCGTCACACATACTCCCTCACACACACTCCCTCACTCACTCCCTCACACATACTCCCTCACACACACTCCCTCACACACTCCCTCACACACACACTCTCTCTGACACACACAGACACACACTCCCTCACTCACATACTCTCTCTCTCACTCACATTCCCTCACACACTCCCTCACACACTCCCTCACATACTCCCTCACACACACACTCTCTCATACACACAGACACACACTCCCTGACTCACATACTCTCTCTCTCACTCACACACAAACTCCCCCCTCACACCCACACAAACACTCCCTCTCACGCACACACTCCCTCACACACATACTCCCTCACACACACAACGCACATACTCTCCCTCACACACATACATACTCCCTCACACAACTATACACACACAGACACACGCTCCTTCATACATACTCCCTCACACACACACATTCCCTCACACACACACATTCCCTCACACACACACATCCTCCCTCACACACACACATCCTCCCTCACACATACATACTCCCTCACACACACACACATTCCCTCACACACACACATCCTCCCTCACACACACACATCCTCCCTCACACATACATACTCCCTCACACACACACACATTCCCTCACACACACACATCCTCCCTCACACATACATACTCCCACACGCACACGCACACACATTTCCTCACACACACACTTCCGCAAACACACACTCCATCATACAACACTGATATCCCATCAATCAAGACGGAGAACGCAGAGTGAATTAACTATGGCTTTAATTGACTTACAACAGAACTGGCAGCATGCCCCAGAATGAGACAGTGTGAAAGGTCGGCAGCCTATATACCCAGGCCCTAGGGGGAGGAGCCACGGGCAGAGCCAAAACCGTACAACATGTAATATAGTGGCAATACTGTTCAACACGTAATACTGTGGCAGCACAATACAACACAGTGGTTTCACCACATTCACCCCCTGTTTAAAAAAACGTCCAGCGGGGGTGAAGTGAACAAGTTGCGTCAGAGATTGAGCCTGACGGGGGCTTTGATTGTCCGCTGTGACCGCCTCAGTTCTGGCAGTGGTGTGGGTATTGTAGTCGGCTGAAGCGTTGAGGCCGTTGTGTCCGGGAACAAGACAGCTTCTGTGTTCCCAGACGGGTGGGCAGCAATGGGGGAAGGGGGTATAGGGTCGGGTCGAGTAGTAGTGGAGAGGGGAAGAACAGAGTCGGGAGTGCCGGTGACAGTCGCTGGGGAACCTGTGGGTGCCAAATCCCGAAGGGAGACTGTGTCCTCCCGCCCGTCATGGTGAGCCACGTAGGCGTACTGGGGATTTGCATGGAGGAGAAGGACCCTCTCGACCAGAGGATCCGACTTATGAGTCCTCACATGTCATCGGAGGAGGACGGGCCCTAGAACCGTCAGCCAGGTCGGGAGCGAGACCCCTGAGGTGGACCTTCTGGGGAAGGCAAACATCCTCTCGTGGGGAGTTACATTAGCAGCGGTGCAGAGAAGCGACCGGATTGATTGGAGCGTATTGGGAAGGACCTCCTGCCAGCGGGAGACTGGGAGACCTCTAGACCGTAGGGCAAGAAGGACGGCCTTCCAGACCGTCGCGTTCTCCCTCTCCACCTGTCCGTTTCCCCGGGGGTTGTAGCTGGTCGTCTTGCTTGAGGCGATGCCCTTGCTAAGCAGGAACTGACGCAGCTCATCACTCATGAAGGAGGAACCCCGATCACTATGGATGTAAGTGGGGAAACCGAACAAGGTGAAGAGACTGTGCAGGGCCTTGATGACTGTGGCAGAGGTCATGTCAGGGCATGGGATGGCGAAAGGGAAGCGTGAGTACTCGTCAAGGATGTTGAGGAAGTACACGTTACGGTTAGTGGAGGGGAGGGGCCCTTTGAAATCAATGCTGAGGCATTCAAAGAGGTGTGAGGCCCTTACCAGGCATGCTCTATCCAGCCGACAGAAGTACGGTTTGCAGACCTGGCAGTCCCTGGTCATGGTCCTGACCTCCTCGATGGAGTAAGGCAGGTTGCGGGCCTTGATATTATGGAAAAGCCAGGTGACCCCCGGGTGACAAACGCTATTGTGGAGGGCCCGCAGTCGGTCCACTTGTGCGCCGGCACAAGTACCGTGGGAAAGGGCATCTGGGGGCTCATTGAGCTGCCCAGGACGATACACGATATCACAGCTGTAGGTGGAGAGTTCGATCCTCCACCTCAAGATTTTGTCATTTTTAATTTTGCCCCGTGGTGCGTTGTCGAACATAAAGGCGACCGACCGCTGGTCGGTGACGAGGGTGAACCTCCTACCGGCTAGGTAGTGCCTCCAGTGCCACACGGCTTCCACTATGGCTTGTGCTTCCTTCTCGACCGAGGAGTTTCGGATCTCGGAAGCGAGGAGGGTTCTAGAGAAGAAGGCTACGGGCCTGCCCACCTGATTGAGTGTGGCAGCCAGGGCGACATCTGACGCATCGCTCTCTACCTGGAAGGGGACGGACTCGT
This sequence comes from Scyliorhinus torazame, assembly GCF_047496885.1. Taxonomy (NCBI): domain Eukaryota; kingdom Metazoa; phylum Chordata; class Chondrichthyes; order Carcharhiniformes; family Scyliorhinidae; genus Scyliorhinus; species Scyliorhinus torazame. The sequence continues at coordinate 266,405,216 of NC_092714.1, read as the reverse complement.
CCACCGCGTGCATTGTGGCCTTAGTGATATCGGCCTTGATGCGGCTGAAGGCCGAGCGGGCCCCAGCCGTCAGGGGAAATGTAGCGGTTTTCATTGGTGGGTGGGCTTTGTCCGCATCGTTGGGGACCCACTGGGCATAGTGGGAGAACAGCCCCAAGCATCGTTTGAGGACCTTGAGGCTGTGGGGAAGGGGAAGTTCTGTGAGGGGCACATGCGGTCGGGGTCGGGCCCTAGGACTCCGTTTTCCACGACATAGCCGAGGATGGCCAGTCGGGTAGTGCGGAAAACGCACTTCTCCTTGTTGTAGGTCAGGTTAAGGAGCTGGGCAGGGTGGAGGAATTTCTTGAGGTTAGCGTTGTGGTCCTGATGATCATGGCCGCAGATGGTGACATTATCTAAGTACGGGTATGTAGCCCGTAGCCGGTACTGGTCCACCATTCGGCCCATCGCTCGCTGGTGGCGCCGATGGGAACCTGGAGAAAGTGATAGAGGCGGCCAGCTGCCTCGAAGGCAGTGTCCTGGCGGTCCCCCGGGCGGAGAGGGAACTGGTGGTTCGCGGACTCCAGGTCCACGGTGGAGAATCTGATTGACCATGTCAGATAGGCTGGTAAGGGGGTACGCATCGAGCAGCGTGTACCAGTTGATGGTCTGACTGTAGTCGATGACCAACCGGTGCTTCTCCCCAGTCTTGACGACCACCACTTGAGCTCTCCAGGGGCTGTTACTGGCCTCCATGATCCCTTCTCACAGGAGTCGCTGAACCTCCGACTTGATGAAGGTCATGTCCCAAGCACTGTATCGTCTGCTCCTAGTGGCGACGGGCTTATAGTCTGGGGTGAGGTTGGCGAAGAGCGAGGGAGGGGTGACCCTAAGGGTCGAGAGGCTACAGACGGTGAGAGGGGGCAGGGGTCCATCGAACTTCAGGGTGATACTCTGGAGGTTGCACTGGAAGTCGAGACCCAGAAGAATTGCCGCGCAGAGGTGTGGGAGGACAAAGAGCTTAACATTTTTGAAAGATACGCCCCGTACCGTGAGGGTCACAACACAGTACCCATGGATTTGCACGGTATGCGACCCAGAGGCCAGGCAGATTTTCTGGACTGCGGTTAAACGGGAAGGGAGTAGCGCCGTACTCTGGGTGTATGAAGCTGTCTGTGCTCCCGGAGTCAAAAAGGCAGGCCGTCTCGTGGCCGCCATTGTAGATTTAGCGAGGCTGCGAGGCCGAGACTGGTCTAGGGTGATGGAGGCGGCCACCGGACGGCGGGCTGGCTTCGGACGGCGGGCGGGCTTCGGACGGCGGGCGGGCGGTCGAGAGTAGCGGAGGCCAGCTGACGCACGGGCGAGCCGGGGTTCCGGGAGGTGGCGGTGGACTTCGAAAATGGCGTCGTAGATGGCGGCCCCCGCAGGTCGCACGTGGTGGGTGACGTCGAAGATGGCGGATCCAGGCGGATCGCACGTGGTGGGTGACGTCGAAGATGGCGGATCCAGGCGGATCGCACGTGGTGGGTGACGTCGAAGATGGCGGCACCTGCGTCCCCAAGGGTGCTGCGTGGTCGGAGGCATAGGCCCCCATGTCACGGAAGGCCACCTCCAGCGATTCAGCAAGCTGCACCGCTTCCCGGAGGTCGAGTGTCTCCCTCTCTAGCAGGTGCTGGCGAATGCAGTGTGAGTCAATGCCGGCAGCATACGCGTCCCGGATCAGGGGTTCGGGGTGCTTAGCAGCCGACACCGCCTCGCAGTTACAGGCCCCGCCGAGCACCCGCAAAACAGGCAGAAATTCTGCCAGCGACTCTCCAGGGCGCTGACGCCGCTTGGCGAGGAGGTGCCTGGCGAACAGCCCGTTAATCCGCCGCACATACCGTCCTTTCAAGAGAGTAATGTCTTCATCAAAGAGGTCGCATCCCGGAAGATGAGAAATATTTGCGGGCTGGCCCGGGAGGTGAGGACTCGCAGCTCGTGTTCCTCGGAGACGGCGACAGCGGCAGAATTTTAAAAAATGTTTTAAAATATTTTTATTCTCCTCCTTTTTCACATTTTCTCCCACATTTACACCCATCAACAATAAACAATAATCAGCAAGATATGTCAGTCCCCATAATAACAACGATCCCATCTACCCACCAACCCCCAAACCTCAACCCACATGTTTACATAAACAAATGACAAAAAGGAATCAGGGATTACCCATAGTCACCCTTAATCTACACAGCCCCCCCCCCCCCAACTAATGTTCGATGTTATCCAGTTCTTGAAAGTGCATAATAAATAGTGCCCATGACTTGTAGAACCCCTCCGAGCTTCCCCTCAGTTCGAACTTAACCTTCTCAAGGGTCAAGTATTCCAACAGGTCCCCCCGCCACGCCAGGGCACTGGGTGGAGAGGCTGCTCTCCATCCCAGCAGGATCCGCCTTCGGGCGATCAGCGAGGCGAAGGCTATGATATCTGCCTCCGCTCCCGTTTCCAACTCTGGCTGGTCCGACACCCCGAATACGGCCTCCTGGGGACCCGGGTCCAGTTTCACACGCACCATCTTGGAAATTACCCTAAACACCTCCTTCCAGTACTCCCCTAGCTTTGGACAGGACCAAAACATATGAACGCGATTCACAGGCCCCCCTCCACCCCCCCCCCCCCCCCCCCCCCAAGCCACACACATCCTCTACTCCTTCAAAAAATCGGCTCATCCTCGCCCTCGTGAGGTGCGCTCTATATACCACCTTCAGCTGTATCAGCCCCAACCTCGCACATGAGGTGTAGGCATTCAGTCTCCGGAGCAACTCACACCAGAACCCCTCCTCTATAACCTCTCCCAACTCTTCCTCCCACTTTGCTTTGATCCCTTCCAGTGGTGCCTTATCCTCTTCCAGAATAGCTCCGTACACTGCTGACACTGCCCCCTTCTCCAGTCCCTTTGTCGTCAACACCTCCTCCAGCAATGTGGAGGCCAGTTCCTCCGGGAAGCTCTGTATCTCCTTCCTGGCAAAATCCTGAACCTGCATGGATCTAAACCCTTCTCCCTGCTCTAGCCCATACTTCGCTTCCAGCTCCCTCAATCCTGCAAACCGACCCCGAAGAAACAAATCTTTTAGCGTCTTAATCCCCTTCTCTGCCCATTTCCGAAAACTTCCATCCCACCTCCCTGCTCAAATCTGTGGTTCCCCCGAATTGGCACTTCCCTTGACCCTAAACCCAACCTGAAGTGTTGGCGAAACTGCCTCCAGATTTTCAATGAAGCTATTATTACCGGACTCCCTGAATATTTCCCCGGAGCTATCGGGAGCGGCGCTGTTGCAAGTGCCTTCAGCCCCGACCCCCTGCACAAACTCGCCTCCATTCTGACCCACTGAGAATCCACCCCTCTGACCCAGCTCCGCACTTTCTCCACATTCGCCGCCCAGTAGTAGTACAACAGGTTCGGGAGACCCAAACCCCCTGCCTGCCTTCCCCTCTGTAGCAGCACCTTTCTCACTCTGGCCACCTTCCCTCCCCATATGAATGAGGTAATCCTTCCCTCAATCTCCCTGAAAAAAGACTTTGGCAGGAAAATCGGTCGGCATTGAAAAATAAACAGGAATCGCGGCAACACATTCATTTTAACCGCCTGTACCCGACCTGCCAGTGACCGAGGAAGGCCGTCCCACCTTGCCAGATCGGCTTTCACTCTCCCCACCAAACTAGTGATGTTGTACCTGCGAAGCCTCCCCCACTCCCGGGCAACCTGCTCCCCCAGATACCTAAAATGAGTCCCTGCTCTACGGAATGGCAGCCCCCCCACCCCTGCCCCCACCCCCGGCCGAGACACCACAAAGTACTCACTCTTGTCCAGGTTCAACTTGTACCCCGAGAAAGACCCAAATACCCGCAGTAGCTCCAATATTCCTCCTATCGCCGCACTCGGCTCCGACAGATACAGCAGCAAGTCGTCGGCATATAAGGACTATTCCCCCCCCCCCGCACTATTCCTTTCCATGCTCCCGAACTTCTCAATGCGATGGCCAGCGGCTCAATCGCAAGTGCAAACAGCAGAGGGGACATAGGACATCCCTGTCTCGTCTCACGGTGGAGAGAGAAATATCTGGAACTGATATTATTTGTGCGGACACTCGCCTTCGGTTCCTGATATAGCTTTACCCAGTTCACAATCCTTGGTCCAATCCCAAACCGCTCCAGCACTGCCATCAGGTACCCCCATTCTACCCGATCAAACGCCTTCTCGGCGTCCAATGCCACAACTACCTCTGTTTCCTTTCTTTCCGCCGGTGCCATAACAACGTTCAAAACCCTCCTAATGTTCGAAAACAGCTGCCTCCCTTTCACGAACCCCGTCTGATCCTCCCCTATCACCTTCGGGAGACACTCCTCCAGCCTACCCGCCAGTACCTTCGCCAACACTTTTACGTCCACATTCAGAAGTGATATGGGCCGATACGACCCACACTCCGTCGGATCCTTATCTTTTTTTAGTAACGGGTAAATCGATGCCTGCCCCAAGGTTTGCGGCAACACCCCCTTCCCTATCGCCTCCTCAAACATCCCCACCATCAGGGGTGCCAAACTATCCTTAAATTTTTTATAATATTCTACCGGAAACCCATCCGGCCCTGCCACCTTCCCCGACTGCATCCTCCCAATCGCATCCTTTATCTCCTGCTCCACTATTGCTCCTTCTAATGTAGCCCTGTCCCCCTCCCCTAGCCTTGGGTACTCCAACCCATCTAAAAATTCCTGCATCTCACGGTCTCCCCCGAGTGGCTCTGACTTGTACAACCTCTCATAAAACTCCTCAAAAACCTTGTTAATCAGCACTGGAGCCACCACCAACTTCCCTGCCCTATCCTTCACCTGAAGAATTTCCCTTGCTGCTGCCTCCCTCCAGAGCTGACCTGCTAACATACTAACATGCCTTATCTCCATGTTCATAAACTGCGCCCCTTGCTCGTCTCAGTTGGCCCACCGCCTTCCTGGTGGACAGTCGGTCGAAGCTCGCCTGTAGTTCCTTCCTCTTTTCCAGCTTTGCTGGGTCCCCATCCTCTGCATACCTCCTATCTACTTCCAACATCTCATCTATTACCCTCTGCCGCTCCAACCTCTCCTCTTTATCCACCCTGGCCTGAAACTAAATTACTAAATTACCTTACCTCTCACCACCGCCTTTAGAGCCTCCCAGACACCGTACCCGTACAATTGAAACCTACCTTTTTAGGTATCTTAATTACCTTTTCAATTTTCTCACAGAACACTTGGTTCCCCAAAAGCCCCACATCCAGTTTCCACCCCGGTCTCTGCGCTGCCCCCTTCTCTAGCACCATATCCACCCAATGTGGAGCGTGATCTGACACTGCAACTGCAGAGTATTCCGACCCCTTGACTCCAGCCAGCAAAGCCTTCCCCACCACAAAAAAGTCGATCCGCGAGTATACCTTATAGACCGCTGAGAAAAACGAATACTCCCGTTCCCTTGGGTGCAGGAACCTCCAAGGGTCCACCCCTCCCATTTCCACCATTAGCCCAGCCAGCGCCTTCGACCCCGCCTGATGGGACCAGCGAGCGCGGCCGTGATCTGTCCAACCTTGGCTCCTGCACCAAGTTCCAGTCCCCACCCACAATCAGCTCATGCGTGTCCAAGTCGGGAATATCCCCAAACACCTTCCTCGCGAATCCCACATCGTCCCAATTGGGACCGTATACACTTAACAGCGCCACTAATCTCCCCTCCAATGCCCCTGTCACAATCACATATCTACCCCCCTGATCTGCCACCACCTTCTCCATCTGGAAGCGTACCCTTTTGCTGACCAGCACCGCTACCCCTCGAGCCCTTCCATCAAATCCGGAGTGAAACACTTGGCTAACCCAGCCCTTTTTAAGTCTCACCTGGTCCTTCACCCTCAAGTGAGTCTCCTGCAGCATTGCTACATCGGCTTTCAAACTTTTAAGATGTGCAAGAACCCTTGACCTCTTGACCGGACCTCCTAGCCCTCTCACGTTCCACGTGATTATCCTTACTGGGGGTCTCTCATCCCCCCCCACCTTTCTTATCCACCGTCACCATACCACCGGGCCCTGCCCCATAAGCCTGACCCGCCCCTGTCCATTGTTAACATCGAACCCCTTCCCCCCCCCCCCAAGAACCCCACCTACAAAAACATCCCCCAACATCCATCCCTCCACCCCCTCTTGCTCGCCTCGTAGGCCCATTGAAGCCTGCTATCCAGGCTCCAACGTCCGCAGTCCTCCTCTCACCTCACCCCCGTTCACTAACTGACTTTAGTTAGCTAGCGCGGGTGGCTCCCCCCGCCAAGACCTCTCGCCCCCTTCCACCCAGTCCCAGAGAAAGAAACACCAAAACAAACCCAACAATCCAACCCCTACAATTCACTAACATAACATTTAACAGTCGCAACACAGAACGCCATTAACTTGAACTCTGTAACAATGCAAAGAGAAGTAAATTTCAATACAAATCAGTAAAAAGAAAGTTGTAACATTTGTACATTTTCCACCCGCTCAAACACAGTCCACATTCTCTCTTCCAGTTCCGCTCTTCACGTCTGTCCCAAGCCTTCTGCCCTCACGAACGCCTCAGCCGCCTCCGCTGTCTCAAAATAAAAGTCTTTGGCGTTATATGTTACTCTCAACTTCGCCGGGTACACCACACCAAATCGCACCCCCTTCTTGTACAAAGCCGCCTTCACTCGCACAAACGCCGCTCGTCTTTTTGCCAACTCCACCGTCAAGTCCTGGTAGATCCGAACTGCAGTACCATCCCACAGCACCTCACGCTCCTGCTTGGCCCAGCTTAATACTTTCTCCTTCATGCAAAACTTATGTCATGCAAAACTTATGGACGGCGGCAGAATTAATGAAGGATTCTAGACAGCATAGCCAGTGTGCGGAGATGACATCGGCGTCGCCTGATTGGGGGTCTATCTGCAGGAGGTCCGGTTTGAAATCCGGATCCATGTTAAACAGCTCTTTGATTTAATGTAAGTCAATTAAATTGATATGCCATCAATCAAGACGGAGAACGCAGAGTGAATTAACTATGGCTTTAATTGACTTATAACAGAACTGGCACTGTGCCCCAGAATGAGACAGTGTGAGAGGTCGGCAACCTATATACCCAGGCCCTAGGGGGAGGAGCCACGGGCAGAGGCAAAACCGTACAACATGTAATATAGTGGCAATACGGTACAACACGTAATATGTGGCAGCACAATACAACACAGTGGTTTCACCACACACACACTCCCTCGCACATACACGCTACCTCATACACACACACACTGTCACATACACACACACACACACTGTCACATACACACACACACACTGTCACATACACACACGCACACACACATATACTCCTTCACACAGACACACAATCCCTCACACACACAGTCCCTTTCACACACACATAAACAGACACACACCCAGACACACTCCCTCACGCACACTCCCTCACACACACACTCCCTCACACACAGAGTCCCTCATATACACACACACACTCCCTCACACACATACTCACTCCCTCACACATACTCACACACAAACTCCCTGACACACACAAACACACTCCCTGACGCACACTCACACACACACACACACTCTCTCCCTCGCACACACACACACACACGTACTCCCTCACACACACACTCCCTCACGCACACACACTCTCACACATAAGATACACTCCCTCACACACACACGCACCCTCACACACACACACACACACCTTCACACACACACACACACACACCCTCACACACACAGACACACTCTCACACACACACACACACGCTCACAAACACACCTTCTCCTACTCACAGGCACACACATTGACACACTTCCAAACACGCTCTTTTCAAAATAAAGTTAGTGTACCCAATTCATTTTTTCCAATTAAGGGGCAATTTAGCATGGCCAATCCACCTACCCTCGCACATCTTTGGGTTGTGGGGGTGAGACCCCCGCAAACATGGGGAGAATATGCAAACTCCAGAGACCCAGAGTCACGCTCTGTGGACCCGGACCAAATAAAAAAACCACATAGACATGCATATAGACACACCCTCATATGCACAGACCCACAAACACAGGCACACAAAACCACAGCTGCAGATATACACTCACATGCAGACACACCCCTCACACATAAACATTTACACTACCTCACACACACACTCTCGCACGCATACACCCTCACACTTACTTCCTCACACACCCTCACACACATGCCCTCACACACACACACTCACACATACACCCTCACACACCCTCACTCATACACACCCTCACACACACCCTCACACACACACACTCACACACACACACTCACACATACACCCTCACACACCCTCACTCATACACATGCCCTCACACACATTCTCATACACACACTCTCACACACACACACCCTCACACAGACCCTCACACATACACCCTCACCCATACTTCCTCACACACACACCCTCCCACACAAAACCTCACCTGCAGATATACACTCACATGCAGACACACACCCTCACACATAAATATTTACACATGCCTTCACGCACTACCTCACACACATACATCCGCAAACATACTTCTTCACACAACCTCTCACACACTCACACATACTCCCTCACTCACCCTCACTCATACACACCCTCAAACACACCCTCACACAAACACACACACACACTCATACACACACCCTCACTAACACACACCCTCACACACACACCGTCACACACACACCGTCACACACACCCCCCCATTCACACACCCTCACACATATTCACCCTCACACACGCAACCTCACACGCACACTCTCACACATACTCACTCACACACCCTCACTCATACACACCCTCAAACACACCCTCACACAAACACACACACACCCTCACACACACACCGTCACACACACACCCTCATTCACACACCCTCACACACACACCCTCACACACACACCGTCACGCACACACCCTCACACACACACCGTCACACACACACCCTCATTCACACACCCTCACACATATTCACCCTCACACACACCCTCACACACACACACTCTCACACATACTCCCTCACACACCCTCACTCATACACACCCTCACACACACCCTCACACACTCACACACATCCTCACACACACCCTGACACACACATCCTCATACACACATCCTTATACACACACCTTCACTGACACACACACCGTCACACACTCACCCTCACACACACACCCTCACACACACATTGCAGCCTGTTGTGGTAGCCGTGTTTACTTACTTGTGGGATGGGCCCTGGCCACAAAATCTCCTCTCTGATTAAGTTTGAGGGTGGGAGGGATTGAGGCGAGGTTGGAGTGTTTGAGGGACTGATGCGAGGTTCCTGTCCACTGTTGGCAGAAGGTTAGTTAAGATCATTAATTGAAACCCATTATCCTTGAGCCTATCGGCATGTCATGGTGCCTCAGGGATTTGGCGGGAGCTGGATTCTTCGCACCCTGACGGCGAAACCGCGTTCGCCGACGGGGCGGAGAATCCGTTTCCCGCACAAAACTGGTATCGGTTCCGCTATTCTCCACCCCCCCAAAAAGCCGTCAATCTCTGTACCCACTCCAAGACCTTGACCTATACCGTAAGTGGCAAAACTCTTAGGAATATAGAAAGTCAGAGAGATCTGGCCGTGCAGGGCCACAGATCTTTGAAGGTGACATTACAAGTGGACAAGGTAGTCAAGAAAGCATACGGAATGCTTGCCTTCATTGGACGGGGCATCGAGTATAAAAACTGGCAAGTCATGCTGCAGTTGTCTAGGACCATGGTACGGCCGCACTTGGAATATTGCGCACAATTCTGGTTGGCACACTACCAGAGGATGTGGAGGCTTTGGAGAGGGTGCAGAGGAGGTTTCCCAGGATGTTGCCTGGTCTGGAGGGTGTTAGCTATGTGGAGAAGCTGAATAGACTCGGACTGTTTTCATCAGAAAGATGGAGGTTGAGGGGTGACCTGATAGAGGTCTACAAGATTATGAGGGGCATGGATAGAGTGGATGGGCGGGCACTCTTTCCCAGGGTGGAGGGGTCAGTCGCCAGGGGGCATAGGTTTAAGGTCCGTGGGTCAATGTTTAGAGATGTGCGAGGCAGGTTTTTTATGCAGAGGGTGGTGAGTGCCTGGACCGCGTTGCCAGGGGAGGTTGTGGAATCAGATACATTATCGGTGTTCAATAGGCATCTTGACAAACACATGGATAGGATGGGTATAGAGGGACACGGCACAAGGAAGTGCTGAGGGTTTTGGCCAAGGGTGGTATCATGACCGGTCCAGGCTTGGAGGGCCGAAGGGCCCGTTCCTGTGCTGTATTGTTCTTTGTTCTTCGTTCTTGTTCTTTAGCAAAGAAATGGGCGGAATTTTCCGGCCATCCCAGCTGGCGTGATCATCTGGTCCTGCCGACGGCGACTTCCCACCGCGGGTTTGATCAGCGCGAGAGCCTGTTGACAGCAGCAGGACAGGAAGATCCCGCCACTGGCCAATGGCGGCCGCGAAATACGGCAGGTGGTAGGGGTGGGGAGCTTGGGAAATCCCACTCTGTTTGTGAGATATCCACAGGGTAATCACGACAATGGGGGCCATTTGGCCCATCACCCTCATGCTGGTTGAGTGAGAGAGCTATCCAACTAGTGCTGTGCTTTCTGATCAGACAGGTTTTGAAGTCTATCAGAAAACTGACAGAGAGCGAGCAGGTGAGTCAAACCCCTCTCTCCTCTCCACAAAACATACCTGTGCCCCTCCCCCACACCAGTCCCCCTCCCCGCACCGGCCCCCATCTCCCCCCACCCCCTACTCTTTCCCCCCCTCCCCATGCTCCCGCCCCCACAGTCCTCGCCCCACATGGGTGCCCTGCTCCTGTCCCCCCCTCTCCCACACCCATCTCCATCTCCTTTCTCCCACCCTGTTTACCATTGATGCTCGCGGAGCTTGATTGGCCAGGCCTGAGTGTGGACTCAGAGGAAAGGGCACAAATTGTAGGAAGAACTGGAGGCATGGAGCAGACATTTAAACACTGTGGATAAAGCACGTTGCACACATAATCTAGCGTCATCTGAGCATAGATCTGAGGAATAGAATATACAACACGAGCCTCCGCACAGGTAGGTTTTTTTATTCTGGAAGGAAGGGATGAAATGAAGCTCTTTCTTTCCTTGAACTTTTTCATAATTATCTCAATCAAACCCTTGAGGTTGTGGAACCTTCAGTGATCAAGAGATGGAGAGTCGGGGCTAATGGCCTCCTTCTGGCCTGTAAATTTGCCTGTTGCTATGCAACAAGCATTCACCATGAGAAGGAAGCTCATTGCCCCGTTGTGGATATTTTAAGCAGCAAGTGATTCCGCTCGCCCGCTCCTGGGGTCCTGTCGGGCGAGTCAGAGACCCTCGATTTGATGGGGCAAAACCTTCGACCTTTGACGTGTGCGGAGCCACCGCAGAAACAATAAAATTACGGTTTAATCCAAACAGCGCGGAATGTGCACTAAACGGACTTGGTGCCGGGAGAGTGATGAATCCTGCTATTTGCCTTGAAATAGTGTTTTAATGACCTTGGAGTCGAGTGCAGTGTTTTTATGGCCCAGTGAGGTGGGACCAGTCAAACCTTCGCTTCCAGACCTGTCAAAGCCGTTCGAATCACCAGACACAGGGGAGGGCAGACTTTGATTTGGAGAGAGGGAGAGAGGGAGAGAGAGAGAGAGAGAGAGAGAGAAAACACCGAACCTGTTGTTTATGCCAATGAAACAAAAAAAAATGAAATGAAAATCGTTTATTGTCACAAGTCGACTTCAAATTGTTACAGAAATGGACAGTCGGACAGGGAAAAGGCAGTTGTTCCTTCCAGCACTCAGCCTTAATGATGCTGTCATGTCTTAGTTGGGTTTTACATGGTCCCAGCAGCCCTCCTGTAGAAATCGGTCTCGGCCTCTTAATCGCAAGGCTTTGCATTCAAATAGCACCTTGACTGCAGTAAAATGTCCGAGAGTGACTCATAGGAAAGGACAGAATTCAGCAATGGACCTCAAAAGGAGATTTTAGGAGAGACGATGCCGAGAAACTCGGTCAAAGTGACAGGTTTTAAGGAGTGCCTTGAAGTACTGGGCGGCACGGTAGCACAGTGGTTAGCACCGTGGCTTCACAGCTCCAGGGTCCCAGGTTCGATTCCCGGCTTGGGTCACTGTCTGTGCGGAGTCTGCACGTTCTCCCCGTGTGTGCGTGGGTTTCCTCCGGGCGCTCCGGTTTCCTCCCAGAGTCCAAAGACGTGCAGGTTAGGTGGATTGGCCATGATAAGTTGCCCTTAGTGTCCAAAAAGGTTAAGTGGAGTTACTGGGTTACGGGGACAGGGTAGATACGTGGGCTTGAGTAGGGTGTTCTTTGTACGGGCTGGTGCAGACACGATGGGCCAAATTGCCTCCTTCTGCACTGTAAATTCTATGAAGTACCAGCCTCCCCGAACAGGCGGATAATGTGGCAATTAGGGGCTTTTCACAGTAACTTCATTGCAGCCTACTTGTGACAATAAGCGATTATTATTATTATTATTAAGTAGGAGAGAGAAGGAGAAGTTTGCAGAAGGAATTTCAGGGCCTAGGGCCCGGACACCCGAAGGCACGGCCACTGTCATAACCCCCACAAGGACCGCGGGCAAACCATAATTGATGCCCCCAAGGGAGCCGTGGAGTATGAGCTCTCCAGATAGGGCCTGCCTGGGCCCTGTTATGTACTGATATCAAGTTGGTCCAAAGCAGGGCCTAGGCTGAGAAGTCCTCCCAGCAAGGATTGTACTGGGAGCAAGTTGCTCCTTTACACAGAACTAAATAAATTAATGTTCAAGTTTTGCCTGCTTCCTCAAGTTACTTAATCCACAATGGTGAAGCGATGAAAATCGGGGATGCACAAGAGGCCAGAGTTGGGCGAACGGAGAGATTCCTGAGGGTGTGGGGTGAGAGATAGAGAGGCCGGGACCATGGAGGGATTTGAAACAAGGAATTCCTGTCCTTGAGCCAGCTCCAAGACATTCTCTGAGGTCTTGGCTGATCTAGAACCTCAGCTGCCATTTTCCTGCTTTTGCCCCATGGCCCCCATGAGCCTACAGCAACTGAAAGCTATCTTTCCGAAGTTAAAAGGCCCCAAAATGGCCCATAGCCTTCCGGTGAAGAGAGTTCCTCATTGCCACAAAGGCAAAAGACTGAGATAACAACTCGGAAATGCTAGAAATATTGGTCAGGGAGTTAAGGTTTGGCTGCAGTTAGAGCTAGGTGTCAGGTGTTGCGAGGTCAGCCATGTTGGACTGAGATGAGGAGAATTGTTTTCAGTCAGAGAGGGTGGTGAATGTTTGGAATTCTGTACCCCGGGGGGTGGGGGGGGGGTCACTGGATGCTCAGGCGTTGAGTAAATTCAAGACTGAGATCGATGGAGTTTTTGGGAGCTAAGGGGATCATGGGATAAGTGGGCAGAAGATTAGCCAAGATCTTACTGACTGGTGGAGTTGGGGACAGTCGGTCTATTCCTGACCCTAATCCTTTCGTTCTCCTGCTCACTTGGTGAGTCAGGCAGCTTCCATCAAAAGAAAACAAATAAAGTTGCCCTGAAAAGGCAAAGTTTCTCAAAGATTTGAACAAATATCGGAACTGGATGTCTCCCCATCCCATGAATGAATAAAATATGTATCTTCTGCTAGTCTTTAATAGAGGGTATGTACTATTGACACTATTAGACCAGGGTTCCTTTCCTTCAAAGGTGATCTAATAAATGACTTTGAATTTATGCAGGGGTTCAATACAATAGAAAATGAAAATCGCTTATTGTCACAAGTAGGCTTCGACGAAGTTACTGTGAAAAGCCCCTAGTCGCCACATTCCGGTGCCTGTTCGGGGAGGCTGGTAGGGGAATTGAACCCACGCTGCTGACTTGCCTTGGTCTGCTTTAAAAGCCAGCTATTGAGCCCACTGTGCTAAACCAGCCCCAGCTAGCTAAACCAGCCCCAGCTGGTGTAACCAGCCTCAGCCCCAGCTAAAAGAACATTTCACACTTCCAGTCAATAGTCATTAAGAAATTTAGTCTGGGAGTCCCACTTCTGGAGCCTAAGTGCTCCCGCCAATGGAGAATCTGGGCAGGTCTCTGCTGGCCCGGGAAGCGGGACCGGGGTCCGTGTCTCCTCCTGTTACCATACAAATTTTTAAAAAATATAAATTTAGAGTACCCAATTATTTTATTTTTTTCCAATCAAGGGGCAATTTAGCGTGGCCAATCCACCATGCATACATTTGTATGGTAAGGGGCAGCACGGTGGCGCAGCGGTTAGCACTGCTGCCTCACGGCGCTGAGGACCCGGGTTCCATCCTGGTTCTGGGTCACTGTCCGTGCGGAGTTTGCACATTCTCCTCGTGTCTGTGTGGGTCTTGCCCCCACAACCCAAAGATGTGCAGGATAGGTGGATTGGGCGTGGTAAATTGCCCCTTAATTGGGAAAAAAAGAATTGGGTACTCTAAATTTACGTTCAAAAAAAGATAGCGAGTGTCTTGGAGGGGAACCTCCAGGTGGTGGGGTTCCCAGGTATCTGCTGCTCTCGTCCTTCTAGATGGTAGTGGTCGTGGGAAAATTCTTGTGATGGAGATGTGTGTTGGGTCGCTGCAGGACATACTAATATTTGCCATGTTTTATCCTTTAAGGCTGTTGTTTATAAACCTCGGTACACATGACAGTAAACAAATTCAATCCAATCCAAACTCAGGCTGGGAGGAAATTATTTTGGATAGAATCTTTGTTCCATTTACCTGTTTAAGAATATATGTCTCACCCTTTGCTCCTACCTGATTTGTACGAGCGTACCATCGGCATGTTACAGGGTTCTCGCCCAGCGGTTTCTGTTGAAAATGGCATTCCCTTTTAATTCAGCTTCTTGATTCTATTCTGCTGAGTAACTGACTTCCAGTGATCAAATTGCTTTTCCTTCCCCTTTGTCATCCCAATATGTGATTCAGCCTTCCAGCGACGGGGAACTGAGGGGGCAGGGAACAGGGAGAAAGGGAGAGATCAGTGGTTCTTGCAGTCAGCTCCCTTCCTGCTATTGTCCCTCTGTGTTAGAAGCTGACTGGGCCCATGGGCGAAGAACATCATTTAAATGGACAGGTTTCCTTAACTCTGACTCTGTTAGACACAAAAAAAATAATGCTTTCCTAAGTTGCAGGCTATTCCTTTGCCGTGTGTTAGTTTTTGTTGATTTCATTTGGTGCCTGCGCATGTGAGCTACATCAGTACTGAGAATGTAAAACTTCCTCCCACATTTTTCAATCCAATGGCCAAATCGAATGTGAGCAATGAATTAGGGCAGCACGGTAGCATTGTGGTTAGCACAATTGCTTCACAGCTCCAGGATCCCAGGTTCGATTCCCGGCTTGGGTCACTGTCTGTGCGGAGTCTGCACGTTCTCCCCGTGTCTGCGTGGGTTTCCTCCGGGCGCTCCGGTTTCCTCCCACAGTCCAAAGATGTGCAGGTTAGGTGGATTGGCCAGGCTAAATTGCCCTTAGTGTCAAAATTGCCCTTAGTGTTGGGTGGGGTTACTGGGTATGGGGATCGGGTGGAGGTGTGGACCTTGGGTAGGGTGCTCTTTCCAAGAGCCGGTGCAGATTCGATGGGCCGAATGGCCTCCTTCTGCACTGGAAATTCTATAATTCTTCCCACTTGTCTCACTGCCATCCTTTATTTAAGGGGGGGTGGAGGAGGACCTCCATAAATTTGTTAAAGGCAAATTGCACATGATTAACTTGATTAAAATCTTCAATGAGGCGACATTGGAAGGTTGACCAGGGTATTGTAGTGGATGTCGTATACATGGACTTTTGGAAGGCATTTGACAAAGTGCCACCCAGGTGGGTTATTCAGAAGCCTGTGGAACTGAGTGGAATTCAGTAACATGCGGATGGTACGCTAGTACAAATCAGGAAGGAGCAAAGGGTGAGAAAGTAGATATGGAATTCGCTTAGTGACAGAAGGTGATGGCGGTGGAGTGATTTTCAGACTGGGATGTTGTTGGCAGTGGTGTTTGTTAATATTATGTTCATTGCATTGTTAAGGTTAAGCTTAAACAGTTGGAGTAAAAAGGCATCAGTGACAATTGTGGTTCAGTGGCTGCCATCATCACCTTTGAAAACTCAGCAGGTCTGTGGAGAGAGAGAGTGTGAGAGAGAGAGAGAGAGAGAGAGAGCTAACATTCCGAGTCTGTCTGCCTCTTCAGAACACTCAGATTTTCAGCTCTATGTTGCTTCCATTCTCACCTTCGAGTCAGAACGTTGTGCTTTCAAATCTCACTCCAGAGAGCTGACATTACAGCGCCGTACTGAGCATGTGCTGTACTGCCGGAGGTGCCTGCTTTTAGAGGAAATGTTCCAAAAAGAGGCTGCTGGAACATCACTCCTGCGCTGTGGCGATCACCCAGGCCGTTTTCCGCTTCATCTGGAGGTCGAAGATAGACTGCATTCGCAGGGACATGATGTACAAAACCTCCAGAAAAAGGGGGGGGCGAAAAATGTGCTCAACATCGCCCTAATCCTGATGGCCACCTTTGTGTGTGGCTGCACCCTCGGTACACAAACGCCAAGTGTCTCTAGGTGCTGAGGTTCTACCTGTCCTATCTCAATGTTGTGAAGGGTGGGTGTGGTCACCCAAGTGGTTGGATCGTCAGTGCCACCTGTACCTCGGGGAAAAGTTGATGCAGAGAAACAGCTTTGACCAGAAATCCATCAGGCAGTGGTCTACGTGTAACAACCGAGAGGTCCTGCGGGAAAAGGAGATGGTGGAACCATTGGTTGTTTGAGAAAAGAAGTGTTCCTTTTTCAGAGTTCCAAAGCCAATGCGCAGAGTGGGTGGGGCAAGCCTTTAATCCATCTCCTTGCTTGCTCCAAAAACCAATTTAAATTCAGAATGCAATCCAATTCATGGTCCCCACAATAGAGACACAATCGAAAATGCTATCCAGGCATTTTCTCATTCGAGACACATTGGATATGGACAGCACGGTAGCACAGCAGTTAGCACGGTTGCTTCACAGCTCCAGGGTCCCAGGTTCGATTCTCGGTTTGGGTCACTGTCTGTGCGGGGTCTGCACGCTCTCCCAGTGTCTGCGTGGGTTTCCTCCGGGTGCTCCGGTTTCCTCCCACAAGTCCTGAAAGACGTGCTGTTCGGTGAATTGGACATTCTGAATTCTTCCTCAGTGTACCCGAACAGGTGCCGGAATGTGGCGACTAGGGGCTTTTCACAGTAACTTCATTGCAGTGTTAATGTAAGCCTACTTGTGACACTAATAAAGATTATTATTCAAGCTGACAAGAACAGGCAGTAAACCTGATCTCACATTTGATCCTACACTTGATCTTAGCCAATAGGCTGAGAAGTGATTGATGATGGTACCACTGCAGGGGGAGAACTTCCCAGCCATGTGCAAGTGGGTGTTGATAGGTGGGAGGCAGGTGTGTGTAATGCTACATTCTGAGAATAAACCTATGAGCACGAAAATGATTTGTATCTAGTTTTGCACTTCACCATCAGGTTTAGATCCATTTCACACTGTTCCCCAAGGGCCAGTCCTTTTAATTTTTATAAACAAGCTAGACTGGAAAGCAGGAAGAGGCACTGGGGAGTGAGGAGGATGGTTCGAGACTTTGGGGTGACAGGAGGGTGAACTGGACGGAAGCATAGAAGATGGAGCTCACTGTGGAGAAGTATGAAATGATGCATTTTGGAAAGACAAGAGACTATAGCTGTTACTAAAAATGTCAAACCGGGCTGGTTTAGCACAGGGCTAAAGAGCTGGCTTTTAAAGCAGACCAAGGCGGGCCAGCAGCACGGTTCAATTCCAGTACAGCCTCCCTGAACAGGCGCCGGAATATGGTGACTAGGGGCTTTTCACAGTAACTTCATTTGAAGCCTACTTGTGACAGTAAGCGATTTTCATTTCAAATAGCAAAGAAACTTTGGTGTCCATATACACAAATCCTCAAACACGGCAGGGCAGATCAATAAGGTGGTTAAAAAAGTATATGGGCTACTTAGGTTTATAAAGAAAGAAATAGAATATAAAAGCAAAGAAATGCTACTGCAACTTTATAGATCACTGGTTAAGCCTCCGTTGGAATATTGTGGACAGTTCTGGGCTCCGCATTTCAGGGAAGATGTAAAGGCCTTAGAACAGGGTAGAGTGGTGCTTTACCTGGGTGTCTCCAGGGACTTCAGTTACAAGGAGAGGTTGGAAAAGTTCCTTGGACTTGCAAAGTTTGAGAGGTAACTGAACAGAGGTGTTCAAGATGATGAGAAATTAGGATGGAGAGATAAAGAAAAACTATAGGGCGGGATTCCCCGATCCCCCGCCGGGCCAGAGAATCACCGGAGGGCGGCGTGAATCCCGCCCCCGCCAGCTGCCGAATTCTCCGGCGCCGGGGTTTTGACGGGGGCGGGAATCGCGCCGGTCAACGGCCGCTGGCAGCGCCCCCCCCCGGCGATTCTCCAGCCCGCAATGGACCAACCGTTTTAGGCCCGTCCCGCCGGCGTAAATTAGACCTGGTACTTACCGGCGGGACCTGGCTGTGCGGGTGGCCTAAGGGGTCCTCGGGGGGGGGCGCGGGGGGATCTGGCCCCGGGGGGTGCCCCCACGGTGGCCTGGCCCACGATCGGGGTCCATCGGGCTGCGGGCGGGTCGGTGCCGTGGGGGCACTCTTTTCCTCCGCGCGGCTGCTGTGGTCCTCCGCGATGGCCGACGCGGAGATGATCCCCCCCTGCGCATCCGCTGGGATGACGCCAGCACACACTGGCGCTCCCGCGCATGCGCCAACTGGCCGGTTGGCGCGGCGCCAACCCCGCCGGTGCCGGCCTAGCCCCTGAAGGTGCAGAGGATTCCACACCTTCCGGGCGGCCCGACGCCGGAGTGGTTCACGCCACTCCTCGGCGCCGGGACCGCCCGCCCCGCCGGGTAGGGGAGAATCCCGCCCACATTCTCTCTGGTGACTGGGTCACTAACCAGGGATCTTGATTCAGCCCAAAGGAAACGAGAAGATGAACGGTAAAGAGAGGGAATGAAACTGAGGAACCATTTAGTCAAGAAAGATAAGAAAGAAACCAGGAATTTATAGATTCCAAATTATTGGAATCTATAACTAAGGACAAAGTGATTGGCCAGATTAGATAGAGTTAACATGGATTTGTGAAGGATGAGTCAGTCAATCTAATTAATTTTTTGAACAATTAACGAAAGCACCGGACAGGGAATGTCTGGGGATGTAATTTATAAGGACTTTCAGAAAGTTTCACATCGGGATTGTTAGCTTAATTAAAACTCATGGAACTATCAATATAAAAGCAGGAGTAGATCATTCGGCCCCTTCAAATCTGCTCCGCCAGTCAATAAGTCCATGTCCAATCTGGCTCTGACCTCAACTCCACCTCCATGTCCCCCCCCCATAACCCTTGCCTCCCCATGTCTGTCAAAAAGCAGGTAAATCAGCCTTGAATAAATTCTGAGATTCAGGCCGTGACCTTCTGGACACACCGGAACAGCATCTCACCGCGGTGCAGCTTGGCCGGCGAAAGCCGGGAAATCCCGCTCCCGGGATCTACTCGGCTCACAACACCTCGCGAGATTCAACGCACTCTCGCGAGGCGTTGCAAGGGGAATCCTGCCCGCAATAGGCGGGATCAGTTTTGGGCAAATCTGCATATTAGAGCGAGGCAGTAAGCCTCACTCTAATGTGCAAGTTCCCGAGGTATCTGAGGCTTTGGGATTTCATCCCTCTACCTCGGGGACCTTGGGTGAGCGCTGTTTGTTACTGATCTCCACAAGCAAGGACCAGGTGGAATGGCACTTGTGGGGGTCTCCAAGGGGATCAGAGTCTCCAGCTGCATACCCTTTGCGCAGGGTAGTGCCCTGACACTGCTGGTGCTACCTGGGTACTCTGGCAGTGCCACCTGGGTGCCAGCCTGGCACTGTCAAGGTGGTACCGCTGATGTACCAAACGGGCATTTTTTGCACATGCGCGATTGGGCTGGGGTTGCCTGCCGTGGGTGTTGGGAGGGCTGGGGGACCCCGCCCCCCACTCATGTTGTGTTTGGGCTGGGGGGAGGTCGGGGATTTCATTTGCGGGCCTCGGAGATCGGGTAGCCATTTCAAAATGGCGTCGCGATCTCTTGCTACCATGGGGAATTCTGGCGAGCAGAGCTCCCCATTGTAGAATTCTATGAATTCTATGAAACTTACTCTATTGTCGTCCCTTTTGCAAACTTTATCCGCAAGCAGGTGCCTTTAATGGGATAATGCTGAACCCCAGTGCTGATACCGTGGGGAAGTGATGTCATTGTTGTTCAATGTTATTAGTCCCTGAGGTAGATGGAGGAGAATGGATTTAAACACTGCTAGAAATCACACTTTCACACAACGCTCAAAGTATTCATTAAAGGAAGAGGCCAATAAAGTACCCAGCTCTGATTCACCAAGTTATTCATCTGTCTCCAATCATTTGTGTACACATCATAAACAAACGTGCCCAGCTGTCATTTCCTGGCCAGCTACGATGCAGGGAAAATCAAACGTTCTCTTTCCACATCGGAGGTGCTCGTTCATCCCTGCCACTTTCTGGCACTGTGAGGAGGGGGTGCCAGTATGCAGAAGAGCCCTCAATGGCGCTCTGTGATTGGAAGAGAGCTGGGGGGTCATTCTGTGGGACCCAGCTTCTGCTAATAATTTCCTGGTATAAATGTTGTGCTCGTCAAGCTGTTAACGCGGCAGAGTGCAACATTTCTGTGATGAATGATATCTGTATACATATGTACCTTTAATGCGTAGGCCCCTTTAAGACCGGGCTTGGAACCCTGGGGGACTCCGCCTCCGGCTCCGCCCCCAGGAAGCTGTATATAAGGTTACGTTCAGTAGGCAGCGTGCAGTGAGCACACTTCTCGGCAGCTGTCTGGTTCTCTGGTAATTAAAGCCTTTGTATTATCAAACTCCTCTCCTGAGTCTTAATGGAGGGTATCTCAATTTCTTCACCCAGTGTTGGCAGCGCGTGGTCAGGGAATGCCAGATACCAAAAGGATTGCCCTCCAGCCTCCAATGGTGGCAGAAAAAGCAATTAGGGACACCGCGCGGCCATCAGGCCGCCAGGCAAATGCACGTTGTCGCCTTTCTTTCTCCTGCATTCACTCGAGGTGACAAGTTGAGGCTCCCACCGGTGTCCATACCACAGCCTCAGACAGGCCAGAGGAATCACAAAATAAGCTGGAGGGGCCGAATGGCCTACTCCTGTTCCTATATTTCGAAAGGTTGGATTTTTTTTTAAAAAACCAGGAGATGGGGGAAGGGCGAGAGGGAAAGACAATTTCATATGCTCACAACATTCCACAAAAAAACGTTAAAAGGGAAAATTCCAGCTAATTTTGACGAGTACTTAAAATTCTGTGGCAGCATTACTTTACTTTTCCCCTGTGACGGGAACTGATTTTGCTGCAGCCTTAACAATGTAATCTAGTTACTGTTCAAATGTAACAACAGCGCTTAGTCAGTGCTGTGTTTTTATATTGTAATCTCCTGCTAATATAAAAGGCAAAATCTTGTGACCCTTAATTGCAACACTATTTATTCAGGTGCCCAGAAATTCTGTCGACTGTTAGTACAGTCACATCATTTACCTCTGCGCTCGGTCAAAGCTGACAGCGAACAGTTTGGGATATGATTTAATGAAATATTTGGGCTAATCTTTTATTATTTCTGTATCTTGAAAGTTAGAGTTTCGCTTCTCTGCCAGCACACCAACTTGCGCTGTTCGCCAATCAGCTGAAGAAATAGCCCTCACCTTACTTTCACAGCAGCTGTGAAGTGTCCCTCCAATTCACCCCCTCAAAACATTTTTCCTGAATGTCTTTCCTCTGGTGTCCTGGAGGTGCTAATTCCTGGTTTGGGATACACTTCCAAAGACATCTGCAGTCCGCTGACGCCTTAACCAAACGGCCCATCTTTCATTCGTCAATCTGGGATCGTGACTCCTCGTAAACACATCCAGCCAGTTCCAGCCCAGCTGGAGCACAAGACACAAATAAGAGCAAGCTGCTGTGGGATGCGTGCCTGCTGGCTGTTTGGCCAGGGGGAGGGGGTGGGGGGTCATCACAGCCAAAAACCAGGGGGAGGGGGGTCATCACAGCCAAAAACCAGGGGGAGGGGGGTCATCACAGCCAAAAACCAGGGGGAAGGGGGGGGGGGTCATCACAGCCAAAAACCAACCATCGACCTCTTCCTCCTATAGCTGAGGTACACTAACTCAGTCAATATCCATCGTCAATATCCATAAATCGACAGTGAGAAATCACGGGTATTAAATCCCACACTGCTGATGTGGAGGTAAATCCTAACACCTTCTCTGAGATAATGTAAGGCATGGCTGTCTAACCTTACAGCACCTACAGAAATTAATTGAATATTTTTGAAATAGCTTCCCCCTCTCCCTCCGGCTGTCTCCCTTATTATGGAAACTCCTTCAGCGCTTGCCACTACTGACTAATTTACATCAGTCAGGATTTACATTTTCTTCAGGGGGAACATGTCTTTTTTATTCTTTCACAAGACGTGGGAGTTTGTGGCAAAACCCACATCTCAGAATTGTCCATCTCTAATTGCCCTTGAGAAGGTGGTGCTGAGCTGCCTTCTTGAGCCGCTGCAGTCCATGTGGTGTAGGTACACCCACAGTGCTGTTAGGGAAGGAGTTCCACGATTTTGATTCAGCGGCAGTGAAGGAACGGCGATAGAGTTCAAAGTCAGGATGGTGTGTGGCTCTGACGGGTCCTTGCATCTAGTTATGTTTCCACGCATCTGCTGCCATTGTCCTTCTAGGTGATGGAGGTTGCGGGTTTGGCAGGTTCTGTCCAAGGAGCCTTGGTGAGCTGATGCTGTGCTGCTACTGAGCGTTAGTGGCGTCGGGAGTGAATGCTTAAGGTGATGGATGAGGTGCCAATCAAGCTTTGTCCTGGATGGTGTCGAGCTTCTTGAGTGTTGTTGGAGCTGCGCTCATCCAAACAAGTGGAGACTATTCCATCACACTCCTGACTTGTGCCTTGGAGGTCGTGGACAGGCTTTGGGGAGTCAGAAGGTGAGTCACTCATCACGTAATTCCCAGCCTTTGACCTGCTCTTGTAGCCACAGTATTTCTATGGCTAGTCCAGTTCTGCTTCTGATCATTGGTAACCCCCAGGTTGTTGATAGTGGCGGATTCAGTGAATGTCAAGGAGCAATGGTTAGATTCTCCCTCATCACAGATGGTTATTGGCTGGCACTTGTTTGGCGTGAATGTTACTTCATTTATCAGCCCAAGTCTGAATATTGTTCAGGTCTTGCTGCATATGGGCTCCGCCTGCTTCAGTATCTGAAGAGTCACGGATGGTGCTGCACATCCAGGGTATTGGTGAGACCACATTTGGAGTATTAGTCACCTCATTGAAGGAAAGATGTAAATGTATGAGAAGCAGATCCGAGAAGGTTTACAAGACTAAACCTAGAATAGGTGGATTGTCTTGAAGGAAAGGTTGGAGAGGTAAGGTTTGTATCTGCTGGAGTTTAGAGGTGACTTGATTAAAACATATAAGATCGTGAGGGGTCTTGACAGGATGGATGTGGGGTGGATGTTTCCTCTTGTGGGAGCATCTTGAACTAGAGACCACTGTTTAAGGGGTTGCTCAGATAAGACAGAGAAGAGGAAACATTCGTCCTTTCAGAGGATTGAGTCTTATAATAATCTTTATTGTCACAAGTAGGCTTCCAATAACACTGTAAGAAGTCTAACAACACCAGGTTAAAGTCCAACAGGTTTGTTTCAAACACTAGCTTTCGGAGCACTGCTCCTTCCTCAGGTGAATGAAGAGGTATGTTTGAAACAAACCTGTTGGACTTTAAACCTGGTGTTGTAAGACTTCTTACTGTGCTCACCCCAATCCTACGCCGGCATCTCCACATCATGGCTACATTAACACTGCAATGAAGTTACTGTGAAAAGCCCCTAGTCGCCACATTCCGGCGCCTGTTCGGGGAGGCTGGTAAGGAATTGAACCGTGCTGCTGGCCTGCTTTCAAAGCCAGCGATTTAGCCCAGTGTGCTAAACAGCCCCTGTTGCTGAGTTCCTGTTGCTGATTCAATATTGGGTTCCTTGGGATTTCTAGCCTGTTGACCTCCTCCTCTCTTGGAAGTAGTGACACAAAATAATTGGACATGTCCAACATGCCTTATTTTCAATAACAATATCTCATCATTATCGGTTGTTAAGGGGCCCACATTTTTCCGAGTGATCCCCTTTTCCTGAATATAATTGTAAAAACCGTTCAGCTTGATTTGCTTATTTGTATCTTTTCCAATCATCAGGACCCAAGCTTTAAAAAAATTATTATTTGCTTTCAACATTAGTTTTATGTTGTCTATTACCTTTTAGTTTTTCATGGATCTGCCTTTTGTTCTGGGCCTTTAGGAGTGTAAACTGGCCTGTACCACATTAAATACTTTATTGAACACTTCCCACCAATCATCTGTTATTTTACCAATTGACAGGTTTGTTCTGTTTATTGTGTGTGGTCTTTGTATCATCTCGTTGAGGTCAGGCACGTCAGTCATACATGCTGGATTCGCTCAGTTGGCTGGACAGCTGGTTTGGGATGCCAAGCAGAGCCAACAGTGTGGGTTCAATTCCTGAACCGGCTGAGGTTATTCAAGAAGGCCCCACCTTCTCTACCTCGCCCCTCGTCTGAGGTGTGGTGATCCTCAGGTTAAATCACCAGCAGTCAGCTCTCCCCCTCAATGGCAAATGCAGCTGATGGCCAGCTGAGACTATGGCAACTTTTAATACGGTATGTTTAATTGGATGCAGATTGTTGGAGATTCACTTGCACCCCTATAAAAAGGAACACACCGCAACTGTAGTAGTTGGATGAGGAGTTTCATGTTTGTAATGTATATGCAAATAAATGTGTGCAAAGATTGGCTCCAGCTCTATCCTTTAACCCTCTGACTTTCTGGAATATTACAAACCTGGCTTAAATCTAGAATCTAGCATTTCTATCCTTTCCATACTTTACACTGATCTCAACTGAATTATGATTGTTAGCCATAGAGTCATAGAGATCCACAGCACAGAAAAGACCCTTCATCGCGCCTGCGCTAGTCAGAAACTACCTAACCTTTCTAATTTTATTTGCCAGTACATGGACCATGGCCTTGTTTGCCTTGGCATCGCAAGTGCACATCTAAGTATTTTTAAAGTTTTATGAGGGTCTCTCCCTCCACCACCCTTTCAGACAGTGAGGTCCACACTCCCACCACCCTCTGCGTAAGAAAGCTTTCCTCACGTCCCCGCTAGACTTCCTGCCCCTTACCTTAAATTTAGTCACCTGGTCATTGATCCCTCCATCAAGGGGAAAGGTTTCTTCCTGTCTACTCTATCTATGACCCTCATAATTTTATACATCTCAATCCTGTCCCCCTTCAGTCTCCTCTGCTCCAAGGAAAACAACCCCAGCCTGTCCAATCTCTCTTCATAGCTAAACCTCTCCAGCCCAGGCAACATCCCGGTAAATCTCCTCTGCACCCTTTCCAGTGCGATCACATCCCTCCTGTAATGTGGATTCCAGAATTGCCCACCACACTCGAACTGTGGCCGAACCAACATTTTATACAGTTTCAGCATAAACTCCTGCTCTTAAACTCTTCGGCTAATAAAGTCAAGTATACCATATGCCTTCTTAACCACTTTATCCACCTGCCCTGCAACCTTAAGCGACCAGTGTACATGCACACCAAGGTCTCTCTGATCCTCGACACTTCCCAGGGTCCTGCCGTTTTTCATGTATTTCCTTGCCTTGTTTCTTTTGCCCAAGTGCATCACCTCACACATATCCAGATTGAATTCCATTTGCCACTGATCAGCCCATCTGACCAGCCCGTCTATATCCTCCTGTAATCGAAGGCTATCCTCCTCACTATTCACCACCCC
Organism: Scyliorhinus torazame; assembly: GCF_047496885.1. Taxonomy (NCBI): domain Eukaryota; kingdom Metazoa; phylum Chordata; class Chondrichthyes; order Carcharhiniformes; family Scyliorhinidae; genus Scyliorhinus; species Scyliorhinus torazame. The sequence goes on along the minus strand of NC_092714.1, from coordinate 266,379,176 downwards.
ACCAATTTTTGAATCATCTGCGAACTTACTGATCAACCCTTCTACATTTAAATCTAAATCAAACAGCAAGGCCCCCACACTGATGCCTGTGGGACCCCATTGGAGACAGGCTTCCAGTCAGAAAAACACCCCTCAAACCTCTCCTTCCTGCCACTCAACCAACTCTGGATCCAATTTGCCAACTTTCCTTGGATCCCATGGGCTCTTACCTTCGCTAATAGTCTCCCATGTGGGGCCTTACAAGAGCCTTGCTGAAGTCCAAGTAGACTACGTCAATTGCATTGCCCTCATGCACACACCAGGGGTGGGATTCTCCCCTACCCGGCGGGGCAGGGGGTTCCAGCGGGATGGAGTGGCGGGAACCACTCCGGCGTCGGGACGCCCCAAAGGTGCGCATTTCTCCGCACCTTTAGGGGCCAAGCCCTCACGTTGAGGGGCTAAGCCCGCGCCGGAGTGGTTGGTGCTCCGCCGGCCGGCGGGAAAGGCCTTTGGCGCCACGACAGCCGGGGCCGAAAGGTCTTCGCTGGCCGGCGGAAGTCCGCGCATGCGCGGGAGCGTCAGCGGCTGCTGACATCATCCCCGTGCATGTGCAGGTATCATCTATAGGCCATGGTGAAAACTGTGGACGAGGCGGAGGGAAAAGAGTGCCCCCTCGGCACAGGCCTGCCGATCGGTGTACCCTGATCGTGGGCCAGGCCACCGTGGGGGCACCCCCTGGGGCCAGATCACCCCGCGCCCCCCCCTCCCCCCAGGACCCCAGAGTCCGCTCCCGCTGCCTTGTCCCACCGGTAAGAAAGGTGGTTTAATCCATGCCAGCGGGACAAGCATTCCAGCAGCGGGGCTTCGGCACATTGCGGTCCGGAGAATCGCCGGTTGGGCCCGCCGACTAGGCGTGATTCCCGCCCCCGCCGAATATCCGGTGCGGGAGAATTCGGCAACTGGCGGGGGCGGGATTCACGCCAGCCCCCGGCGATTCTCCGAACCGGCGGGGGGTTGGAGAATCCCGTCCCTGGTCACCTCGTCTAAAAATTCAATCAAGTTGGTCAGACATGGCCTCCCCTAAACAAAATCATGCGGACTGCTCTTGATTAATCTCTGCCTCTCCAAATGCGTCTTCCAGAATTGCTTCCAATAGTTTCCCCACCACTGAGGATAGGCTGACCGGCCTGTAGTTTCCTGGTTTATCCCTTCCTCCGTTCTTGAATAATGGCACCACATTGGCTATCCTCCAGCCCTCCGGCACCTCCCCTGTGGCCGAGAGGAATTGAAAATTATTGCCAGCACACCTCCAGTTTTTACTGTGGCCTCACTCAGCAGCCTGGAATACATTTCATTTGGCCCTGGAGATTTGTCTACTTTTAACCCTGCCAGACCACTCAGAACCTGCTCTCTGTTGATGTTGAGCTCTGAAATTTTATCACAGCCCTTCTCCATGATTTCTATTCCCATATCGTCCCTGTCACTAGTGAGCACCCTCACAAATAATTCATTTAGAACCCTATCTACATCCTCCAGCTCCAAACACAATGTGGTCCTTAATGGGTCCTACTCTTTCCCTAGTTATCCTTTTTCCCTTAATGTACTTGTAAAACAACTTAGGATTTTCCTTTATTTTCCTGCCAGTATCCTTTCATGTCCCTTTTTGATCTCCTAATTTACTTTTTAAGTTCCCTCTTGCACATCCTATACGTCTCTGGAGCTACTGCTGTTTTGAGCCCTCGATATCTGCCATTAGCCTCTCTTTTTCTATGATTTTTCTCTTTATCCAATGCTGTATATCCCTCATATTCCAGGGTTCACTGGATTTGTTGGTCCCAACTTCTTTCTTGACTGGAACATGTTGGCCCTGTACTCTCCCTATTTCCTTCTTGAATGCATCCCACTGTTCTGTAAGAGATTTACCCAAACGTGTCCGCTCCCAGTCGACTCTGGTCAAATCATATCCATTCTTATTAAAATCAGCCTGCCCCCAGTTTAGAACTTTGATCTCATGCCCATCCTTGTCCTTCTCCATAACAACCTTGACTCTAACTGAGTTAGGATCACTGTCTGCAAAATGCTCCCCCACTGATGCTTCAAGCACCTGCCTGGCTTCATTACATAAAACTAAGTCTAGAACTGCCCCCTCTCTTGTAGGACCTTCTACGTACTGGCTTGAAAAGTCTCCTGGACACATGTTAAGAATTCCGCTCCCTCTAAACTTGTCACACAATTACTACCCCAGTTAATGTTGGGGAAATTGAAATTCCCCCACCATCTCTACCCTATAAGTTTTACACTTATCTGAAATTTGTCTCTGTTTCGGCTCTTTTTTTCTCAGACTTTTGAGGGGTCTATCAAACTCTCCAGCAATGTGATTGCTCCTTTTTGGTTATTAAGTTTTACCCATATGTCTTCAGTTGAAGAGCCTTCTCAGATGTCATCCCTCCTTAATGCTGCAATTGCGACACTCCCTCCTCTTTACTTCCTTCCCTGTCTCGCCTAAAGACCCCATATCCTGGAATATTGAGCTGCCAATCCTGCCCCTCTCTCAACCATGTCTCAGTGACAACAATTGCATCATAACCCCATGTTTTAATTTGTGCCCTCAATTCATCTGCCTTGTTCGTCAGACTTGTTGCATTAAAATAAATACCATCCAATCTTGTCAAACTCCCTTGTGACCTAACTGGTCTAGAAATTCTATGTCTTCCTGACTCATTTGATGTCTCTTCTAATTTTGGCTTTGCATCTCTCTCTGCTGAACCTTCTCTCAGAATCCCAGCCTCCTGCCAAGTTATTCTAAACCCTCTCCAACAGCAATAGCAAACTTCCCTGTAAGGACGTTGATCCCATTTCAGTTCAGGTGCAAATTGCCCACCTTGTACAGGTCCCACCATCCCCCAAAATGGCCCCAATGTCCCAGAAATATAAAGCCCTCCCTCCTGCACCATCCCTCCAGCCACATATTCATTGGGACTAACCTCCTATTTCTATCCTCACTAGAATGTGGCACTGGAAGTAATCCAGAGATTACTACCTTCTGGGTCCTGTTTTTTAATTTAGTTCCTAGCTCTCTAAATTCTGCTTGCAGGACCTCATCCATTTTTCTGCCTATACCATTGGTAACATTGTGTACCACGATATCTGTCTGTCTGCCCTCCCCCTTCAGTATGCCCTGCAGCCGCTCAGTGACATCCCTAACCCTGGCACCAGGGAGGTAACATGCAATCCTGGGGTCTCCTTCGAGGTCACAGAAACGCCTGTCTGTCCCCCTCACAATTGACCATTATAGTTGTGTCACTCGTCCTCCTCCACTCTTGTGCAGATGACCCCACCGTACTGCTTTCCCGGACACAGTCATCTCCCCCAACAGTATCAAAATGGTATATCTGGTAGAAAGGGGGATGGCCACAGGGGACTCCTGCGCTACCTGCCTTCCTCGACTCTGCCTGGTGGTGACCCATGCCCTTTCTGCCTGTTCAATCTTCACCTGCGTTGTGACCACCTTACTCAATGTGTTATCCACAACCGGTTCAGAATCGCCGATGCTCCACAGTGAATCCAGCTCCAGCTCCGGTTTGCGGTTAGCCAGTAGCTGCCGTTGGACATACTTCCTGCACACGGGGTCACCAGGGAAAACTGAAGCTTCCATTATTTGCCACATAGCTCATGGGTGTGAACTCTCCCGGCATGACAACCCTTAAACACCTTTTTTAACACTATGACACTGACTACGAGGACGCCGTTCCCAGACTGCTCCACTATGACACTGACTACGAGGACACCATTCCTAGACTGCTCCACTATGACACTGACTACGAGGACACCGTTCCCAGACTGCTCCACTATGACACTGACTACGAGGACACCGTTCCCAGACTGCTCCACTATGATGCTGACTGCGAGGACACCATTCCCAGACTGCTCCACTATGACACTGACTATGAGGACACCGTTCCCAGACTGCTCCACTATGATGCTGACTGCGAGGACACCGTTCCCAGACTGCTCCACTATGACACTGACTACGAGGACACCATTCCCAGACTGCTTCACTAATGCTGACTGCGAGGACACCGTTCCCAGACTGCTTCATGAAATGAAAATTGCTTATTGTCACGAGTAGACTTCAATGAAGTTACTGTGAAAAGCCCCTAGTCACCACATTCCGGCGCCTGTTCGGGGAGGCTGGTACGGGAATCGAACCGTGCTGCTGGCCTGCCTTGGTCTGCTTTAAAAGCCAGCGATTTAGCCCAGTGTGCTAAACCAGCCCCTGTCATTGCGATGCTGACTGCAAGGACACCATTCCCAGACTGCTTCACTGTGATGCTGACTGCGAGGACACCATTGCCAGACCAGGTCACTGTGATGCTGACTGCAAGGACACCATTGCCAGACCGCTTCACTGTGACCATGACTGCGAGGACGCCATTCCCAAATTGTTCCACTATGACACTGACTGTGTGGACACCGTTCCCAGACTGCTTCACTGTGACGCTGCGAGGACACCGCTCCCAGACTGCTTCACTGTGACACTGACCGCAAAGACACCGTTCCCAGACTGCTTCATTGTGATGCTGACTGCGAGGACGCCATTCCCAGACTGCTTCACTGTGACGCTGACTGCGAGTACAACGTTCCCAGGCTGCTTCACTGTGACGCTGACTGCAAGGACACCGTTCCCAGGCTGCTTCACTGTGATGCTGACTGCAAGGACACCGTTCCCAGACTGCGTCACTGTGATGCTGACTGCATGGACACCGTTCCCAGGCTGCTTCACTGTGACGCTGACTGCATGGACACCGTTCCCAGGCTGCTTCACTGTGATGCTGACTGCATGGACACCATTCCCAGACTGCTTCACTGTGACCATGACTGCAAGGACACCGTTCCCAGGCTGCTTCACTGTGATGCTGACTGCAAGGACACCGTTCCCAGACTGCTTCACTGTGACCATAAATGCGAGGACATCATTCCCAGATTGTTCCACTATGACACTTACTGTGAGGACACCATTCCCAGACTGCTTCACTGTGACGCTGCGAGGACACCGCTCCCAGACTGCTTCACTGTGACGCTGACTGCGTGGACACCGTTCCCAGACTGCTTCATTGTGACGCCCTGAGGACACCATTCCCAGACTGCTTCACTGTGATGCTGACTGCAAGGACACCGTTCCCAGACTGCTTCACTGTGACGCTGACTGCGAGGACAATGTTCCCAGACTGCTTCACTGTGACGCTGACTGCAAGGACACCGTTCCCAGACTGCTTCACTGTGACGCTGACTGCGAGGACAATGTTCCCAGGCTGCTTCACTGTGACGCTGACTGCAAGGACACCGTTCCCAGACTGCTTCACTGTGATGCTGACTGCGAGGACAATGTTCCCAGGCTGCTTCACTGGGATGCTGACTGCAAGGACACCGTTCCCAGGCTGCTTCACTGGGATGCTGACTGCAAGGACACCGTTCCCAGGCTGCTTCACTGTGATGCTGACTGCAAGGACACCGTTCCCAGACTGCTTCACTGTGATGCTGACTGCGAGGACACCGTTCCCAGACTGCTTCACTGTGATGCTGACTGCAAGGACACCGTTCCCAGACTGCTTCATTGTGACGCTGACTGCAAGGACACGTTCCCAGACTGCGTCACTGTGATGCTGACTGCAAGGGCACCATTCCCAGACTGCTTCACTGTGACCATGACTGCGAGGACATCATTCCCAGATTGTTCCACTATGACACTTACTGTGAGGACACCGTTCCCAGACTGCTTCATTGTGATGCTGACTGCGAGGACACCATGCCCAGGCTGCTTCACTGTGATGCTGACTGCAAGGACACCGTTCCCAGACTGCTTCACTGTGACGCTGACTGCGAGGACAACGTTCCCAGACTGCTTCACTGTGATGCCCCAAAGGTGCAGAATCCTCCGGATCTTGAGCGGCCGAGCCCTAACCTTGAGGGGCTAGGCCCGCGCCGGACTGATTTCCGCCCCGGCAGCTGGCGGGAAAGGCCTTTGGTGCCCCGGCAGCTGGCGCGGCAATGACATTGCCGGGCAGCGCATGCGCGGGAGCATCAGCGGCCACTGACGGCATTCCCGCGGATGCGCAGTGGGGGGGGTCTCTTCCGCCTCCGCCATGGTGGAGACCGTGGCGAAGGCGGAAGGAAAAGAGTGCCCTCACGGCATAGGCCCGCCTGCGGATCGGTGGGCCCCGATCGCGGGCCAGGCCACCGTGGGGGAACCCCCCCGGGGCCAGATCGCCCGTGCCCCCCCAGGACCCTGGAGCCCGCCCGCGCCGCCGTGTCCCACCGGTAAGAGAGGTGGTTTAATCCACGCCGGCGGGACAGGCATTCTAGCAGCGGGACTTCGGCCCATCCGGGCCGGAGAATCGCGGGGGGGGGGGGAGGGAGCCCGCCAACCGGCGCGGCGCAATTCCCGCCCCCGCCGAATATCCGGTGGTGGACAATTCGGCAACCGGCGGGGGCAGGATACACGCCAGCCCCCGGCGATTCTCCGACCAGGCGGGGGGTTGGAGAATCTCGCCCCTGGTGGGGAAAGTGGGATAGGCTATTGAGTTGGATGGTCAGCCATGATTATAATGAATAGTGGAGCATTTGAAGGTCTGAATAGCCTCCTCCTCCTCCTTTTTTCTATGCTTCTATGTTTCGAGAACAGTTTCATTTATATAGCACCTTTGATGCATATGTTTTTCGAAAGCACTTTTCCAGAGTGATTATGAGAAGAAAATTGACACTGAGCCATATCAAGAGATATTGGGACAGGTGACGAAATGCGTATTCAAAGATGTAGGTTTTAAGGCAGGAAAGACTTGCATTTATATAGCACCTTTCCATGGTCACTGGACATCTCAAAGATGTTTATATTTTTCAAATGTAGTCACACAGGAAACGAATGTGAGAAATAGTACCATGGCATGTCTCACACCCACCCAGAAAGGCACATGGGCCCTTGGTTTATTGGCTCATGCGAAAGGCAGCACCTCCAACATTGCGGCACTCCCTCGGTGCCGCACTGGAAGGACAGCTTTGGTTTTTGTGCTCAGGCCCTGGAGTGGGGCTCGAACCGAGAATCTTGTCACTCGGAGGCAAGAGTCTCTCCAGTCGAGCCACAGGTGGGTGGACGCAGGTAGATGGGCGGAGAGTTTCTGGAGCGATTGCCAGAGGTTCCAGGATTGGTCGTTGAAGATACGGTTGCAAGTGATTAAAACCAGGGGATGGTGATGGAGGCCAGGATAAGAAAGATCTGGGATCTTAGAGGATCATAGAGCCGGAGATGGTTGCAGTGGTCGGGTCACGTAGTGATGAAATGGGACATTTTGAGATACAGGAGCTCTAACAAAATATGTTGGCTACCATTTCTAAATCTACGATTACATTGCGTTCCTATGTATTAATCATTTTACTACCCAAGTATCAGTGAAACAATGCTTTTTAAGTGAGAAATATTAGTGTCAGTCGGCATGTTATTTCGAAGCACGCGATATTTTAAATCATTCGTCTTTAGAATTTCATTGTGCGACAGTTTAATTATTTAATTCTAATCTAGGAAAACAATGAATAACTTTACTTACTTCTGACTGGGGGATGGTATGTGGAGGGATCACTGCTTTTCTTGATTATTATTAGTAACCTAAACCAGGGTGCACAGGGCACAGTTTCAAAATTTGGAGATGACGCAAGACTTGGAAGTGTTGTGAACCATGAGGAGGGTAATGACAGACTTCAGGAGGATATAGACGGGCTGGTGGAATGGACAGGCATGCGGCAGATGACATTTAATGTGGAGAGTTGTGAAGCGATACATTTTGGTTGGAAGAAGGAGGAGAGTTGACATGGGGTCGGTTTAGCACAGTGGGCTAAACAGCTGGCTCGTCATGCAGAACAATGCCAGCAGCGCGGGTTCAATTCCCGTACCGGCCTCCCCGAACAGGCGCTGGAATGTGGCGACTAGGGGCATTTCACAGTAACTTCATTGAAGCCTACTTGTGACAATCAGCGATTACTATTATTATAAAGTAAAGGATGATGTAATCATTCCAGGAGGCGCGCGGTGAAAGGCCAAACTGGTTTATTTCAAACTAAAAATAATGCTACTCTGGTGGCACAGAAAACAAATGTCCCGGCCCAGGACTGTCGGGAGCTGCCGACCCCGGCCTGGGAGCTACATTTAAGGGCTCCGCTAACGGATCCCAGCTGGGTAGGCCTCTTTCGATCGCCGTGGGAACTCCTATTCTACGAAGCCCATGGGAGATCAATAAGTGACACCCCCCCCCCCCCTGGCCCGCCCCATGGTCCTCGTGAGGATTGCCACATGCCTTCCCCTCAAGTCCGAATCATCCCCCTCACTCCCGCAGCAATGAGGCCTCTTTCATCGTTGGGCACAAGGCATGGGGTCGGCGGCAGGTGGAGCTGGATGGGGGGGGGGGTGGGCAGCGTACTGGAGATCGCCGTTTCATTGTTGAGTATTTCTAGGGTTATCCGGTCAACGTTTGAGATGCCAGGACGCCCTGGCTGAATGCTGAGATGGTGGTGGGCGAATCACTTGGGAGCCTTCAATGGGAACGCTGACTTTTCTGGATGAGGATCCTTCCCCCTCACCTCCCAGGCCTGGGAATGCGACTGTCCATCATCCCTTGGAAACCTTGGCCCCATTCCCGGAGTCTCCAAGGATAGTGCTACTTTTGAGGTCCAGGGTGGGACCTGCGACCAGTTCTGTTTGTATCGCGACATTACTGATCCCACGCACTGGCCACGCACGTACCTCGGTCAGGAATGGGCCGAACACGACCAGTATTCGGCCAGCTTCCTTAATTTGGCCAGGAATTCTGTCTCGGGCTCCTCAGGAGTCCTCCCAGCTGTGTTGAATCGGTAATGCTGGAGGATTATGGATTATCGACGGCTTTGGGTCGTAATGGTTCCTTCCCAGACCCACAAACTCATTGAATGTTATAGTGCCAGAGGCTGCAAGATAAGTTAAACTCTTAATAATGCTGAACATTGGGGCCCCACAGGCTGCCAGAAGGATAACTTTACGTCTCTCATCCCCCTCTATGCCGGATGTGTTCGGCACACTGGAGCCTTTCCAACACGTCCACATCATAAGACCCCCCCCCCGCCCCCATCCCCCCAGTTCCAATCTACACCATGACTCCCGCTGCCTCACCAGGGCCTTGCACCATCACTCCTGCTGTCTCACCTGGGCCTTACACCATCACCCCCACTGCCTCACCTGGGCCCCACGCCATCGCTCTGACTGCCTCACCTGAGCCTTACACCATCACTCCCGCTGCCTCACCTGGTCCCCACACCATCACTCCTGCTGCCTCACCTGGGCCTTACACCATCACTCCCACTGCCTCACCTGAGCCCCACACCATCACTCCCGCTGCCTCACCTGAGCCTTACACCATCACTCCCGCTGCCTCACCTGGTCCCCACACCATCACTCCCGCTGCCTCACCTGGGCCTTACACCATCACTCCCACTGCCTCATCTGGGCCCCGCACCATCACTCCTGCTGTCTCACCTGGGCCTTACACCATCACTCCCGCTGCCTCACCTGGTCCCCACACCATCACTCCCGTTGCCTCACCTGGGCCTTATACCATCACTCCCACTGCCTCACCTGGGCCCCACACCATCTCTCTGGCTGCCTCACCTGAGCCCCACACCATCACTCCCGCTGCCTCACCTGGGCCCCATATTGTCACTCCCACTGCCTCACCTGGGCCCTGCATTGTCACTCCCACTGCCTCACCTGGGCCTTGCACCATCACTCCCGATGCCTCACCTGGGCCTTGCACCATCACTCCCGCTGCCTCACCTGGGCCTTGCACCATCACTCCCGCTGCCTCACCTGGACCTTGCACCATCACTCCCGCTGCCTCGCCTGGGCCCCACACCATCGCTCTCACTGCCTCACCTGGGCCCCACACATTGCTCCCACTGCCTCACCTGGGCCTTGCACCATCACTCCCGCTGCCTCACCTGGGCCCCACACCATCACTCCCGCTGCCTCACCTGGTCCCCACACCATCACTCCCACTGCCTCACCTGGGCCTTACACCATCACTCCCACTGCCTCACCTGGGCCCCACACCATCGCTCTGGCTGCCTCACCTGAGCACCACACCATCACTCCCGCTGCCTCACCTGGGCCCCATATTGTCACTCCCACTGCCTCACCTGGGCCCTGCATTGTCACTCCCACTGCCTCACCTGGGCCTTGCACCATCACTCCCGCTGCCTCACCTGGGCCTTGCACCATCACTCCCGCTGCCTCACCTGGACCTTGCACCATCACTATCGCTGCCTCACCTGGGCCTTGCACCATCACTCCCGCTGCCTCACCTGGACCTTGCACCATCACTCCCGCTGCCTCACCTGGGCCCCACACCATCGCTCCCGCTGCTTCACCTGGGCCCCACACCATCGCTCCCGCTGCCTCACCTGGGCCCCACACATTGCTCCCACTGCCTCACCTGGGCCTTGCACCATCACTCCCGCTGCCTCACCTGGGCCTTGCACCATCACTCCCGATGCCTCACCTGGGCCTTGCACCATCACTCCCGCTGCCTCACCTGGGCCTTGCACCATCACTCCCGCTGCCTCACCTGGGCCTTGCACCATCACTCCCGCTGGCTCACCTGGACCTTGCACCATCACTCCCGCTGCCTCACCTGGGCCCCACACCATCGCTCTCGCTGCCTCACCTGGGCCCCACACATTGCTCCCACTGCCTCACCTGGGCCCCACACCATCGCTCTCGCTGCCTCACCTGGGCCCCACACATTGCTCCCACTGCCTCACCTGGGCCTTGCACCATCACTCCGGCTGCCTCACCTGGGCCTTGCACCATCACACCCGCTGCCTCACCTGGGCCCCACACCATCACTCCCGCTGCCTCACCTGGGCTTCACACCATCACTCCCACTGCCTCACCTGGGCCCTACACCATCGCTCTCGCTGCCTCACCTGGGCCCCACACATTGCTCCCGCTGCCTCACCTGGACCTTGCACCATCACTCCCGCTGCCTCACCTGGTCCCCACACCATCACTCCCACTGCCTCACCTGGGCTTTACACCATCACTCCCACTGCCTCATCTGGGCCCAGCACCATCACTTCCGCTGCCTCACCTGGGCCTTGCACCATCACTCCCGCTGCCTCACCTGGGCCCCACACCATCACTCCCGCTGCCTCACCTGAGCCCCACACCGTCACTCCCGCTGCCTCACCTGGGCCCCACACATTGCTCCCGCTGCCTCACCTGGGCCCCACACTATCACTCCCGCTGCCTCACCTGGGCGCCACACATTGCTCCCGCTGCCTCACTTGGGCCCGACACCATCACTCCCGCTGTCTCACCTGGGCCGCACACCATCACTCCCGCTGCCTCACCTGGGCCGCACACCATTGCTCTGGTTGCCTCACCTGGGACCCACATCGTTGCTCTGGCTTCCTCACCTAGTTCCCACACCATCACTCCCGCTGCCTCACCTGGGCCATCACCATCACTCTTGCTGCCTCACCTGGGCCCCACACCATCACTCCCGCTGCCTCACCTGGGCCCCACACCATTACTCCCACTGCCTCATCTGGGCCCCACACCATTGCTCTGGCTGCCTCACCTGGGCTTTACACCATCACTCCTGCTGCCTCACCTGGACCCCACACCATCCCTCCCGCTGCCTCACCTGGGCCTTACACCATCACTCCTGCTGCCTCACCTGGACCCCACACCATACCTCCCGCTGCCTCACCTGGGCCCCACACCATCACTCCCGCTGCCTCACCTGGGCCCCACACCATCACTCCCGCTGCCTCACCTGGGCCCCACATCATCGCTCTGACTGCCTCACCTGGGCCCCGCACCATCACTCCCGCTGCCTCACCTGGGCCCCACATCATCGCTCTGACTGCCTCACCTGGGCCCCGCACCATCACTCCCGCTGCCTCACCTGGGCCCCACATCATCGCTCTGACTGCCTCACCTGGGCTCCGCACCATCACTCCCGCTGCCTCACCTGGGCCCCACATCATCACTCCCGCTGCCTCACCTGAGCGCCACACCATCACTCCCGCTGCCTTGCCTGGGCCTTGCACCATCGCTCTGGCTGCCTCACCTGGGCTCCGCACCATCCCTCTGGCTGCCTTGCCTGGGTTCCGCTGCCCCAATGCCTTGTGCATTGAAATTTATCTTCAATACTTACCTTCCCACTCTTTGTTGCTCATCCAGCCACAAACTGTTTTACTCTGGGGCCATCGAGTGAGCCTGAAACATTCCAGACAGTGGTGTGTCTAGGTTTGGCAGCCGAATTCAGTTTACAAATCTGCTTGAAATTGAGGGTGGAGCGGCACTCCAGTGTCCTCCAGCGGCACTCCAGTGCGTTCCAGCGGCACTCCAGTGCGTTCCAGCGGCACTCCAGTGTCCTCCAGCGGCACTCCAGTGCGTTCCAGCGGCACTCCAGTGCGTTCCAGCGGCACTCCAGTGCGTTACAGCGGCACTCCAGTGCATTCCAGCGGCACTCTAGTGCGCTCCAGCGGCACTCCAGTGTGCTCTAGCAGCACTCCAGTGCATTCCAGTGGCAGTCCAATGCGTTCCAACGGCACTCCAGTGCGTTCCAGCGGCACTCCAGTGTGTTCCAGCGGTGCTCTAGTGTGTTCCAGCGGTGCTCTAGCGGCACTCCAGTGCGTTCCAGCGGCACTCCAGTGCGTTCCAACGGCACTCCAGTGTGTTCCAGCGGTGCTCTAGCGGCACTCCAGTGCGTTCCAGTGGCAATCCAATGCGCTCCAACGGCACTCCAGTGGCACTCTAGTGTGCTCCAGCGGCACTCCAGTGTGTTCCAGAGGCACTCCAGTGCGTTCCAGTGGCACTCCAATGCGCTCCAACGGCACTCCAGTGGCACTCCAGTGTGCTCCAGTGTGCTCCAGCGGCACTCCAGCGTGTTCCAGAGGCACTCCAGTGCATTCCAGCGGCACTCCCCAGTGTGCTCCAGTGGCACTCCCCAGTGTGCTCCAGCGGCACTCCCCAGTGTGCTCCAGCGGCACTCCAGTGCGTTCCAGCGGCACTCCAGTGCATTCCAGCGGTGCTCCAGCGGCACTCCAGTGCATTACAGCGGTGCTCCAGCGGCACTCCAGTGTGTTCCAGCGGCACTCCAGTGCATTCCAGCGGTGCTCCAGCGGCACTCCAGTGCATTCCAGCGGTGCTCCAGCGGCACTCCAGTGTGTTCCAGCGGCACTCCAGTGCATTCCAGCGGTGCTCCAGCGGCACTCCAGTGCATTCCAGCGGTGCTCCAGCGGCACTCCAGTGCATTACAGCGGTGCTCCAGCGGCACTCCAGTGTGTTCCAGCGGCACTCCAGTGCATTCCAGCGGTGCTCCAGCGGCACTCCAGTGCATTCCAGCGGTGCTCCAGCGGCACTCCAGTGTGTTCCAGCGGCACTCCAGTGCATTCCAGCGGTGCTCCAGCGGCACTCCAGTGCATTCCAGCGGTGCTCCAGCGGCACTCCAGTGCATTCCAGCGGTGCTCCAGCGGCACTCCAGTGCATTCCAGCGGTGCTCCAGCGGCACTCCAGTGTGTTCCAGCTGCAGTACACCACTGGGACTGGGCAAGGCCACGGCAGCATCCTGTTTATAAATTTAGAGTACCCAATTTTTTTTTTGTCCATTATAGAGTCAATGTAGCCAATCCACCGACCCTGCACATCTTTGGGTTGTGGGGGTGAGACCCACATAATCCTGGGGAGAATGTGCAAACTCCCCACGGACCCGGGTCCTCGGCGCCGTGAGGTAGCGGTGCTAACCACTGCCCCACGGCGGCATCCAAACTAAATTTAAGCTGCCTAAGGTCTTTGGCAAGATCCATGGCTTGGTGGTTATCAAAATCAATAATTTCACAGAAGGTATGCCAGTGATGGAATTGCATATTAAGCTGAACACCTACCTTCTCCTTGTTAGTTAATAACAGTTCAGTGGCTGATAGTGTCGGAGGAGAGCATGACCCAGCTAGTACCAGATCACATTATTGAGCCAAGACATACATGGGCGGGGGGCAACTGGCATGGATCACACCCTCAGCGCATCCAACCAGCTGATACTCCCATCCGAATAGAACGTCCTGCCCAGCTCCGCCAATCACCTTCAACCTGAGATGAGAACAGCCAACTTCCTCCTGAGCTGTTTTTGTTTCTCCCCTTGCTGGTACATTAAGCATCCCGCTCATCACCGAGTTCCGGCTTCTAATCACATTGAGATAGGAGTAGCTGTTGATAAATAGTCCGATACCTCGTCATCTGGATCTTTGCTGGCTCCTGTCATGTAAAACTCATCTGTTATTTTTGGACACGAGTGAGAACTTCCTGCAGTCAATGTTGAGTGTAACTGTGTTTAATTAGTTACAATACAGAGGATAATGTTCAGACAAATTGCCATGGAGAGTAAGAAAGTAAGAACACGGGGCAGCACGGTAGCACAGTGGTTAGCACAGTGGCTTCACAGCATCAAGGTCCCAGGTTCGATTCCCGGGCTTGGGTCACTGTCTGTGCGGAGTCTGCACGTTCTCCCCGTGTCTGCGTGGGTTTCCTCCCACGGTCCAAAGATGTGGAGGTTGGGTGGATTGGCCATGATAAATTGCCCTTCGTGTCCAAAAAGGTTAGATGGGGTTATGGGGAGAGGGTAGATGACTGGGCTTAACTAGAGGTGCTCTTTCTAAGGGCCAGTGCAAACTCGATGGGCTGATTGGCCTCCTTCTGCACTGTAAATTCTATGAATCTATGAAAATAAAAGGGTGGGGCGGCACGGGAGCACAATGGTTAGCACTGCTGCCTCATGACACCGAGTACCCAGGTTCGATCCCGGCCCCGGGTCACTGTCCTTGGGGAGTTTGCACATTCTCCCTGTGTCTGTGTGGGTCTCACCCCACAACCCAAAGATGTGCAGGGCAGGTGGATTGACCACGCTAAATTGCCCCTTAATTGGAAAACAAAGAATTGCCACGATCCAACAGCACTCCAGTGCGTTCCAGCGGCACTCTAGTGCGTTCCAGCATCACTCCAGTGCATTCCAGCGGCACTCTAGTGCGTTCCAGCGGCACTCCAGTGCGTTCAAGCGACGCTCTAATGCGTTCCAGCGGCTCTCTAGTGCGTTCCAGCGGCACTCCAGTGCGTTCCAGCGGCACTCCAGTGCGTTCCAGAGGCACTCCAGTGCGTTCCAGAGGCGCTCCAGTGTGTTCCAGCGGCACTCCAGTGCGTTCCAGAGGCACTCCAGTGCGTTACAGAGGCACTCCAGTGCGTTCCAGCGGCGCTCTAATGCGTTCCAGCGGCAATCTAGTGCGTTCCAGCGGCACTCCAGTGCGTTCCAGCGGCACTCCAGTGCGTTCCAGAGGCACTCCAGTGCGTTCCAGAGGCACTCCAGTGTGTTCCAGCGGCACTCCAGTGCGTTCCAGAGGCACTCCAGTGCGTTCCAGCGGCACTCCTGTGCGTTCCAGCGGCACTCCAGTGCGCTCCAGCGGCACTCCAGTGCGTTCCAGCGGCACTCCAGTGCGCTCCAGCGGCACTCCAGTGCGTTCCAGCGGCACTCCAGTGCGCTCCAGCGGCACTCCAGTGCGCTCCAGCGGCACTCCAGTGCTTTCCAGCTGCACTCCAGTGAGCTCCAGCGGCACTCTAGTGCGCTCCAGCGGCAGTCCAGTGCGTTCCAGCGGCACTCCAGTGCGTTCCAGCGGCACTCTAGTGTGTTCCAGCGGCACTCCAGCGGCACTCCAGTGTGCTCCAGCGGCACTCCAGTGCGTTCCAGCGGCACTCCAGTGCGCTCCAGCGGCACTCCAGTGCGCTCCAGCGGCACTCCAGTGCGTTCCAGCGGCACTCCAGTGCGCTCCAGCGGCACTCCAGTGCATTCCAGCGGCACTCCAGTGCGTTCCAGTGGCACTCTAGTCCGTTCCAGCCGCACTCCAGTGTGCTCCAGCGGCACTCCAGTGCGTTCCAGCAGCACTCCAGTTCGTTCCAGCGGCACTCAAGTGTCCTCCAGCGGCACTCCAGTGGCACTCCAGTGTGTTCCAGCGGCACTCCAGCGGCACTCCAGTTCGTTCCAGCGGCACTCTAGTGCGTTTCAGCGGCACTCCAGTGCGTTCCAGAGGCACTCCAGTGCGTTCCATCGGCACTCCAGTGCGTTCCAGAGGCACTCCAGTGCGTTCCAGCGGCACTCCTGTGCGTTCCAGCGGCACTCCAGTGTGCTCCAGCGGCACTCCAGTGCGTTCCACCGGCACTCCTGTGCGTTCCAGCGGCACTCCAGTGTGCTCCAGCGGCACTCCAGTGCGTTCCAGCGGCACTCCAGTGCGCTCCAGCGGCACTCCAGTGCGTTCCAGCGGCACTCCAGTGCGTTCCAGCGGCACTCCAGTGCGTTCCAGCGGCACTCCAGTGCGTTCCAGCGGCACTCCAGTGCTTTCCAGCTGCACTCCAGTGAGCTCCAGCGGCACTCTAGTGCGCTCCAGCGGCAGTCCAGTGCGTTCCAGCGGCACTCCAGTGCGTTCCAGCGGCACTCTAGTGTGTTCCAGCGGCACTCCAGCGGCACTCCAGTGTGCTCCAGCGGCACTCCAGTGCGTTCCAGCGGCACTCCAGTGCGCTCCAGCGGCACTCCAGTGCGCTCCAGCGGCACTCCAGTGCGTTCCAGCGGCACTCCAGTGCGCTCCAGCGGCACTCCAGTGCGTTCCAGCGGCACTCCAGTGCGTTCCAGTGGCACTCTAGTCCATTCCAGCCGCACTCCAGTGTGCTCCAGCGGCACTCCAGTGCGTTCCAGCAGCACTCCATTTCGTTCCAGCGGCACTCAAGTGTCCTCCAGCGGCACTCCAGTGGCACTCCAGTGTGTTCCAGCGGCACTCCAGCGGCACTCCAGTTCGTTCCAGCGGCACTCTAGTGCGTTTCAGCGGCACTCTAGTGCGTTCCAGCGGCACTCCAGTGTGCTCCAGCGGCACTCCAGTTCGTTCCAGCGGCACTCCAGTGCGTTCCAGCGGCACTCCAGTTCGTTCCAGCGGCACTCAAGTGTCCTCCAGCGGCACTCCAGTGCGTTCCAGCGGCACTCCAGTGCGTTCCAGCGGCACTCCAGTTCGTTCCAGCGGCACTCAAGTGTCCTCCAGCGGCACTCCAGTGGCACTGTAGTGTGTTCCAGCGGTACTCCAGTGTGTTCCAGCGGCACTCTAGTGTGTTCCAACGGCACTCCAGTGTGTTCCAGCGGGACTCCAGTGTGTTCCAATGGCACTCCAGTGTGTTCCAGCGGCACTCCAGTGTGCTCCAGCGGCACTCCAGTGTGCTCCAGCGGCACTCCAGTGTGTTCCAGCGGCACTCCAGTGTGTTCCAGCGGCACTCCAGTGTGTTCCAGCGGCACTCCAGTGTGTTCCAGCGGCACTCCAGTGTGTTCCAGCGGCACTCCAGTGTGTTCCAGTGGCACTCCAGTGTGCTCCAGCGGCACTCCAGTGTGTTCCAGCGGCACTCCAGTGTGTTCCAGCAGTACTCCAGTGTGTTCCAGCGGCACTCCAGTGTGTTCCAGCGGCACTCCAGTGTGCTCCAGCGGCACTCCAGTGTGTTCCAGCGGCACTCCAGTGTGTTCCAGCGGCACTCCAGTGTGTTCCAGCGGCACTCGAGTGTGTTCCAGCGGCACTCTAGTGTGTTCCAACGGCACTCCAGTGTGTTCCAGCGGCACTCCAGTGTGTTCCAGTGGTACTCCAGTGTGTTCCAGTGGCACTCCAGTGTGTTCCAGCGGCACTCCAGTGTGTTCCAGCGGCACTCCAGTGTGTTCCAGCGGCACTCTAGTGTGTTCCAACGGCACTCCAGTGTGTTCCAGCGGCACTCCAGTGTGTTCCAGCGGCACTCCAGTGTGTTCCAGCGGCACTCCAGTGTGCTCCAGCGGCACTCCAGTGTGTTCCAGTGGCACTCCAGTGTGTTCCAGCGGCACTCCACTGTGTTCCAGCGGCACTCCAGTGTGTTCCAGCGGCACTCCAGTGTGTTCCAGCGGCACTCCAGTGTGTTCCAGCGGCACTCCAGTGTGTTCCAGTGGCACTCCAGTGTGTTCCAGCGGCAGTACACCACTGGGACTGGGCAAGGCCACGGCAGCATCCTGTTTTTAAATTTAGAGTGCCCAATTTTGTTTTGTCCATTTAAGAGGCAATTTAGCGTGGCCAATCCACCTACCCTGCACATCTTTGGGTTCGAACAATTAACAGTACAGCACAGGAACAGGCCCTTCGGCCTTCCAAGCCCGTGCCGACCATGCTGCCCGACCAAACTACAATCTTCTACATTTCCTGGGTCTGTATCCCTCTATTCCCTCTATTGGGTACTGTAAAATTTTTTAAAAAGTGAGAACAAAAGAAAGTGTTGCCTTTATATAGCGTCTGTCCCAACGTTAGGATGTTCCAGACCCAGTTAAATGTTTTTGAAGTTTAATCCCGGCTGTAAAGTAGGAACTTTATTGTGACTGCAGACAAATGATTAACTCATCAAAAAGACTGGAATTCCCTGGCCGTTGGGATTTTCTTTTCCCGCCAGCAGCGCATCCCTGCCCACGGGCTTCCCGGTGGAGTGGGGTGGCTTCAATAGGAAATCCCATTGACAAGCGGCAGGAGCACAGTATCTCATTGGCTGTGAAAGGTGCGCAGTCAAGAAACACGCGGCTGGGGGAACGGAGAAGACAGCCCAGAATGATCCTCTGTCCATTTTACACAGGTGTTTCACTCACTTGTTTTAAATTGATTAACAATCATAAAATCACCCACAGATGTTAACCATTTGTTCACTAATGTAACCAGCAGTCATTTCCAGGCCCAGGTGTGCTGGTTACTTTCATAGAGAGGCAGCTGAAGGCTTTTATTGGCCTGTTAATTGTTGTAAAAGTGTTGGAAAGAGGTGCGAAGCATTGGAAACTGTACAAAGGTCACCCCAGCCTGACGTTACTTATTACACAGTAAGAAGTCTTACAGTACCAGGTTAAAGTCCAACAGGTTTGTTTTGAATCACTCGCTTTCGGAGCACTGCTTCTTCCTCTACCTGTAAGAAGTAATGATGTGGCGATGCCGGCGTTGGACTGGGGTGGGCACAGTAAGAAGTCTTACAACACCAGGTTAAAGTCCAACAGGTTTGTTTGGAATCACTAGCTTTCGGAGGCTAGCTCCTTCATGAGGTGAGTGAAGAGGTGGGTTCCGGAAACATTTATGTCGACAAAGTCAAAGATGCAATGCGAGGCTTTGAATGCGAGTCTTGACTGCTGAAGTGTTCCCCGACTGGAAGGGAACATTCCTGCCTGGCGATTGTCGCGCGATGTCCGTTCATCCGTTGTCACAGCGTCTGCATGGTTTCGCCAATGCACCACGCTTCGGGACATCATTTCCTGCAGCGTATGAGGTAGACAATGTTGGCCGAGTCGTTGTCCCGAAGGATGTCCCGAAGCGTAGTACATTGGCGAAACCATGCAGATGCTGCGAGAACAGATGAACGGACATCGCGTGACAATCGCCAGGCAGGAATGTTCCCTTGCAGTCGGGGAACACTTCAGCAGTCAAGGGCATTCAGCCTCTGATCTCCGGGTAAGCGTTCTCCAAGGCGGCCTTCAGGACGCGCGACAATGCAGAATCGCCGAGCAGAAGCTTATAGCCAAAGAACAAAGAACAAAGAAATGTACAGCACAGGAACAGGCCCTTCGGCCCTCCAAGCCCGTGCCGACCATACTGCCCGACTAAACTACAATCTTCTACACTTCCTGGGTCCGTATCCTTCTATTCCCATCCTATTCATGTATTTGTCAAGATGCCCCTTAAATGTCACTATCGTCCCTGCTTCCACTACCTCCTCCGGTAGTGAGTTCCAGGCACCCACTACCCTCTGCGTAAAAAACTTGCCTCGTACATCTACTCTAAACCTTGCCCCTCTCACCTTAAACCTATGCCCCCTAGTAATTGACCCCTCTACCCTGGGGAAAAGCCTCTGACTATCCAAAACTACTGAGACTACCTTTCAATTCCAGATATTTTTATCAATTGAATTTTTAAATTTCACAAGATGCAATGGTGGGATTTCCGCACACATGAGTGCGGCCTCAACTGGGACCTTGGATTCATGTCGCATTACATTCATCCCCCACCATCTGGCCTGGGCTAGCGAAATCCTACCAACTGTCCTGGCTTGAGACAATTCACACCTCTTTAACCTGTGATTATCCCTCTCTCCAGTTGTTCCGTCTGGACCTGTGGCCATAATTACCTGCAAAGATTTGCATTCAAAGTATCGTTTTGCATCTTTGATTTTGTCTATTATATGTTTCTGGAACCTACCTCTTCATTCACCTGAGGAAGCAGCAGTGCTCCGAAAGCTAGTGATTCAAAACAAACCTGTTGGACCTTAACCTGGTGTTGTAAGGCTTCTTACTGTGCCCACCCCAGTCCAACGCCGGCATCTCCACATCATTACAAGATGAAAGATTCAAATCAAAGCCAGCAAATGGCCAAATGCAAGGATGGTGAGGGGCCACCTGGACCTCAGTGGAAATTTAGATTAAGAAGGCCATACAGCCCATTTAATCTCATCCTCTAGAACACTAACAAACCCTCCAACAACTTCAAAAGCTTGTATTTCTATTGTGCCTTTAACTTAGTGAAAGATTCTGAAGGTGTTTGGCAGGATGGGTGGGGAGAGGCTGTTTGCTCAAAGGTTTGTGAATCTTTGGAACTCTCTCCGCCAGAGAGTTGTGGGTGTAGCATTGTTTAGTGCAGTGTTTTTCAAACTTTTTTTCCGGGGACGCATTTTTACCAACCGGCCAACCTTCGCGACCCATGCCGGCCGACCTTTGCGACCCATGCCGGCCAACCTTCGCGACCCATGCCGGCCGACCTTCGCGACCCATGCCGGCCGACCTTTGCGACCCACCATTTTCTCCTACCTTGTTTGCTGCTGACGAAATGGAGGAAGTGGTTTTGGGTCCCTTTGGCCCTCGTACACGCTCCTCCAGTGGAACCTTTGGAGGAGCGTGTACGAGGGCCAAAGGGACCCAAAACCATTTCCTCCATTTTGTCAGCAGCAAACAAGGTAGGATGAAGGTGAAGCCTTCTGGTGTCGGAAAGTATGGAGTCTCCATCTGTCCAAAGTCAAGCTCCACAGGACAATTGTGGCACAGAACATGCGGAAATAAGGCTCTGTCAGCGAGACTGTCTTTCCCAATCTTAAATGCAACAGATCCTGACCATTCTTGGAGAAAGAGACTTCCACTTCATCAGCATCAAGGTTCAGAAAGCAACCAGTCACATCACTCTCCCCGAACCTTTTGCAGCCGGCTTTTAACAATGCTGGCTGCTGCGGCCTACAAAAAGGTTGCGAGCCTATAAAAAAATGTGGCCGCACTGCGCATGCGTGCTTGTTCATCGGTGCGCATGCGCAGTGCGGCCGCATTTTTCTTTATATGCTCGCAGCCTTTTTGAAGGCCGCTCGCAGCCGGCATTATTAAAAGCCGGCTGCTGCAGCTGTTGCGCGCGAATTTGCTCAATCGGGAGTGTCGCGACGGACGGCTCCGCGACCCTGCCGACACCCACCCGCGACTCACCCACGGGTCGCACCCCCGACTTTGACAATGCCTGGATTTAAGGCTGGGATAGACAGATTTTAGATCTTCCAGGGGATCAAGGGATATGGGGATTGAGGGGGAAAGTGGAATTAACGCCCAAGGTAGCCATGATAGGATTGAATGGTGGAGCAGGCTTGATGGGCTGAATGGTCTACTGCTGCTCCTATCTCTTTTGACCTTGTGTTAAAACATTACAGAAGTGTCATTGCACAAAATTTGACATCACTACCCGTAAAAGATACTAGAACAGGTGATCAAATACACACATGACTGCGAGGCAAAATTTGGCTCCAACTCCATCTACAAGTTTGCTGACGACATGACCGTAGTGGGTCGGATCTCGAACAACGATGACTCAGAGTACAGGAGGGAGAAAGGGGACCTAGCAGAGTGGTGTAATGACAACAATCTCTCCCTCAATGTCAGCAAATCTAAAGAGCTGGTCATTGACTTCAGGAAGCAAAGTACTGTACACACCCCTGTCAGCATCAACGGGGCCGAGGTGGACGTGGTTAACAGCTTCAAATTCCGAAGGGTGCACATCACCAAAAATCTGTCCTGGTCCACCCACTTCACGCTACAACCAAGAAAGCACAACAGTGCCTATACTTCCTTGGGAAACTAAGGAAAGTCGGCATGTCCACATTGATTCTTAACAGCTTTTACAGGTGCACCATAGAAAGCATCCTATCTGGTTGCATCACAGCCTGGTATGGCAACTGCTCGGCCAAGACCACAAGAATCTTCAGAGTCGTGAACACCGCCCAGTCCATCACACGAACCTGCCTCGCATCCATTGACTCCATCTACACCTCCTGCTGCCTGGGGAAAGCGGGCAGCATAATCAAAGATCCCTCCCACCCGGCTTACTCACTCTTCCAGCTTCTTCCATCGGGCAGGAGATACAGAAGTCTGAGAACACGCACGAACAGACTCAAAAACAGCTTCTTCCCCACTGTCACCAGACTCCTAAATGACCCTCTTTTGGACTGATCTGATTAATACTACACCCCTGTATGCTTCACCCGATGCCGGTGTCTATGTATTTACATTGTGTACCTTGTGTTGCCCAATGATGTATTTTCTTTTTATGTACTAAATGATCAGTTGAGCTGCTCGCAGAAAAATACTTTTCACTGTACCTCAGTACACGTGACAATAAACAAATCCAAATCCAATCCAATCCTACTGCTTGGTCATAGGTGTAAGTTTGCGGGAGCATTTTAAAGGAAGAGGCGGAGAGGCTGAGAGAGGTAATTTCAGAATTTAGGCTCCAGACAATGGAAGGGCTATCAGTGTTGGAGTAGCGCTGTCCAAGAGGCCAGAATTGGAGGAGCACAGAGGTTGAAAATGTTTGTTTGGGCTGGAGGAGGTTACAGTGACAGGGAAGGGGTGAGGCCGTGGTGAAATTTGAAAACAAGGATGAGAATATTGAAATCCAAGCACTGCCGGATCGAGAGGTCATGTAAGTGTGGTAGCACAGCCCCTTTAAGGGGTAAGCCCTCGTGGTCCATGTGACCAGCTTGGGGCCTATCACACAGTTGCGTGCGCACCCCGACCAATGGGGAAAAAGCACGGGGCCCTGGGAGCGGGACCCCAGGCAAAGTGGATCTTGGAGCCAGAGAGTGAAGACATGTTTAGTGACTCTGTGCCTGTGTGTAGTTTACCTTTGCTTGTTACCAATAAACCCTTGTTCCGTTATACCAGAAGCCTCCCTAGTATTACCTCGAGCCACCACATTGGTGACGAGTATAAACCGGATCGATCACCAGTCCTCAGTACTTTAGAACTGGAGGGGGAAGCCTCCAAAACAAGCAGAGGAGTCAGAAACTGTCGACAGCATCGTAAAACAGTGAGTGAAATCTGCCCATGATTGGAAAGCTTGACTCATTTGACCAGGAGGGAAGACTGGGGCCAATACATTGACTGGCTCGGTTACTTCTTTAGAGTAAATTAAACAACAGGAGAGGATCAAAAGTAGGTTAATCTATCAACAGCTTGTGGGTCAACAACCTCCAACCTCGTAAGGAATTTGATGGTCCCAGAGGCTCCTGACACAGGATCATTTGACCAGTCGGTAAAGTTGGTCAGAGAGCATTTCAACCCCGGACCCTCGATCATATTACAGCAGTACATGTTCAACTCAGCTGTCAGGGCCCAAGAGAGATGATCTCCGACTTTGTTGCCAAATTTGGCCAAATGTCCATTGTGAGTTCGGCCCAGCGTTCGGTGACATGCTGCAAGACCTGTTAGTATGCGATATTAACAACAGAAGCGTGCTAAAGAAGCTTCTGGCTGAAACAAAGCTTACCTAGGCAGGGTAATCAAGATTGTTCAGGCAACCAAATACCTGAGAGAGGCGTGCCAGTGTTTCAAACCGTGCAAGAGAGTGAGGTGAACCAGTTCTGAGGCAGTATGGTCGGAAGGCACGTAACCAGGTCACCGGGCACAGAGGAAGTTCAACCACGATCCGAGGAACAGGATCATAGTCAGTGGCCAGGAAGGATATTGGGTTGTCAGTCCAGACATCAAGCCAACTGCTATTGATCTGGGGGAGAGCACCCCCAAGGAGCTTGCCACTGGAAAGAGTTTTCGGTGCAATAGGAACGCACCATTAAAAAAAGACCAACAAGTCATGGTGCCAATGAATAAAGTGGAGAGGTATTCAGATGAAGAAGCTGAAATGTACAAGTGAAGCATGGTAAAAGTGAGAAAAACAGCCCCAGTTGAGATAATCCTCACAGTAAATGGAAGGTTACTAAAGATGAAGATTGACACCAGGACCGGTGTCATATCAACACAAGGATGGCCAGCTATCTGTGATCATTGACAAGAGAGAGATTGAGACCAAGTCTCATGGAACGAGATTGGTTGCACCAAACCAAGTTGAACTGGTTGGATATCTTCAAGATCTTGGACAGTGTCTTCCAGGAAGACTTATGTAAATATAAAAATGTATTCCAGGACAAGTTGGGTCGAAGAAACGGGGTAAAGGTCAAGATTAACATCAACCCTGACTCAACACCAAGGTTTTTGAGACTGCCTTGCACCAAAATATGGAATCTGGAAACGCCTGGAAGAACTGGGAATCAGACCAGTGTAGTTTTCTGAATGGGCGGCCCCCATTGTTCCTGTGTTAAAACCAGATGGCTCAGTTAGCATATGCAGGGATTACAAGCTTACAGTAAACCAGGCAACCCAAGTAGATAAATACCCAGCTCCTCAAATTGAAGACCTTTATGTGAAGTTGGTGGGTGGCCTCGCATACACCAAACTGGTCCTCAGTCATGCCTATTTGCATTTAGAACTGGAAGAACATTCCTGAACGTTTGCAAAATTTAACACACATAAAGGCCTGTTTCAATACACCAGGCTAACCTTTGGCATCCCCTAGGCCTGTACTATAATACCATGCACAATGGAGAATCTGCTCTGGGACATCCCAAATGTTGTGGTACCTGGATGATGTTCAAGTAACAGAAACATCACATGAAGAGCACCAAGCAAGCCTGGAAGAAGTGCTGAGGAGATTGAGAGGTGCGGGTTACCGACTCTCAAGGGAGTGAGGTCACTTACCTAGGGTTGAAAGTGGACTCCAAAGGGCTGCACCCACTTGAAGACAAAGGACTGGATTCTCTGTTTCACCGGCAGCGCACTCGTGCCAGCGAATTTCCCGATGGCGTGGGGTGTCCACAATGGGAAACCCCATTGGGCGGCTCCCGGGACGGAGGATCCCGCAGCCGGCAGGGGCGCGCCGCACCGGAAAAAAGGTGAATCCTACCCAAGGTGAGAACCAGAAGAGATGTCCCGGCCCCTTTGAAAGTGGCAGAATAATAATAATCTTCATTAGTCTCACAAGTAGGCTTACATTAACACTGCAATGAAGTTACTGTGAAAATCCCCTAGTTGCCACACTCCGGCGCCTGTTCGGGTACACTGAGGGAGAATTTAGAATGTCCAATTCACCTAACAGCACGTCTTTCGGGACTTGTGGGAGGAAACCGGAGAACTCGGAAGAAACCCACGCAGACACGGGGAGAACGTGCAGACTCCGCACAGACCGTGACCCAAGCTGGGAATCGAACCTGGAACACTGGCGCTGTGAAGCAACAGTGCTAATTGCTGTGCTACCGTGCCATTCATTAAAGTCCTTCTTAAGCATGGTAAACTTCTATAATCATTTTATACCGAACCTAGCAAGGACGTTAATGCCACTCTCCAACTGTCCTTATCACTGGAGTCACTCTCCAATTCTCCTAGTCACTGGAGTCACTCTCCAATTCTCCTAGTCACTGGAGTCACTCTCCAATTCTCCTAGTCACTGGAGTCACTCTCCAATTCTCCTAGTCACTGGAGTCACTCTCCAATTCTCCTAGTCACTGGAGTCACTCTCCAGTTATCTTATTGACTGGAGTCACTCTCCAATTCTCCTGGGCCGGGAATCTCCCAGCCTCTGCGCCGCAATCGCGCTCGGCGTGGCGGCGGAGAATGGAGTGCCTTCCCGCCATTCTCCGCTGACCGCAGAATCGGTGCCAGTCGTGCGAGCGCGGTTGACGTGGAGCCGGCCGGGGGCCATTGAAAGAGGCTCCCGCGGCAATTCTCCGCCGACAACTGGCCAAGTTCCCGCCAAGTTCCCGCCGGCGTGGTTCACTCATGGTTCCACCCAGCGGGAGCTCGAAGTGGCGGCTGTGGACTCAGTCTGCGGCCGCCCTGGTGGGGGGGGGGGGGGGGGGGGCGTGGGGATCCATCACCGGGTGGGGGGGTGGGGGGCCTCCAGGACAGCCAGGCTCGCAATCGGGGGCCACCGCTCGGCGGGCGCACGCAATCTCGGGGGGGGGGGCCCATATTGTCGGTGCCGGCCCGGTGTGTGGGTCCGCCGTGTTGCGCAGACCCGCGGCTGGAAGTGCAGGGACCCGTATCAGCAGCCGAGGCCCCGTATCAGGAGCCGACGCTCCATGGACCACTCCGTGGCCATGCTAGACCCCTTCAAAATGGAGAATCACTCTGGACTTCCTCCCGTTTTCTCACGGACGTGGGGATATAGCCCCATTAACAGAGTATTCCTCCCCTGGTGTCACGCTCCACATCACTGGAGCTATTCTCCAGTTCACTTCACCACTGGAGTCATTTGCCAATTCTAGACCAGAATTCTGAAGCTGTTGGATTCACTCGTCCCCCAGTTCTCCTCATCATGGATTCACTCTCCAATTCTCCTTCATCACTGGATTAATTCTCCAATTCTCCTCATCACTGGATTAATTCTCCAATTCTCCTCATCACTGGATTCATTAGGGCGGCACGCTGATGTTGTGGTTAGCACTGTTGCCTCACGGTGCCAAGGACTCGGGTTCGATACCGGCCCGGGGTCACTGCCCGTGTGAAGTTTGCTTGTTCTCCCCATGTTTGCGTGGGTCTCACCGCCACAGCTTAAAAAGATGTGCAGAGTAGGTGGGTTGGCAGGCTAAATTGCCCCTTAATTGGAAAAAAATTAATTGGGTACTCCAAACGTATTTTCAAAAAATCACTGGATTCATTCTTCAATTCTCAAAGTCACTGGATTCACTCTCCAATTCTCTTCATGACTGGATTCACGCTCCAATTCTCCTCATCACTGGAATCATTCTCCAATTCTATTCATCACTGGATTCACTCTCAACTCTCCTCATTTCTGGATTTATTCTCCAATTCTACTCATCACTGGATTCATTCTCCAATTCTCCTTCATCACTGGATTCACTGTCCAATTCTTCTTCATCACTGGATTCATTCTCTAATTCTCCTCATCACTGGATTCATTCTCCAATCCACCTCATCACTGGATTCATTCTCCAATTCTCCACATCACTGGATTCATTCTCCAATTCTCCTCACCACTGGATTCACTCTCCAAATCTCTTCATCACTGGATTCACTCTCAATTCTCTTCATCACTGGAGTCATTCTCCAGTTCATTTCATCACTGGATTCATTCTCGTTCTCCTCATTACTGGATTCACTCTCCAATTCTCCTTCATCACTGAATTCACTCTCCAATTCTCCTCACTGGATTCATTCGCCAATTCTCCTCATCACTGGATTCATTCTCTAATTCTCCTCATCACTGGATTCACTCTCCAATTCTCCTCATCACTGGATTCATTCTCCAATCCACCTCATCACTGGATTCATTCTCCAATTCTCCACATCACTGGATTCATTCTCCAATTCTCCTCACCACTGGATTCACTCTCCAAATCTCTTCACCACTGGATTCATTCTCAATTCTCTTCATCACTGGAGTCATTCTCCAGTTCATTTCATCACTGGATTCATTCTCGTTCTCCTCATTACTGGATTCACTCTCCAATTCTCCTTCATCACTGAATTCACTCTCCAATTCTCCTCACTGGATTCATTCGCCAATTCTCCTCATCACTGGATTCATTCTCTAATTCTCCTCATCACT
Organism: Scyliorhinus torazame; assembly: GCF_047496885.1. NCBI lineage: Eukaryota > Metazoa > Chordata > Chondrichthyes > Carcharhiniformes > Scyliorhinidae > Scyliorhinus > Scyliorhinus torazame. The sequence continues at coordinate 266,351,129 of NC_092714.1, read as the reverse complement.
GGATTCACTCTCCAATTCTCCTCATCACTGGATTCACTCTCCAATTCTCCTCACTGGATTCATTCGCCAATTCTCCTCATCACTGGATTCATTCTCCAATTCTATTCATCACTGGATTCACTCTCAACTCTCCTCATTTCTGGATTTATTCTCCAATTCTACTCATCACTGGATTCATTCTCCAATTCTCCTTCATCACTGGATTCACTGTCCAATTCTTCTTCATCACTGGATTCATTCTCTAATTCTCCTCATCACTGGATTCATTCTCCAATCCACCTCATCACTGGATTCATTCTCCAATTCTCCACATCACTGGATTCATTCTCCAATTCTCCTCACCACTGGATTCACTCTCCAAATCTCTTCATCACTGGATTCACTCTCAATTCTCTTCATCACTGGAGTCATTCTCCAGTTCATTTCATCACTGGATTCACTCTCCAATTCTCCTTCATCACTGAATTCACTCTCCAATTCTCCTCACTGGATTCATTCGCCAATTCTCCTCATCACTGGATTCATTCTCTAATTCTCCTCATCACTGGATTCACTCTCCAATTCTCCTCATCACTGGATTCATTCTCCAATCCACCTCATCACTGGATTCATTCTCCAATTCTCCACATCACTGGATTCATTCTCCAATTCTCCTCACCACTGGATTCACTCTCCAAATCTCTTCACCACTGGATTCATTCTCAATTCTCTTCATCACTGGAGTCATTCTCCAGTTCATTTCATCACTGGATTCATTCTCGTTCTCCTCATTACTGGATTCACTCTCCAATTCTCCTTCATCACTGAATTCACTCTCCAATTCTCCTCACTGGATTCATTCGCCAATTCTCCTCATCACTGGATTCATTCTCTAATTCTCCTCATCACTGGATTCACTCTCCAATTCTCCTCATCACTGGATTCACTCTCCAATTCTCCTCACTGGATTCATTCGCCAATTCTCCTCATCACTGGATTCATTCTCTAATTCTCCTCATCACTGGATTCACTCTCCAATTCTCCTCATCACTGGATTCACTCTCCAATTCTCCTCACTGGACTCATTCGCCAATTCTCCTCATCACTGGAGTCATTCTCCAATTCTCCTCATCACAGGATTCATGCTCCAATTCATTTCTTCACTGGATTCACTCTCCAATTCTCCTAGAACATAGAACATAGAACAATACAGCGCAGTACAGGCCCTTCGGCCCACGATGTTGCACCGAAACAAAAGCCATCTAACCTACACTATGCCATTATCATCCATATGTTTATCCAATAAGCTTTTAAATGCCCTCAATGTTGGCGAGTTCACTACTGTAGCAGGTAGGGCATTCCACGGCCTCACTACTCTTTGCGTAAAGAACCTACCTCTGACCTCTGTCCTATATCTATTACCCCTCAGTTTAAAGTTATGTCCCCTCGTGCCAGCCATATCCATCCGCGGGAGAAGGCTCTCACTGTCCACCCTATCCAACCCCCTGATCATTTTGTATGCCTCTATTAAGTCTCCTCTTAACCTTCTTCTCTCCAACGAAAACAACCTCAAGTCCGTCAGCCTTTCCTCATAAGATTTTCCCTCCATACCAGGCAACATCCTGGTAAATCTCCTCTGCACCCGCTCCAAAGCCTCCACGTCCTTCCTGTAATGCGGTGACCAGAACTGTACGCAATACTCCAAATGCGGCCGGACCAGAGTTCTGTACAGCTGCAACATGACCTCCCGACTCCGGAACTCAATCCCTCTACCAATAAAGGCCAACACTCCATAGGCCTTCTTCACAACCCTATCAACCTGGGTGGCAACTTTCAGGGATCTATGTACATGGACACCTAGATCCCTCTGCTCAGCCACACTTTCAAGAACTTTACCATTAGCCAAATATTCCGCATTCCTGTTATTCCTTCCAAAGTGAATCACCTCACACTTCTCTACATTAAACTCCATTTGCCACCTCTCAGCCCAGCTCTGCAGCTTATCTATATCCCTCTGTAACCTGCTACATCCTTCCACACTATCGACAACACCACCGACTTTAGTATCATCTGCAAATTTACTCACCCACCCTTCTGTGCCTTCCTCTAGGTCATTGATAAAAATGACAAACAGCAACGGCCCCAGAACAGATCCTTGTGGTACTCCACTTGTGACTGTACTCCATTCTGAACATTTCCCATCAACCACCACCCTCTGTCTTCTTTCAGCTAGCCAATTTCTGATCCACATCTCTAAATCACCCTTAATCCCCAGCCTCCGTATTTTTTGCAATAGCCTACCGTGGGGAACCTTATCAAACGCTTTGCTGAAATCCATATACACCACATCAACTGCTCTACCCTTGTCTACCTGTTCAGTCACCTTCTCAAAGAACTCAATAAGGTTTGTGAGGCATGACCTACCCTTCACAAAGCCATGCTGACTATCCCTGATCATATCATTCCTATCTAGATGATTATAAATCTTGTCCCTTATAATCCCCTCCAAGACTTTACCCACTACAGACGTGAGGCTCACCAGTCTATAGTTGCCGGGGTTGTCTCTGCTCCCCTTTTTGAACAAAAGGACCACATTTGCTGTCCTCCAGTCCTCTGGCACTATTCCTGTAGCCAATGATGACATAAAAATCAAAGCCAAAGGTCCAGCAATCTCTTCCCTGGCCTCCCATAGAATCCTAGGATAAATCCCATCAGGTCCCGGGGACTTATCTATTTTCAGCCTGTCCAGAATTGCCAACACCTCTTCCCTACGTACCTCAATGCCATCTATTCTATTAGCCTGGGGCTCAGCATTCTCCTCCACAACATTATCTTTTTCCTGAGTGAATACTGACGAAAAATATTCATTTAGTATCTCGCCTATCTCTTCAGACTCCACACACAATTTCCCATCCCTGTCTTTGACTGGTCCTACTCTTTCCCTAGTCATTCGCTTATTCCTGACATACCTATAGAAAGCTTTTGGGTTTTCCTTGATCCTTCCTGCCAAATACTTCTCATGTCCCCTCCTTGCTCGTCTTAGCTCTCTCTTTAGATCCTTCCTCGCTACCTTGTAACTATCCATCGCCCCAACCGAAACTTCACACTTCATCTTCACATAGGCCTCCTTCTTCCTCTTAACAAGAGATTCCACTTCCCTGGTAAACCACGGTTCCCTCACTCGACGCCTTCCTCCCTGTCTGACCGGTACATACTTATCAAGAACACGCAGTAGCTGATCCTTGAACAAGCCCCACTTATCCAGTGTACCCAACACTTGCAGCCTACTTCTCCACCTTATCCCCCCCAAGTCACGTCTAATGGCATCATAATTGCCCTTCCCCCAGCTATAACTCTTGCCCTGCGGTGTATACTTATCCCTTTCCATCATTAACGTAAACGTCACCGAATTGTGGTCACTGTCCCCAAAGTGCTCTCCTACCTCCAAATCCAACACCTGGCCTGGTTCATTACCCAAAACCAAATCCAACGTGGCCTCGCCTCTTGTTGGCCTGTCAACATATTGTTTCAGGAAACCCTCCTGCACACACTGTACAAAAAACGACCCATCTATTGTACTCGAACTATATCTTTTCCAGTCAATATTTGGAAAATTAAAGTCTCCCATAATAACTACCCTGTTACTTTCGCTCATATCCAGAATCATCTTCGCCATCCTTTCCTCTACATCCCTAGAACTATTAGGAGGCCTATAAAAAACTCCCAACAGGGTGACCTCTCCTTTCCTGTTTCTAACTTCAGCCAATACTACCTCGGAAGAAGAGTCCCCATCTAGCATCCTCTCCGCCACCGTAATACTGCTCTTGACTAGCAGCGCCACACCTCCCCCTCTTTTGCCTCCTTCTCTGAGCTTACTAAAACACCTAAACCCCGGAACCTGCAACATCCATTCCTGTCCCTGCTCTATCCATGTCTCCGAAATGGCCACAACATCGAAGTCCCCTACCTTGTTTCGTATACTCCTGGCATTGAAGTAGACACACTTCAAACCACCTACCTGAACGCTGGCCCCCTCCTGCGACGTCAAATCTGTGCTCCTGACCTCTATACTCTCATTCTCCCTTACCCTAAAACTACAATCCAGGTTCCCATGCCCCTGCTGCATTAGTTTAAACCCCCCCAAAGAGCACTAACAAATCTCCCCCCCAGGATATTTGTGCCCCTCAGGTTCAGATGTAGACCATCCTGTCTGTAGAGGTCCCACCTTCCCCAGAAAGAGCCCCAGTTATCCAAAAATCTGAAACCCTCCCGCCTGCACCATCCCTGTAGCCACGTGTTTAAATGCTCTCTCTCCCTATTCCTCATCTCACTATCACGTGGCACGGGCAACAACCCAGAGATAACAACTCTGTTTGTTCTAGTTCTGAGCTTCCATCCTAGCTCCCTGAAAGCCTGCCTGACATCCTTGTCCCCTTTCCTACCTATGTCGTTGGTGCCAATGTGGACCACGACTTGGGGCTGCTCCCCCTCCCCCCTAAGGACCCGGAAAACACGATCCGAGACATCACGTACCCTTGCACCTGGGAGGCAACATACCAAACGTGAGTCTCTCACGCTCCCACAAAATCTCCTATCTGTGCCCCTGACTATAGAGTCCCCAATTACTAATGCTCTGCTCCTCTCCCCCCTTCCCTTCTGAGCAACAGGGACAGACTCCGTGCCAGAGGCCCGTACCCCATGGCTTACCCCTGGTAAGTCGTCCCCCCCACAAGTATCCAAAGCGGTATACTTGTTTCTCAGGGGAACGACCGCAGGGGATCCCTGCACTGACTGTTTTTTCCCAGTCCCTCTTACAGTTACCCACCTATCTCCAATCTTTGGTGTAACTAATTCCCTGAAGCTGCTATCTATGACCCCTTCTGCCTCCCGAATGATCCGAAGTTCTTCCAACTCCAGCTCCAGTTCCCTAACTCGGTCTTGGAGGAGCTGGAGATGGCAGCACTTCCTGCAGGTAAAATCAGCAGGGACACTAACTGCATCCCTCACCTCAAACATCCTGCAGGAGGAACATTGTACTCCCTTCCCTGCCATTCCTCCAACTTTCTACCAAGATCTAGCTAACAACTAAATTAAATTTTTATAAAAAATAATAATAATATAATAAAAATATGGTACTTACCTCAGACCAATGGGTTTTATTATTAGGTTAGAGGAGGAGGGCGGGTGGGAGACACTACACGTGTAGTGTCTCGGGTTTCCTCTCCACCAGAATTTATTGGTGAGGGTCTTCCCAGACGTCCGCGGGTCGACTTCCTGATCCCGCCTAAAAAACTAATTTAAAGAAAAGAGAAAAAGTCTCAGCTCCTGCTGAAACTGACTCACCTCTCACCAGCTGCTCTCACACCGCCGAAATCGACTGGCCTGCCCCTGCAAAGAGAAGTGCTTTTAAAGGTTGACTTACCTCCCAGCACCCTCCTTCCGCAATGCTCCCGCTGAAACTGACTAACCAGCTGCTCTCACGCTGATTCATTCTCCAATCTTCATCACTGGATTCATTCTCCAATTCATTTCATCATTGGATTCACTCTCCAATTCTCCTCATCACTGGATTCACGCTCCAATTCTCTTCATCCCTGGGGCGTCATTCTCCCACCCCCCAGCGGATCGGAGAATGGCCGTTGGCCGCCGTGAATCCCGCCCCCGCCGGTTGCCGAAGTCTCTGGTACCGGATATTTGGCGGGTGCGGGAATCGGGCCGCGCCGGTTGGCGGGCCCCCCCGCTCGATTCTCCGGCCCGAATGGGCCGAAGTCCCGCCGAGAAATTGCCTGTCCCGCCGGCGTAAATTAGCGTACCTATTTACCGGCGGGACAAGGCGGCGTGGGCGGGCTCCTGGGTCCTGGGGGGGGCGCGGGGCGATCTGACCCCAGGGGGGTGCCCCCACGGTGGCCTAGCCCGCAATCGGGACCCACCGATCCGTGGGCGGGCCTGTGCCGTGGGGGCACTCTTTCCCTTCCGCCTCCGCAACGGTCTCCACCATGGCGGAGGCAGAAGAGACTCTCCCCACTGCGCATGCGCGGGAAACTGTCAGTGGCCGCTGACGCTCCCGCGCATGCGCCGCCCGGACATGTCATTTCTGTGCCAGCTGGCGGGGCAACAAACGCCGTTTCCGCCAGCTGGTGGGGCGGAAATCCCTCCGACGTCGGCCTAGCCCCTCATTGTTGGGGCTCGGCCCCCAAAGATGCGGAGCATTCCGCACCTTTGGGGCGGCGCGATGCCCGTCTGATTGGCGCCATTTTGGGCGCCAGTCGGCGGACATCGCGCCATTTGTGGAGAATTTCGCCCCTGGAGTCATTCTCCAGTTTTCCTCACCACTGGAGCCATCCTCCAATTCTCCTCATCACTGGATTCACTGTCCAATTCTCCTCATCATTGGATTCATTCCCCAATTCTCCTCATTACTGGATTCATTCTCCAATTCCCCTCATCACTGGATTCATTCTCCAATTCCCCTCATCACTGGAATCATTCTCCAATTCCCCTCATCACTGGAATCATTCTCCAATTCCCGTCATCACTGGATTCATTCTCCAATTCTACTCATCGCTGGATTCACTGTTCAATTCTCCTCATCACTGGATTCATTCTCCAATTCTCCTCATCGCTGGATTCACTGTTCAATTCTCCTCATCACTGGATTCATTCTCCTCATCACAGGAGTCGTTCTCCAATTCTCCATCATCACTGGATTCATTCTCTAATTCTCTTCATCACTGGATTCGTGCTCCAATTCTCCTCAGCGTTGGATTCATTATCCGATTCTCTTCATCACTGGAGTCACTCTCCAATTCCCCTCATCACTGGATTCATTCTCCAATTCCCCTCATCACTGGAATCATTCTCCAATTCCCCTCATCACTGGAATCATTCTCCAATTCCCGTCATCACTGGATTCACTCTCCAATTCTCCTCATCACTGGATACACTCTCCAATTCTCTTCATCATTGGAGTCATTCTCCAATTCTCTTCATCACTGGATTCCCTCTCCAATTCTCCTCATCACTGGATTCACTCTCCAATTCTCTTCATCACTGGATTCACTCTCCAATTCTCCTCATCACTGGAGTCATTCTCCAATTCTCTTCATCACTGGATTCACTCTCCAATTCTCCTCATCACTGGATACACTCTCCAATTCTCTTCATCATTGGAGTCATTCTCCAATTCTCTTCATCACTGGATTCCCTCTCCAATTCTCCTCATCACTGGATTCACTCTCCAATTCTCTTCATCACTGGATTCACTCTCCAATTCTCTTCATCACTGGAGTATTTCTCCAATTCTCCTCATCACTGGATTCACTCTCCAATTCTCTTTATCATTGGATTCACTCTCCAATTCTCTTCATCACTGGATTCACTCTCCAATTCTCTTCATCACTGGAGTCATTCTCCAATTCTCTTCATCACTGGATTCCCTCTCCAATTCTCCTCATCACTGGATTCACTCTCCAATTCTCTTCATCACTGGATTCACTCTCCAATGCTCTTCATCACTGGAGTATTTCTCCAATTCTCCTCATCACTGGATTCACTCTCCAATTCTCTTTATCATTGGATTCACTCTCCAATTCTCCTCATCACTGGATTCACTCTCCAATTCTCTTCATCACTGGATTCACTCTCCAATTCTCTTCATCACTGGAGTATTTCTCCAATTCTCCTCATCACTGGATTCACTCTCCAATTCTCTTTATCATTGGATTCACTCTCCAATTCTCTTCATCACTGGATTCACTCTTCAATTCCTCTCCTCACTGGATTCATTCTCCAATTCTCCTCATCACTGGATTCATTCTCCAATTCTCTTAATCGCTGGAGTCTCTCGCCAATTCTCCTCATCACTGGAGTTTCTCTCTAGTTGTCCTCATCACTGGGGTCATTCACAAATTCCACTCATCACAGACCCCGAGAAAAGAGAGGAAGTGAAAAAAATGATTTCTTTAACACTCACCTGGGAAATATACCTGCTGGCTCAGGCAGAGGAAGCAACACCTGTCAATTACTGGAAAAAGAAACCAGTCAGCTGGGTTTAAAATCCCTCAGAACTTTGATCTGCAAGCCATTAATTCTCTTTGATATTGATTTTACTAGGCTGTGATTGACAGCTCTATACACCCCCAGCTGTCAGTATTGTTCCATTCATTCATCTCCCTTCACGGTTGAGTAACTTTGAAGTGGTCATCTGTGAATCTAAACAATATTTATAAACATCAAGCTTTGATTGACAGCTCCTGGACCACTTCAAACAGAGGTAAGCGTTTTCCATTCATCTCTCTTCACGGTTGAATGAATTTGAAGTGGTCAGCTGTGAAACTAACAATCGTCTGGGATAAAATCTGTTGAATAAAAATACTTTCAACTCTTCTGGAGTTTCTGTGGGGGCTCTCTTTATTTAGGAGGCCTATGGGGGTCTCTTTAATTAGGCAGTCTCTAGTGAGGGGGTGATCAGGGGGTCTCGTCGGGGTGGGTTGGCATTTCTTGCATTGTGAGGGGGGAGGGTGGCCCTTTGATGGACTTTTGGGGCAACTCTCATAAAGAGTACCCCCCATGGCCTATTGCGAGGTCCACGATGTCAAATACACGCTTGTCAGGACCAGCAGAAATTCTTGCCCTTGTGATTCCCGGCCCACAGGACTGGAGAGTCACAAGGGCCCAGAAAACATGGGGCCAGATTCTCCAATTCTGAGGCTTAGTGCGGAGGATCTGTGGCATTTTACGTGGAAAAAAAATCATCACCGCCCCCTCACTGATCCTGCGACCAGTGAGGGACTCGCAGCCGCACCGCATAAAACTTCCGGCTCCCATGATATAAAAGTCTGGAGAATGGCTGGGCCCGTGGCTGCACACACGCACGGCGACAGCCTGCAGCGGTCGCGCCATAAAACATGGCGCCGGCTGTGCGTGGACCCGACCTGACAAACGGTGCCCCTCCTCACCCCCTGGCCACTCCCCACCAGTCCCTCGCTGAAGCCCCGCTGGCCAGCCGCATGGCGTCCGTACGACTGTGAACCGCGTCATCGTGAACTCGGCCCATGGGGGGGGCGGAGCCTCGGGGGAGGGCCTTCAGGTGGCGTGCTGAGGTCATCCCAAAGGCGTGCGCCGCGCGCCGCGATGGTGCCATTTGGGAGGGGGCGGAGCATACAAATCCTCCGTCAAACAGGCCCGGCCCCCGATTCCGGCGACGGAAGAGATTCCCCATCCAAATGCCGATTAGGGAATCGGAGCCGGGGAATGGAGAATCTCGCCCATGGTGCCTGGCCCATTAATAGGATGTAAATAGAAAATACAGCACAGAACAGGCCCTTCGGCCGACGATGTTGTGCTGAACTTTTGTCCTAGGTTAAGAACAAATCAATCTACACCCCATCATTCTACCGCAATCCATGTACCTATCCAATAGCCGCTTGAAGGTCCCTAATGTTTCCGACTCAACTACTTCCACAGGCCGTGCATTCCATGCCCCCACTACTCTCTGGGTAAAGAACCTACCTCTGACATCCCCCCTATATCTTCCACCATTCACCTTAAATTTATGTCAGGAGGCAGTCACACCTGAGTAAGTAGTTTAAATCCTGCCAGTGGCCAGGGACAGCAGGGTGTGACTGCAAGTCAGGCAGGTAAAGGGAACTAGCAGTCAGGAACTCAGGAGCCTCAGCCCTTGACTCTGTCCAACAGGTATGAGGCACTTGCTCCCTGTGTGGATGGCGAACAGGGTTGCAGGAAGGATGAGTCAGCTGACCAAGGCACCATGGTTCAGCAGGCCATTCAAGGGGAGGGAGTAAATAGGCAAGTTGTAGTTGTAGGGGATTCTATTATCAGGGGGATAGATAGTATCCTTTGTGAGCAGGATAAAAAGTCCCGCATGGTATGTTGCCTGCCCGGTGCTAGGGTGCGGGACATCTCTGACTGGCTAGAAAGGATACTGGAGAGGGAGGGGGAGGATCCAGTTGTTGTGGTCCATGTCGGTACCAACAACATAGGCAAGTCTAGAAAAGAGGACCTGTTTAGAGATTACAAAGAGCTAGGATTCAAATTTTAAAAACCGGTCCACAAGGGTCATAATCTCCGGATAACTGCCCGAGCCACGTGCAAATTGGCATAGGGAGGCAAGAATAAGGGAAGTTAACACGTGGCTGAAAGAGTCGTGTGGGAAAGAGGGGTTCCTTTTCATGGGACACTGGCATCAAGGGACGGTCAATAGAGAATTAAAGGTGCTATATTTAAATGCGCGCAGTGTACGGAACAAGGTAGATGAGCTTGTGACCCAGATTGTGACTGGCAGGTATGATGTGGTAGGCATCACAGAGACATGGTTGCAGGGGGTTCAGGACTGGCATTTAAACATCCAGGGATTCACAACCTATCGAAAAAACAGAGAGGTGGGCAGAGGGGGCGGGTTTGCCTTGTTAATTAGGAATGAAATTAAATCAATAGCACTAAACGACATAGGGTCAGATGATGTGGAGTCTGTGTGGGTAGGGTTGAGGAACCACAAAGGCAAAAAAACCATAATGGGAGTTATGTACAGGCCTCCTAACAGTGGTCAGGACCAGGGGCACAAAATGCACCACGAAATAGAAAGTGCATGTCAGAAAGGCAAGGTCACAGTGATCATGGGGGACTTCAATATGCAGGTGGGCTGGGTAAATAATGCTGCCAGTGGATCCAAGGAAAGGGAATTCATTGAATGTTTACAGGAGGGCTTTTTGGAACAGCTTGTGATGGAGCCCACGAGGGAACAGGCCATTCTGGACTTAGTGTTATGTAATGAGCCAGACTTGATTAAAGATCTTAAAGTAAGGGAGCACTTAGGAGGCAGTGATCATAATATGGTAGAATTCAATCTCCAATTTGAAAGAAAGAAGGTAGAATCAGATGTAAAGGTGTTACAGTTAAATAAAGGTAACTACAGGGGCATGAGGGAGGAACTGACGAAAATCGACTGGGAGCAGAGCCTAGTGGGAAAGACAGTAGAACAGCAATGGCAGGAGTTTCTGGGAGTAATTGAGGACACAGTACAGAGGTTCATCCCAAAGAAAAGAAAGGTTATCAGAGGGGGGATTAGGCAGCCATGGCTGAAAAAGGAAGTTAGGGAATGCATCAAAGCAAAAGAGAAAGCCTATAATGTGGCAAAGAGTAGTGGGAAGTCAGAAGATTGGGAAGGCTACAAAAACCAACAGAGGATAACAAAGAGAGAAATAAGGAAAGAGAGGATCAATTATGAAGGTAGGCTAGCCAGTAACATTAGGAATGATAGTAAAAGTTTCTTTAAATACATTAAAAACAAACGGGAGGCAAAAGTAGACATTGGGCCGCTCCAAAATGACGCTGGTAATCTAGTGATGGGAGACAAGGAAATAGCTGAGGAACTAAATAAGTACTTTGCGTCAGTCTTCACAGTAGAAGACATGAGTAATATCCGAACAATTCAGGAGAGTCAGGGGGCAGAGTTGAATATGGTAGTCATCACAAAGGAGAAAGTGCTAGAGAAACTAAGAGGTCTAAAAATTGATAAGTCTCCGGGCCCAGATGGGCTACATCCTAGAGTTCTAAAGGAGATAGCTGAAGAAATAGTGGAGGCCTTAGTTATGATCTTTCAAAAGTCACTGGAGTCAGGGAAAGTCCCAGAGGATTGGAAAATCGCTGTTGTAACCCCCCTGTTCAAGAAGGGAACAAGGAAAAAGATGGAAAATTATAGGCCAATTAGCCTAACCTCAGTTGTTGGCAAGATTCTAGAATCCATTGTTAAGGATGAGATTTCTAAATTCTTGGAAGTGCAGGGTCGGATTAGGACAAGTCAGCATGGATTTAGTAAGGGGAGGTCTTGCCTGAGAAACCTGTTAGAGTTCTTTGAAGAGATAACAAATAGGTTAGACCAAGGAGAGCCAATGGATGTTATCTATCTTGACTTCCAAAAGGCCTTTGATAAGGTGCCTCACGGGAGACTGCTGAGTAAAATAAGGGCCCATGGTATTCGAGGCAAGGCACTAACATGGATTGACGATTGGCTGTCAGGCAGAAGGCAGAGAGTTGGGATAAAAGGTTCTTTTTCGGAATGGCACCCGGTGACGAGTGGTGTCCCGCAGGGTTCAGTGTTGGGGCCACAGCTGTTCTCTTTCTATATTAACGATCTAGATGACGGGACTAGTGGCATTCTGGCTAAGTTTGCCGATGATACAAAGATAGGTGGAGGGGCAGGTAGTATGGAGGAGGTAGGGAGGCTGCAGAAAGATTTAGACAGTTTAGGTGAGTCGTCCAAGAAATGGCTGATGAAATTCAACGTGGGCAAGTGCGAGGTCTTGCACTTTGGAAAAAAGAATAGAGGCATGGACTATTTTCTAAACGGTGACAAAATTCATAATGCTGAAGTGCAAAGGGACTTGGGAGTCCTAGTCCAGGATTCTCTAAAGGTAACCTTGCAGGTTGAGTCCGTAATTAAGAAAGCAAATGCAATGTTGTCATTTATCTCAAGAGGCTTGGAATATAAAAGCAGGGATGTACTTCTGAAGCTTTATAAAGCATTTGTTAGGCCCCATTTAGAATACTGTGAGCAATTTTGGGCCCCACACCTCAGGAAGGACATACTGGCACTGGAGTGGGTCCAGCGGAGATTCACACGGATGATCCCAGGTATGGTAGGCCTAACATACGATGAATATCTGAGGATCCTGGGATTATATTCATTGGAGTTTAGGAGGTTGAGGGGAGATCTAATAGAAACTTACAAGGTAATGAATGGCTTAGCTAGGGTGGACGTAGGGAAGTTGTTTCCATTAGCAGGGGAGACTAGGACCCGGGGGCACAGCCTTAGAATAAAAGGGAGTCACTTTAGAACAGAGATGAGGAGACATTTCTTCAGCCAGAGGGTGGTAGGTCTGTGGAATTCATTGCCACAGAGGGCGGTGGAGGCCGGGACGTTGAGTGTCTTTAAGACAGAAGTTGATAAATTCTTGATTTCTCGAGGAATTAAGGGCTATGGAGAGCGGGTAAATGGAGTTGAAATCAGCCATGATTGAATGGTGGAGTGGACTCGATGGGCCGAATGGCCTTACTTCCACTCCTATGTCTTATGGTCTTATGTCCCCTTGTAATGGTTTGTTCCACCTGAGGAAAAAGTCTCTGACTGTCTACTCTATCTATTCCCCTGATCATCTTATAAACCTCTATCAAGTCGCCCCTCATCCTTCTCCGTTCTAATGAGAAAAGGCCTAGCACCCTCAACCTTTCCTCGTAAGACCTACTCTCCATTCCAGGCAACATCCTAGTAAATCTCCTTTGCACCTTTTCCAAAGCTTCCACATCTTTCCTAAAATGAGGCGACCAGAACTGCACACAGTACTCCAAATGTGGCCGTACCAAGGTTTTGTACAGCTGCATCATCATGGGTCTTAATGACCCATTTCCACCCTCGCGTTAGCACGGGCTTGAACCTTGATCCCGACGCCACGGGGGGGACCGGAGCATCGATCCGTTTTCCCCCCGATGCTGGATTCTCCGCCACATCGGGAAGTCGTCCACCAATGGCACACAGTGGAGAATCCTGCCCCAATTCTCTTAATCACTGGAGCCATTCTCCAATTCTCAAAATCACTGGAACTCTCCAAATTTCTCCCATTTGGACTCTTCTCTGATCCCCCCGTTTAATGGTGGACTCCTCCAGTTTCTTTGTTGTCAGTGTGACGGTTTCTTCTGGTCAGTCTTTGTCCACATTTTGAAATGGGGACCTTGTTCTATATTTCATGCATTTCTTTGATGAAATTTGAGATATCCGAATCGACACAGATATTATCCGGAATGTCAGTGGGAACTTGAAAGGATGTGTCAGTTTCACTTTTCCGCCAAATCAGTTTCTGACTCCCTGGGTTTGCTCTTGATCGAATCTAGTACTGGTTATAAAGCCTTTTCTTAAACCAGTTGCTTGGGTTGTACGGATAAAGATCCCAAAAATATAGAGAATGGTTTTTGCTGGATTTAGGTCCCACCTTTCCTGGGTTGATGTGGTTTCCAGTTTAATGATTTCCCCCGGTGCCTTAGACACAGACATAGAATTTACAGTGCAGAAGGAGGCCATTCGGCCCATTGAGTCTGCACCGGCTCTTGGAAAGAGCACCCCACTTAAGCCCACACCTCCGCCCCATACCCGTAACCCAGCAACGCCACCCAACCCCTTTGGTCACTAAGGGCAATTCAGCGTGGCCAATCCACCTAACCTGCATGTCTTTGGACTGCAGGAGGAAACCACGCAGACACGGGGAGAACGTGCAGACTCCACACAGACAGTGACCCAAGCCGGGAATCGAACCCGGGACCCTGGAGCTGTGAAGCAACAGTGCGCAACACTGCTACCATGCCGCCCAAATTGCTTATTCGCCTTATTGCTGTTATTGTTGCAATTCCCATCCAGTGCATTTCAGCACACACCTCTTCACTCGGCCTGACAACTTTTGCCTGTATGTTTTGAACTTTACACCTTCACTCGTTCTTTCCTGTTTATGGAAGTGATTCACTGAAATTAATTTCTTTCACCCAGATTTAGGGGAAGATTCATTACTCACACTGCCAGTCATTCACAATAAGTGCCAATGCTCAAACCCTGAGTAATCTACCTTAAGGGCCAAGACTCACACTGTTCTAATCTATGGTGAGAACCCACACTCACCCTGAGCTTCATCTACAGTCATGATTCATATTTACACTGTCTGTAACCTACAGTAATGACCAACATTTATACTGTCAGTAACTCGCAAGACAGATGCACATATTGATCACAACCTGCAATAAGACCTAATACACACATTGTCAGTAATCACAGCAAGAAACAAAAGCCACACTAGCGATAATTTATAGTCAACACATTTCCTCACACCTTCAGGAATTAGATGCAGGAAGGAGTAATGGGCCAGATTTAGTGTACAGACTAATGGTGTGTGAATCTTGGTTGAATAGTGATCATAACATGATTATGTTTTATGTAATGTTTGAAAGATATAAACCTGAAGCAGCTAAAAGTCTCGATCTAAAGAGGGCTAGATCTAGTGGAGTGGTGTAGCGACAACAATCTCTCCCTCAATGCCAGCAAAACTAAAGAGCTGGTCATTGACTTCAGGAAGCAAAGTACTGTACACACCCCTGTCAGCATCAAGGGGGCCGAGGTGGAGATGGTTAGCAGTTTCAAATTCCTAGGGGAGCACATGTCCAAAAATCTGCCCTGGTCCACCCACGTCGACGCTACCAAGAAAGCACAACAGCACCTATACTTCCTCAGGAAACTAAGGAAATTCGGCATGTCCACATTAACCCTTACCAACTTTTACAGATGCACCATAGAAAGCATGCTATCGGGCTGCATCACAGCCTGGTATGGCAACTGCTCGGCCCAGGACCGCAAGAAACTTCAGAGAGTCGTGAACACCGCCCAGTCCATCACACAAACCTGCCTCCCATCCATTGACACCATCTACACCTCCCGCTGCCTGGGGAAAGCGGGCAGCATAATCAAAGATCCCACCCGGCTTACTCACTCTTCCAACTTCTTCCATCGGGCAGGAGATACAGAAGTCTGAGAACACGCACGAACAGACTCAAAAACAGCTTCTTCCCCGCTGTCACCAGACTCCTAAATGACCCTCTTATGGACTGACCTCATTAACACTACACCCTGTATGCTTCATCCAATGCCAGTGCTTATGTAGTTACATTGTATATGTTGTGTTGCCCTATTATGTATTTTCTTTTATTCCCTTTCTTCCCATGCACTTAATGGTCTGTTGAGCTGCTCGCAGAAAAATACTTTTCACTGTACCTCGGTACACGTGACAATAAACAAATCCAATCCAATCCAATCCAATTGGACGAGACAGAGACTGCCCACAGTAAACTGGGCAGATCAGTTAATGGGTGAATTGACGGAAGATCAGTGGGAGGTGTTTAAAAATGGATTTAACCTGGGACAGAATCAGTTTGAACCTCCGAGGGGCAAGAACTTCACTTGCTGAAAATGACAGCCGTGGATAATTAAAGAGGTAAGAGGTAAAAATCCATTCAAAGAGTAGAGAACGCAAAATGATGGGACTGATTGTGGTGAATGAAGAAGAAACAAAGCACAGCAAAGATTGATGATGCTGATGGTGAGAGCTGCAAAAGAGAGCAGGGAAAAAAATTTGCACGGAATTTCAAAATGAAAATGATTTGTTTTTACAATTAAATTAGACAAACGAGGATGATCAAGAGCTTTTGGGCTTCTTAAAAACTGATCACAACGATACTGTCATTGAAAATAAGGAAATGGTGGACATGTTGTATCACTTGTTGAACGTTGAATGGCGGCATGATGCCACAGTGGTTAGCACTGCTGCCCTCAGAGCTCCAGGGTCCCGGGTTCAATTCTGGCCTTGAGTCACTGCCTGTGTGCAGTTTGCACATCCTCCCTGTGTGTGCGTGGGTTTCCTCCGGGAGCTCCGGTTTCCTCCCACAGTCCAAAGATGCGCTGGTTAGGTGGATTGGCCACGCTAAAATGCACCTTAGTGTCCAAAGGGTTAGGTTGGGTTACGGGATAGGGTGGAGGCGTGGGCTTGGGTAGGGTGCTCTTTCCAAGAGCTGGTGCAGACTCAGTGGGGTGCGTGGCCTCCTTCTGCCCTGCAAATTGTATGATTCTATGACTTTGTTCAGTATTTACAGTGGAGTGCACGGGCACCTCAAGAAAATCAGGGACTCACAAAAATTGTTGTAACCAAAACAACAGGAATGAAGAAAATAATGCGCGAGATTCTCCAGCTTCCCAGCGGGAAACCCGCGGAATGGGGGTACACTGCCGACGGGACCAGAGAATCCCGTCGCCAGCGAACGGCCGGAGAATTCTGGCCAATGACACTGAAGAGCGACAGATCCCCACGATCAGATTGTTTCCACCCGAGAGTTTTAAAGCAGAACATTGCAGATGCCTTAACTATAATTGGACAAAGTGCACTCAATTCAGGAACTGCTCCGTCAGATTAGACACCCTGCTATTTAAAATAGTGAGAAAGGAATAGCAGGGGATTATGGACAGTTTGTCTAACAGCTGCGAGACCAAATTGTAGAAGTTTATCAAGATAAAATGACCAAACACCTGAAAAATTTTTGCTGATCAGAGAGGATCAGGATGGGTTTGCAAAAGGGTGGTCACACCTGGTGGATCTGACTCAATTTCTTTGAAGAGATGTCTAAAGTAGAGAACAGAAGAATGCTTCTGAAAGTTATTTATATGGACTTTAAGAACTTGACAAAGTTCCTCAAGGAAGACTGTTAGCTGAAGTTGAAGTTGAAGCCCACGAACCGAAGGCAAATTAAATCTTGTTACGACGTTGGCAGATTGGGAGGAGACAGAGTCAGGTTAACGGGCAGGAACTATAATTGGCAGGATGTGTCTGGTGGAATTCTGCAAGGATGTATTAGGTTCTCCACTATTAATTGTGTTGGTTAATGATTTAGCTGATGGAACAAAATGTCATGTATCCACATTTCACAGAATCCCATAGACTCCCTACAGTGCCGAAGAAGGCCATTTGACGCATCGAATCTGCACCGACCCCCTTAAAGAGAACCCGATCCACGCCCCACCCCCACCCTATCCCTGTAACCTCACCTAAACCTTGGACACTAAGGGGCAATTTATCATGGCCAATCCACCTAACCTGCACGTCTTTGGAGTGTGGGAGGAAACCGGAGCACCCGGAGGAAACCCACGCAGACACGGGGAGGACGTGCAGACTCTGCACAGACAGTGACCCAAGCTGGAATTGAACCTGGGTCTCTGACGCTGTGAGGCAGCAGTGCTAACCAGTGTGCCGCCCAACATGGCTGATCTGTGACCTAACTTCACATACCCATCATTGCCCCATGTGTCTTAGTACCTTTGTGCAACAACAATTTATCAAGCACAGAATTAAAATTAACAATTGAACTATTGCCATTAATGGAAGAGAATTCCAAATGTCTACACAGAGGGTGGCATTGCAAACAAAGTCAATGGATTTTAGGCACATGTGAGGTCCCCCACTTTGGGCCGAATATACATAGAACAGGGTGCTGGATTCTCCATTGTCGAGACTAATCCTCATGCCAGCGTGAGAACCGTGGCCTTTTCCGGCAGGAAAACTGGCGTAAAGGGGCCACCGATTCCCGGTTTTGCTGGGGGTGAGCAGGGAGGCAGCGTCGAGCTCGCAGATCTAGCTGCCGATCTGGCCCTCAGCACTTTCGGATCCGAGGCCGCGCATGCCCACAGCGGCGGCCGTGCTCCATGGCGGACTCAGCCCGCGGACCTGGACCGCCAGAGTAGTGCCCCCCCTCCGACCGCTCCACGCCCCGGACCGCCCGCCCACATTGCCTCCCCCCAGCCATGAATGAAGCCTCCCCTGCCCGCGGACCGGCCCTCCCCCAACTGTGGAGGCCCCGGACTGAATCCGCAGCCGCCACGCCGAGTTCACGAACGGTGTGAGCACACGTAACCATCGGGAACTCGGCCGGTCGGGGACGGAGCATTGCGGGGCGGGTCTCAGGCAATGGCCTGAGGCGGTGGATAATCGAGGGGGCGGAGAATTCAAAAACCGGCGCCGCTCCTGATTTTGGCGGCAAAACGGATTCTCCGCCCCGTCGCCGAACGCGATTTCGCCGTCGGGAAGCGGAGAATCCAGCCCAGGGTATTTTCTATATGATGAAAAGATAGAATCGGCGGAGGTGTAAAGGGACATGGGGGCCTGGTGGATAAATCATAAAATGTCGTGCTTCGAAACAGAAAATATCCAAAAGGTTAATGGAATGCTGGTCTTTATGTCTAGATGACTAGAATAGTTGGGTTAATAGTCATGTTTCAGCTTATACAAAGCCCCCATGAGAGCACACCTGGATCCTGTGAGCAGTTCTGAGCACCCACCCCTCAGGAAGGGTATAGTGGCCTCCGAAGGAATGCAGTGTAGATGTACTAGATTGATACCCGGACTCGCAAGGTTAATTTACAAGGATAGACGACACAGCCGGCCGTTGGGCTCCTTGGAATTTAGAGGGTTGAGGGGTGATTTGATCAAAGTTTTCGAGATACTAAAGGAATCGGTACAATGGATGGAGAGGGACTATCTCTGCTGGGTGGGGAGTCGAGGACTCGGGATCACAGTCTAAACACTCGGGCCGGCCCTTCCAGCAGGGAAATTAAGAAAGACGTCTACACACAGGGTGATCGAGGTTCGGAACTCACTTCCATTAATGGCAACTGATGTCAGTTGAATTGTTAATTTTTAACCTGTGCTTAATAAACTATTGTTGCACAAAGGTACCAAAGGATGTGGGACAAAGGCGGGTGTATGAAGTTACGTCACAGAGCAGCCATGATCAAATTGAATGGCGGAACAGACTTGGGGGGCTGAATGGCCTCCTCCTGTTCTTGCGGAAGCTAAATAGTGGAAGCAGCGTGTGATTGAGCAAAGTGATCCAACTTACAATGGATCAGATCAAAGCCCTGCAGTCTTACCAAATTCAGTCATTCATGGCAGTGGACGATTAACCAACTAAACAGAGAAGGAGGCATCACAAATATCCCCATCCTCATTGCTGGGAGAGCCCAGTATGCCAATACGAATGACAAGGCGAAGGAATTTTAACCATCGTCAGTCAGAAATATCTGGTAGATAATTCATCTCAGCCTCCCCTTGAAGTCCCTACCATCATCATCTGCAGTATTGAAGACGTGTGCTCCACAACTTGCCATGCCCCTAGCCAAGTTGTTCCAGGGCAGCGACAACACTGACATCTACCCAGCAATGTTGACAATGGCCCAGGTATATCCTGTCCACAAACAGTGAACAATCTGACCAATTACGGCCACACTACTCTCAATTATGATGGAATGGGTCATCGACAATATCGTCAAGTGGCGTTTACTCAGCAATAACCAGCTCCCTATCTGCCAGAGCCACATGGCTCCTGATCACATGACAGTCTTGGTCCAAACATGTACCAGAGCTGAAAACAGTTGATCTCAAGAAGTAAGTTGAGAGTGACTGCTCTTAACGTCAACACATCATTCAATTGAATATGGCATCAAGAAACCAATCGCAAAATTGAAGCCAATGCTAATCAGGGGGAAGCTCTCTGATTGGAGTCATACCTGGCACAAAGGAAGATGGATCTGGTGGTTGGTTTAGGGGCTGGTTTAGCACAGGGCACAGGGGTAGATGTCAGATGTCAAATCGCTGGCTTTGTAAGCAGACCAAGGCAGGCCAGCAGCACGGTTCAATACCTGTACCAGCCTCCCCGAACAGGCGCCGGAACGTGGCGACTAGGGGCTTTTCACAGTAACTTCATTTGAAGCCTACTTGTGACAATAAGCGATTTTCATTTCATTTCATTGGAGGTCAATCATCCCAGTCCCAGGACATTACTGCAGGAGTTCCTCAGGGTAGTGTCCTAAACCCAACCATCTCCAGCAGCTTCATCAATGACCATCCTTCCAACATAAGGTCACAAGTGGGGATGGTCATTGATGATTGTACAATGGTCAGCACCATTCATGACTCCTCAGATCCTGAAGCATCATTCAGGTTTGCGTTGACAAATGCAACTAACATTTGCGTCACACATGTGCCACGCAATGACCCACCTCCAACAAGAGAGAATTTAACCACATCCCATTGGCATTCAATGGGATACCATCTCTGTATTCCTGGGGGTTACCACTGACCAGAAATTGGGAGTTGAACTCGCCAAATAAAGACTCTGGCTACAACAGCAGCTCAAAGGCTGGGAATTCCACGGTGAGTAACCTACCTTCTGATTTCCCAAAGCCTGTCCACCATCCACAAGGCACAAGTCGGGAGTGTAATGGAATACTCTCCACTTGCCTGGATGAGCGCAGCTCCAACACCATCCAGGACATCCTGCTTGACCAGCACCTGGGGCGGGACTCTCCGCAATCGGCGCGATGTCCGCCGACCGGCGCCAAAAATGGCGTGAATCAGTCCGGCATCGCGCCGCCCCAAAGGTGCGCAATTCTCCGCATCTTGAGGTGCCGAGCCCTCACCTTGAGGGGCTAGGCCCGCGCCGGAGTGATTTCCGCCCCGCTGGTTGGCGGGAAAGGACTTTGCCGTGCGACGCATGCACGGGAGCGTCAGCGGCTGCTCACGGCATCCCCGCGCATGAGCAGCGGAGGGGGTCTCTTCCGCCTCCGCCATAGTGAAGACCATGGCGAAGGCGGAAGGAAAAGAGTGCCTCCACGGCACAGGCCCGCCCGCGGATTGGTGGGCCCCGATCGCAGGCCAGGCCACCGTGGGGGCATTCACCGGGGCCAGATCACCCCGCCCCCCCCCAGGACCCCGGAGCTTTCCCGCGCCGCCTTGTCCCGCCGTTCAAAAGGTGGTTCAATCCACGCCGGCTGACAGCGGCGGGTCTTCGGCCCATCGCGGACCGGAGAATCGCCGGGGGTGGGCCCGCCGACCGGCGCGATTTCCGCCGACCGGCGCGGTTCCTGCCCCCGCCGAATCTCTGGTGGCGGAGAATTCGGGACACGGCGGGGGCGGGATTCACGCCAGCCCCCGGCGATTCTCCAACCCGGTGGGGGGTCGGAGAATCGCGCCCCTGATCCATCACCTTAAATATTTGCTCCCTCCATTACCAGTGCACTGGCAACAGTATGTATCCTCTGATGCAATGCAGCAACTTGTCAAAAGTTCCTTTGGTGAGATCTCTCAAATCCATGACCTGTACCAGCATCAAGGACAAGTCAGCAGGTGCAAGGGGACACCAGCACCTCACAAACCATCCGCATTTGGAACTATATTGCTGAGTCAAAACCCTGGAACTCCCTCCCTTACAACACCGAGGGTGTAGCTGCCCCACACAGATTGTGTCAGTTTAAGTAGGAGGCTCACACCACCAGATCAAGGGTATTAGAGATGGACAATAAATGCTGGCACTGTCGGCAAGGCACATGCCCAGTGAGCGAATAAAAAATAAAGAACAAATACTCAAACAGCCGATGATGTGGATGAAGGAGATTATTGGAAAATACTTGAAGGGGAAATGTTTGCAGGAGTCGGAGATAATGAGCAGGGGATGGGTCTAAATGGACAGCTTTACAAAGAGACAACACAGGTAGAATCATTGAATCGCTACAGTACAGAAGGAAGCCACTTGGCCCATTGAGTCCACACCAACCCTCCAGAAGAGCACCCCACCCAGGTCCACACATGGGAGCCCACCCCTTTCAATTGCCACCAAATCTCCAAAGATATTTTGGAGTTTCTAATAATAATAATCTTTATCAGTGTCACAAGTAGGCTTACATGAAGTTACTGTGAAAAGCCCCGAGTCACCACATTCCGGCGCCTGTTCGGGTACACAGAGGGAGAATTCAGGATGTCCAATTCACCTAACAAGCACGTCCTTCGGGACTTGTGGGAGGAAACCGGAGCACCCGGAGGAAACCCACGCAGACACGGGGAGAACGTGCAGACTCCGCACAGACAGTGACCCAAGCCGGGAATCGAACCCAGGTCCCTGGCGCTGTGAAGCAACAGTGCTAACCACTGTGCTGCCGTGCCGCCCGCAATGATGCAACACCCAGTGTTGCACCCTCACATTCGAGGGCTGCAGTCTTCACTTCGGAAATATGGCTCAGAAAGAGACCATTCAGTCCAACTCCTCATGCTGGTGTCTGCGCTCCACTTGATCTCCTTCCATCTTTCCTCGACAGAATCTTCAAGTTCAAAGTTTATCTGCACATGTTGTAAATCTGTCTTATGTTGTCTTGCATTCTTCTCTCTGCAGCTGAAGTTGGGTCCTATTCCCTGAGTGTCATACTAAGAATTGCTAAACAAATAAAGAATTTGACATGTAGTAAACGAGTGCTAAGTTGCTCCGACATTATCAGTGATTGGAAAAAGAAGCAAAAAGTTCAAAATAAAATGCAGGGAAATTCTGTAAACATGAAACTGTTCGCGTTCTGCAAAAGTGGTGCAATCAAGCCGTAGGATCCTTACAGTGCGGAAAGGGGACATTTGGCCCATCAAGTCTACGCCAACCCTCCAAAAGAGCGCTCTGCAAGGGATCACCCCCCCCCCCCCCCCCCCTATCCACTGCCCACAAGTGATCGTGGCCAATACACCTAACCTGCACATTGTGGGACTGTGGGAAGAAACCAGAGCACTGGGAGGAACACCACACAGGGAAAATGTGCAAACTCCACACAGACCCAAGGCTGGAACTGAGCCCGGGTCCCGGGCGCCGTGAAGCAGCAGTGCTAACCGCTGTGCCGCCATGCTGCCCACTTGTCCTTTCAACCTCCTGTTGAACCTGTGCAGGTTTGTATTATTTATATTAACCTCCCAACCCCAATGCAACCTACCCCAACCTAAGAAATGTTCCCAGTGGTTATTTCATATGCAGATAGTTATTGGTATTCTAAAATGTAAAATATATACGCTCTTGTTTACCTTTGTTCCATGAATATATTCAGGGTTCACATCTGATATAATTGACCTCACACTGCCTCCCCTCGCACTGCCTCCCCTCACACTGCCTTCCCTCACACTGCCTTCCCCTCGCACTGTCTCCCCTCGCACTGCCTCCCCTTGCACTGCCTCCCTTCGCACTGCCTCCCCTCGCACTGCCTCCCCTCACACTGCCTCCCCTCACACTGCCTTCCCCTCGCACTGTCTCCCCTCGCACTGCCTCCCCTTGCACTGCCTCCCCTCGCACTGCCTCCCCTCGCACTGCCTCCCCTCGCACTGCCTCCCCTCGCACAGCCTCCCCTCGTACTGCCTCCCCTCACACTGCCTTCCACACGCACTGCCTCCCCTCACACTGCCTTCCTCTCACACTGCCTTCCCCTCGCACTGTCTCCCCTCACACTGCCTCCCCTTAAACTGCGTTCCCCTCACACTGCATCCCCTCGCACTGCCTCCCCTCACACTGCCTCCCCTCGCACTGCCTCCCCTCGCACTGCCTCCCCTCACACTGCCTCACGTCACACTGCCTTCCCCTTGCACTGTCTCCCCTCACACTGCCTCCCCTCGCACTGCCTCCCCTCACACTGCCTCCCCTCACACTGCCTCCCCTCACACTGCCTTCCCCTCGCACTGTCTCCCCTCAACTGCCTCGCGTCACACAGCCTCCCCTCACAACCCTTTCCCTCACACTGCCTCCCCTCACACTGCCTCCCCTCACACCTCCTTCCCTCACACTGCCTCCCCTCACACGCCCTTACCTCACACTGCCTCCCCTCACACCACCTTCCCTCTCACTGCCTCCCCTCACACTGCCTCCCCTCACACTGCCTCCCCTCGCACTGCCTCCCCTCGCACTGCCTCCCCTCACACTGCCTCCCCTCACACCCACTTCCCTCGCACTGCCTCCCCTCACACTGCCTCCCCTCACACTGCCTCCACTCACACTGCCTCCCCTCACACTGCCTCCCCTCACACCCCCTTCCCTCACACTGCCTCCCCTCACACTGCCTCCACTCGCACTGCCTCCCCTCACACTGCCTTCTCCTCACACTGCCTCCCCTCACACTGCCTCCCCTCACACTGCCTCCCCTCGCACTGTCTCCCCTCACACTGCCTCCATTCACACTGCCTCCCCTCACACTGCCTCCCCTCACACTGCCTCCATTCAAATTGCCTCCCCTCACACTGCCTCCCCTCACACTGCCTCCATTCACGCTGCCTCCACTCACACAGCCTCCCCTCATACTGCCTCCCCTCACACTGCCTCACGTCACACTGCCTTCCCCTTGCACTGTCTCCCCTCACACTGCCTCCCCTCGCACTGCCTCCCCTCACACTGCCTCCCCTCACACTGCCTCCCCTCACACTGCCTTCCCCTCGCACTGTCTCCCCTCAACTGCCTCGCGTCACACAGCCTCCCCTCACAACCCTTTCCCTCACACTGCCTCCCCTCGCACTGCCTCCCCTCACACCTCCTTCCCTCACACTGCCTCCCCTCACACGCCCTTACCTCACACTGCCTCCCCTCACACCACCTTCCCTCTCACTGCCTCCCCTCACACTGCCTCCCCTCACACTGCCTCCCCTCGCACTGCCTCCCCTCGCACTGCCTCCCCTCACACTGCCTCCCCTCACACCCACTTCCCTCGCACTGCCTCCCCTCACACTGCCTCCCCTCACACTGCCTCCACTCACACTGCCTCCCCTCACACTGCCTCCCCTCACACCCCCTTCCCTCACACTGCCTCCCCTCACACTGCCTCCACTCGCACTGCCTCCCCTCACACTGCCTTCTCCTCACACTGCCTCCCCTCACACTGCCTCCCCTCACACTGCCTCCCCTCACACTGCCTCCCCTCACACTGCCTCCCCTCACACCCCCTTCCCTCAAACTGCCTCCCCTCGCACTGCCTCCCCTCACACTGCCTCCCCTCACACTGCCTCCCCTCGCACTGCCTCGATTCACACTGCCTCCCCTCACACCGCCTCCACTCACACTGCCTCCCCTCACACTGCCTCCCCTCACATTGCCTTCCCCTCACACTGCCTTCCCCTCACACTGCCTCCCCTCACACTGCCCCCCCTCACACTGCCTCCCACTCGCACTGCCTCCATTCACACTGCCTCCCCTCACACTGCCTCCCCTCACACTGCCTCCCCTCACACTGCCTCCATTCACACTACTTCCCCTCACCCTGCCTCTCCTCACACTGCCTCCCCTCACCCTGCCTCCCCTCACAATACCTCCCGTCACACTGCCTCCCCTCACCCTGCCTCCACTCACACTGCCTCTCCTCACACTGCCTCCCCTCACCCTGCCTCCACTCACACTGCCTCCCCTCACACTGCCTCCCCTCACACTGCCTCCCCTCACATTGCCTTCCCCTCACACTGCCTTCCCCTCACACTGCCTCCCCTCACACTGCCCCCCCTCACACTGCCTCCCACTCGCACTGCCTCCATTCACACTGCCTCCCCTCACACTGCCTCCCCTCACACTGCTTCCCCTCACCCTGCCTCTCCTCACACTGCTTCCCCTCACCCTGCCTCTCCTCACACTGCCTCCCCTCACCCTGCCTCCCCTCACCCTGCCTCCCCTCACACTGCCTCCATTCACGCTGCCTCCCCTCACATAGCCTTCCCCTCACACCCCCTTCCCTCAAACTGCCTCCCCTCGCACTGCCTCCCCTCACACTGCCTCCCCTCACACTGCCTCCCCTCACACTACTTCCCCTCACACTGCCTTCCCCTCACACCCCCTTCCCTCACACTGCCTCCCCTCACACTGCCTCCCCTCACACTGCCTCCCTTCACACTGCCATCCCTCACACTGCCTCCACTCGCACTGCCTCGATTCACACTGCCTCACCTCACACTGCCTCCCCTCTCACCCCCTCCCCTCACACTGCCTCCCCTCACACTGCTTCCCCTCACACTGCCTACCCTCACACTGCCTCCCCTCACACTGCCTCCTCTCACACTGCCTCCCCTCACACTGCCTCCACTCACACTGCCTCCATTCACACTGCTTCTCCTCACACCCCCTCCCCTCACTCTGCCTCCCCTCACACTGCCTCCCCTCACACTGACTTCCCTCTTACTGCCTCCCCTCACACTGCCTTCCCTTCACACCCCTCCCCTTACACTGCCTCCCCTCAGACTGCCTCCCCTCACACTACCTCAGCTCACACTGCTTCCCCTCACACTGCCTCCCCTCACACTGCCTCCACTCACACTGCCTCCATTCACACGGCCTCCCCTCACACTGCCTCCCCTCCCACTGCCTCCCCTCACAACCCATCCCCTCACACTGCCTCCCCTCACACTGCCTCCCCTCACACTGCCTCCCCTCACACTGCCTCCCCTCACACTGCCTCCCCTCACACTGCCTTCCCTCGCACTGCCTCCCCTCACACTGCCTCCCCTCCCACTGCCTCCCCTCACACTGCCTCCCCTCACACTGCCTCCCCTCACACTGCCTCCCCTCACACTGCCTTCCCTCGCACTGCCTCCCCTCACACTGCCTCCCCTCACACTGCCTTCCCTCACACTGCCTCCCCTCACACTGCCTCCCCTCACACTACCTCAGCTCACACTGCCTCCCCTCACACTGCCTCCCCTCACACTGCTTCCCCTCATACTGCCTCCCCTCACACTGCCTCTCCTCACACTGCCTCCCCTCACCCTGCCGCCCCTCACACTGCCTCCATTGACGCTGCCTCCCCTCACACAGCCTTCCCCTCACACCCCCTTCCCTCAAACTGCCTCCCCTCGCACTGCCTCCCCTCACACTGCCTCCCCTCACACTGCCTACACTCACACTGCCTCCACTCACACCGCCTCCACTCACACTGCCTCCCACTCGCACTGCCTCCATTCACACTGCCTGCCCTCACACTGCCTCCCCTCACACTGCCTCCCCTCACACCGCCTCGCCTCACACTGCCTCCCCTCACACTGCCTCCATTCACACTACTTCCCCTCACACTGCCTTCCCCTCACACCCCCTTCCCTCACACTGCCTTCCCCTCACACCCCCTTCCCTCACACTGCCATCCCTCACACTGCCTCCACTCGCACTGCCTCGATTCACACTGCCTCACCTCACACTGCCTCCCCTCTCACCCCCTCCTCTCACACTGCCTCCCCTCACACTGCCTCCCCGCACACTGCCTCCCCTCACACTGCCTCCCCTCACACCCCCTCCCCTCACTCTGCCTCCCCTCACAATGCCTCCCCTCACACTGACTTCCCTCTTACTGCCTCCCCTCACACTGCCTTCCCTTCACACCCCTCCCCTTACACTGCCCCCTAACACTGCCTCCCCTCAGACTGCCTCCCCTCACACTACCTCAGCTCACACTGCTTCACCTCACACTGCCTCCCCTCACACTGCCTCCCCTCACACTGCCTCCACTCACACTGCCTCCATTCACACGGCCTCCCCTCACACTGCCTCCCCTCCCCCTGCCTCCCCTCACAACCCATCCCCTCACACTGCCTCCCCTCACACTGCCTCCCCTCCCACTGCCTCCCCTCACACTGCCTCCCCTCACACTGCCTCCCCTCACACTGCCTCCCCTCACACTGCCTCCCCTCACACTGCCACCCCTCACACTGCCTCCCCTCCCACTGCCTCCCCTCCCACTGCCTCCCCTCACACTGCCTCCCCTCAAACTGCCTCCCCTCACACTACCTCCCCTCACACTGCCTCCCCTCACACTGCCTTCCCTCGCACTGCCTCCCCTCACACTGCCTCCCCTCACACTGCCTTCCCTCACACTGCCTCCCCTCACACTGCCTCCCCTCACACTGCCTCCTCTCACACTGCCTCCCCTCATACTGCCTTCCCCTCACACTGCCTTCCCCTCACACTGCCTCCCCTCACACTGCCTCCCCTCACACTGCCTCCATTCACACTGCCTCCCCTTACACTGCCTTCCCCTGACACCCCCTTCCCTCACACTGCCTCCCCTCACACTGCCTCCATTCACACTGCCTCCCCTCACACTGCCTCCCCTCACACCCCCTCCCCTCACTCTGCCTGCGCTCACACTGCCTCCCCTCACACTGACTTCCCTCTTACTGCCTCCCCTCACACTGCCTTCCCTTCACACCCCCTCCCCTTACACTGCCCCCCTCACACTGCCTCACCTCAGACTGCCTCCCCTCACACTACCTCAGCTAACACTGCTTCCCCTCACACTGCCTCCCCTCACACTGCCTCCATTCACACGGCCGCCCCTCACACTGCCTCCCCTCCCACTGCCTCCCCTCACAAGCCATCCCCTCACACTGCCTCCCCTCACACTGCCTCCCTTCACACTGCCTCCCCTCACACTGCCTCCCCTCACACTGCCTCCCCTCACACTGCCTCCCCTCACACTGCCTCCCCTCACACTGCCTCCCCTCAGACTGACTCCCCTCACACTGCCTTCCCTCGCACTGCCTCCCCTCACACTGCCTCCCCTCCCACTGCCTCCCCTCCCACTGCCTCCCCTCACACTGCCTCCCCTCACACTCCCTCCCCTCACACTGCCTACCCTCACACTGCCTTCCCTCGCACTGCCTCCCCTCACACTGCCTCCCCTCACACTGCCTTCCCTCACACTGCCTCCCCTCACACTGCCTCCCCTCACACTACCTCAGCTCACACTGCCTCCCCTCACACTGCCTCCCCTCACACTGCCTCCCCTCATACTGCCTTCCCCTCACACTGCCTTCCCCTCACACTGCCTCCCCTCACACTGCCTCCCCTCACACTGCCTCCATTCACACTGCCTCCCCTCACACTGCCTTCCCCTGACACCCCCTTCCCTCACACTGCCTCCCCTCACACTGCCTCACCTCACACTGCGACCATTCACACTGCTTCCCCTCACCATGCCTCCCCTCCCACTGCCGCCCCTCACACTGTCTCCCTTCACACTGCTTCCCCTCCCACTGCCTCCCCTCCCACTACCTCCCCTCACACTGCCTCCCCTCCCACTGCCTCCCCTCACACTGCCTCCCCTCACACTGCCTTCCCTCTTACTGCCTCCCTTCACACTGCCTCCCCTCACACTGCCTCCCCACACAATGCCTCCCCTCACACTGCCTCCCCTCACACTGCCTTCCCTCACACTGCCTCCCCTCCCACTGCCTCCCCTCACACTGCCTCCCCTCACACTGCGTTCCCTCTTACTGCCGCCCCTCACACTGCCTCCCCTCCTCACACTGCCTCCCCTCACACTGCCTCGCCACACAATGCCTCCCCTCACACTGCCTCCCCTCACACTGCCTTCCCTCACACTGCCTCCCCTCCCACTGCCTCCCCTCACACTGCCTCCCCTCACACTGCCTTCCCTCTTACTGCCGCCCCTCACACTGCCTCCCCTCCTCACACTGCCTCCCCACACACTGCCTCCCCTCACACTGCCTTCCCTCAGACTACTTCCCCTCACAGTGCCTGCCCTCACACTACCTCAGCTCACATTGCTTCCCCTAACACTGCCTCCCCTCACACTGCCTCCCCTCACACTGCCTCCCCTCACACTGCCTCCATTCACACTGCCTCCCCTCACACTGCCTTCCCCTCACACCCCCTTCCCTCACACCGCCTCGCCTCACACTGCCTCGCCTCACACTGCCTCCATTCACACTGCTTCCCCTCATACTGCCTCCCCTCACCCTGCCTCCCCTCACACTGCCTCCATTCACACTGCCTCCCCTCACACTGCCTCCCCTCACACTGCCTCCCCTCACACCCCCTTCCCTCAAACTGCCTCCCCTCGCACTGCCTCCCCTCACACTGCCTCCCCTCACACCCCCTTCCCTCAAACTGCCTCCCCTCGCACTGCCTCCACTCACACCGCCTCCACTCACACTGCCTCCCCTCACACCCCCTTCCCTCAAACTGCCTCCCACTCGCACTGCCTCCATTCACACTGCCTCCCCTCACACTGCCTCCCCTCACACTGCCTCCCCTCACACTGCCTCCATTCACACTACTTCCCCTCACACTGCCTTCCCCTCACACCCCCTTCCCTCACACTGCCTCCACTCGCACTGACTTCCCTCTTACTGCCTCCCCTCACACCCCCTCCCCTCAGACTGCCTCCCCTCACACTGCCTCCCCTCACACTGACTTCCCTCTTACTGCCTCCCCTCACACCCCCTCCCCTCAGACTGCCTCCCCTCACACTGCCCACCTCACACTGCCTCCCCTCAGACTGCCTCCCCTCACACTACCTCAGCTCACACTGCCTCCCCTCACACTGCCTCCCCTCACACTGCCTCCACTCACACTGCCTCTCCACACACTGCCTCCCCTCACCCTGCCGCCCCTCACACTGCCTCCATTGACGCTGCCTCCCCTCACACAGCCTTCCCCTCACACCCCCTTCCCTAAAACTGCCTCCCCTCGCACTGCCTCCCCTCACACTGCCTCCCCTCACACTGCCTACACTCACACTGCCTCCACTCACACCGCCTCCACTCACACTGCCTCCCACTCGCACTGCCTCCATTCACACTGCCTGCCCTCACACTGCCTCCCCTCACACTGCCTCCCCTCACACCGCCTCGCCTCACACTGCCTCCCCTCACACTGCCTCCATTCACACTACTTCCCCTCACACTGCCTTCCCCTCACACCCCCTTCCCTCACACTGCCTTCCCCTCACACCCCCTTCCCTCACACTGCCATCCCTCACACTGCCTCCACTCGCACTGCCTCGATTCACACTGCCTCACCTCACACTGCCTCCCCTCTCATCCCCTCCTCTCACACTGCCTCCCCTCACACTGCCTCCCCGCACACTGCCTCCCCTCACACTGCCTCCCCTCACACCCCCTCCCCTCACTCTGCCTCCCCTCACACTGCCTCCCCTCACACTGACTTCCCTCTTACTGCCTCCCCTCACACTGCCTTCCCTTCACACCCCTCCCCTTACACTGCCCCCTCACACTGCCTCCCCTCAGACTGCCTCCCCTCACACTACCTCAGCTCACACTGCTTCACCTCACACTGCCTCCCCTCACACTGCCTCCCCTCACACTGCCTCCACTCACACTGCCTCCATTCACACGGCCTCCCCTCACACTGCCTCCCCTCCCCCTGCCTCCCCTCACAACCCATCCCCTCACACTGCCTCCCCTCACACTGCCTCCCCTCCCACTGCCTCCCCTCACACTGCCTCCCCTCACACTGCCTCCCCTCACACTGCCTCCCCTCACACTGCCTCCCCTCACACTGCCTCCCCTCACACTGCCTCCCCTCCCACTGCCTCCCCTCCCACTGCCTCCCCTCACACTGCCTCCCCTCAAACTGCCTACCCTCACACTGCCTCCCCTCACACTGCCTCCCCTCACACTGCCTTCCCTCGCACTGCCTCCCCTCACACTGCCTCCCCTCACACTGCCTTCCCTCACACTGCCTCCCCTCACACTGCCTCCCCTCACACTGCCTCCTCTCACACTGCCTCCCCTCATACTGCCTTCCCCTCACACTGCCTTCCCCTCACACTGCCTCCCCTCACACTGCCTCCCCTCACACTGCCTCCATTCACACTGCCTCCCCTTACACTGCCTTCCCCTGACACCCCCTTCCCTCACACTGCCTCCCCTCACACTGCCTCCATTCACACTGCCTCCCCTCACACTGCCTCCCCTCACACCCCCTCCCCTCACTCTGCCTGCGCTCACACTGCCTCCCCTCACACTGACTTCCCTCTTACTGCCTCCCCTCACACTGCCTTCCCTTCACACCCCCTCCCCTTACACTGCCCCCCTCACACTGCCTCACCTCAGACTGCCTCCCCACACACTACCTCAGCTCACACTGCTTCCCCTCACACTGCCTCCCCTCACACTGCCTCCATTCACACGGCCGCCCCTCACACTGCCTCCCCTCCCACTGCCTCCCCTCACAAGCCATCCCCTCACACTGCCTCCCCTCACACTGCCTCCCTTCACACTGCCTCCCCTCACACTGCCTCCCCTCACACTGCCTCCCCTCACACTGCCTCCCCTCACACTGCCTCCCCTCACACTGCCTCCCCTCAGACTGACTCCCCTCACACTGCCTTCCCTCGCACTGCCTCCCCTCACACTGCCTCCCCTCCCACTGCCTCCCCTCCCACTGCCTCCCCTCACACTGCCTCCCCTCACACTCCCTCCCCTCACACTGCCTACCCTCACACTGCCTTCCCTCGCACTGCCTCCCCTCACACTGCCTCCCCTCACACTGCCTTCCCTCACACTGCCTCCCCTCACACTGCCTCCCCTCACACTACCTCAGCTCACACTGCCTCCCCTCACACTGCCTCCCCTCACACTGCCTCCCCTCATACTGCCTTCCCCTCACACTGCCTTCCCCTCACACTGCCTCCCCTCACACTGCCTCCCCTCACACTGCCTCCATTCACACTGCCTCCCCTCACACTGCCTTCCCCTGACACCCCCTTCCCTCACACTGCCTCCCCTCACACTGCCTCACCTCACACTGCGACCATTCACACTGCTTCCCCTCACCATGCCTCCCCTCCCACTGCCGCCCCTCACACTGTCTCCCTTCACACTGCTTCCCCTCCCACTGCCTCCCCTCCCACTACCTCCACTCACACTGCCTCCCCTCCCACTGCCTCCCCTCACACTGCCTCCCCTCACACTGCCTTCCCTCTTACTGCCTCCCTTCACACTGCCTCCCCTCACACTGCCTCCCCACACAATGCCTCCCCTCACACTGCCTCCCCTCACACTGCCTTCCCTCACACTGCCTCCCCTCCCACTGCCTCCCCTCACACTGCCTCCCCTCACACTGCGTTCCCTCTTACTGCCGCCCCTCACACTGCCTCCCCTCCTCACACTGCCTCCCCTCACACTGCCTCGCCACACAATGCCTCCCCTCACACTGCCTCCCCTCACACTGCCTTCCCTCACACTGCCTCCCCTCCCACTGCCTCCCCTCACACTGCCTCCCCTCACACTGCCTTCCCTCTTACTGCCGCCCCTCACACTGCCTCCCCTCCTCACACTGCCTCCCCACACACTGCCTCCCCTCACACTGCCTTCCCTCAGACTACTTCCCCTCACAGTGCCTGCCCTCACACTACCTCAGCTCACATTGCTTCCCCTAACACTGCCTCCCCTCACACTGCCTCCCCTCACACTGCCTCCCCTCACACTGCCTCCATTCACACTGCCTCCCCTCACACTGCCTTCCCCTCACACCCCCTTCCCTCACACCGCCTCGCCTCACACTGCCTCGCCTCACACTGCCTCCATTCACACTGCTTCCCCTCATACTGCCTCCCCTCACCCTGCCTCCCCTCACACTGCCTCCATTCACACTGCCTCCCCTCACACTGCCTCCCCTCACACTGCCTCCCCTCACACCCCCTTCCCTCAAACTGCCTCCCCTCGCACTGCCTCCCCTCACACTGCCTCCCCTCACACCCCCTTCCCTCAAACTGCCTCCCCTCGCACTGCCTCCACTCACACCGCCTCCACTCACACTGCCTCCCCTCACACCCCCTTCCCTCAAACTGCCTCCCACTCGCACTGCCTCCATTCACACTGCCTCCCCTCACACTGCCTCCCCTCACACTGCCTCCCCTCACACTGCCTCCCCTCACACTGCCTCCATTCACACTACTTCCCCTCACACTGCCTTCCCCTCACACCCCCTTCCCTCACACTGCCTCCACTCGCACTGACTTCCCTCTTACTGCCTCCCCTCACACCCCCTCCCCTCAGACTGCCTCCCCTCACACTGCCTCCCCTCACACTGACTTCCCTCTTACTGCCTCCCCTCACACCCCCTCCCCTCAGACTGCCTCCCCTCACACTGCCCACCTCACACTGCCTCCCCTCAGACTGCCTCCCCTCACACTACCTCAGCTCACACTGCCTCCCCTCACACTGCCTCCCCTCACACTGCCTCCACTCACACTGCCTCCCCTCACACTGCCTCCCCTCACACTGCCTCCCCTCACACTGCCTCCCCTCACACTGCCTCCCCTCACACTGCCTCCCATCAGACTGCCTCCCCTCACACTGCCTTCCCTCGCACTGTCTCCCCTCGCACTGCCTCCCCTCCCACTGCCTCCCCTCCCACTGCCTCCCCTCAACACTGCCTCCCCTCACACTGCCTCCCTTCACACTGCCTCCCCTCACACTGCCTCCCCTCACACTGCCTTCCCTCACACTGCCTCCCCTCACACTGCCTCCCCTCACACTGCCTTCCCTCACACTGCCTCCCCTCACACTACCTCAGCTCACACTGCCTCCCCTCACACTGCCTCCCCTCAGACTGCCTCCCCTCACACTACCTCAGCTCACACTGCTTCCCCTCACACTGCCTCCCCTCACACTTCCTTCCCTCACACTGCCTCCACTCACACTGCCTCCATTCACACGGCCTCCCCTCACACTGCCTCCCCTCCCACTGTCTCCCCTCACAACCCATCCCCTCACACTGCCTCCCCTCACACTGCCTCCCCTCACACTGCCTCCCCTCACACTGCCTCCCCTCACACTGCCTCCCCTCACACTGCCTCCCATCACACTGCCTCCCCTCACACTGCCTTCCCTCGCACTGTCTCCCCTCGCACTGCCTCCCCTCCCACTGCCTCCCCTCCCACTGCCTCCCCTCAACACTGCCTCCCCTCACACTGCCTCCCTTCACACTGCCTCCCCTCACACTGCCTCCCCTCACACTGCCTTCCCTCACACTGCCTCCCCTCACACTGCCTCCCCTCACACTGCCTTCCCTCACACTGCTTACCCTCACACTGCCTTCCCTCGCACTGCCTCCCCTCACACTGCCTCCCCTCACACTGCCTTCCCTCACACTGCCTCCCCTCATACTGCCTTCCCCTCACACTGCCTCCCCTCATACTGCCTTCCCCTCACACTGCCTTCCCCTCACACTACCTCAGCTCACACTGCCTCCCCTCACACTGCCTCCCCTCACACTGCCTCCCCTCATACTGCCTTCCCCTCACACTGCCTTCCCCTCACACTGCCTCCCCTCACACTGCCTCCCCTCACACTGCCTCCATTCACACTGCCTCCCCTCACACTGCCTTCCCCTGACACCCCCTTCCCTCACACTGCCTCCGCTCACACTGCCTCACCTCACACTGCGACCATTCACACTGCTTCCCCTCACCATGCCTCCCCTCCCACTGCCGCCCCTCACACTGTCTCCCTTCACACTGCTTCCCCTCCCACTGCCTCCCCTCCCACTACCTCCCCTCACACTGCCTCCCCTCCCACTGCCTCCCCTCACACTGCCTCCCCTCACACTGCCTTCCCTCGCACTGCCTCCCCTCACACTGCCTCCCCTCCCACTGCCTCCCCTCCCACTGCCTCCCCTCACACTGCCTCCCCTCACACTCCCTCCCCTCACACTGCCTACCCTCACACTGCCTTCCCTCGCACTGCCTCCCCTCACACTGCCTCCCCTCACACTGCCTTCCCTCACACTGCCTCCCCTCACACTGCCTCCCCTCACACTACCTCAGCTCACACTGCCTCCCCTCACACTGCCTCCCCTCACACTGCCTCCCCTCATACTGCCTTCCCCTCACACTGCCTTCCCCTCACACTGCCTCCCCTCACACTGCCTCCCCTCACACTGCCTCCATTCACACTGCCTCCCCTCACACTGCCTTCCCCTGACACCCCCTTCCCTCACACTGCCTCCCCTCACACTGCCTCACCTCACACTGCGACCATTCACACTGCTTCCCCTCACCATGCCTCCCCTCCCACTGCCGCCCCTCACACTGTCTCCCTTCACACTGCTTCCCCTCCCACTGCCTCCCCTCCCACTACCTCCACTCACACTGCCTCCCCTCCCACTGCCTCCCCTCACACTGCCTCCCCTCACACTGCCTTCCCTCTTACTGCCTCCCTTCACACTGCCTCCCCTCACACTGCCTCCCCACACAATGCCTCCCCTCACACTGCCTCCCCTCACACTGCCTTCCCTCACACTGCCTCCCCTCCCACTGCCTCCCCTCACACTGCCTCCCCTCACACTGCGTTCCCTCTTACTGCCGCCCCTCACACTGCCTCCCCTCCTCACACTGCCTCCCCTCACACTGCCTCGCCACACAATGCCTCCCCTCACACTGCCTCCCCTCACACTGCCTTCCCTCACACTGCCTCCCCTCCCACTGCCTCCCCTCACACTGCCTCCCCTCACACTGCCTTCCCTCTTACTGCCGCCCCTCACACTGCCTCCCCTCCTCACACTGCCTCCCCACACACTGCCTCCCCTCACACTGCCTTCCCTCAGACTACTTCCCCTCACAGTACCTGCCCTCACACTACCTCAGCTCACATTGCTTCCCCTAACACTGCCTCCCCTCACACTGCCTCCCCTCACACTGCCTCCCCTCACACTGCCTCCATTCACACTGCCTCCCCTCACACTGCCTTCCCCTCACACCCCCTTCCCTCACACCGCCTCGCCTCACACTGCCTCGCCTCACACTGCCTCCATTCACACTGCTTCCCCTCATACTGCCTCCCCTCACCCTGCCTCCCCTCACACTGCCTCCATTCACACTGCCTCCCCTCACACTGCCTCCCCTCACACTGCCTCCCCTCACACCCCCTTCCCTCAAACTGCCTCCCCTCGCACTGCCTCCCCTCACACTGCCTCCCCTCACACCCCCTTCCCTCAAACTGCCTCCCCTCGCACTGCCTCCACTTACACCGCCTCCACTCACACTGCCTCCCCTCACACCCCCTTCCCTCAAACTGCCTCCCACTCGCACTGCCTCCATTCACACTGCCTCCCCTCACACTGCCTCCCCTCACACTGCCTCCCCTCACACTGCCTCCCCTCACACTGCCTCCATTCACACTACTTCCCCTCACACTGCCTTCCCCTCACACCCCCTTCCCTCACACTGCCTCCACTCGCACTGACTTCCCTCTTACTGCCTCCCCTCACACCCCCTCCCCTCAGACTGCCTCCCCTCACACTGCCTCCCCTCACACTGACTTCCCTCTTACTGCCTCCCCTCACACCCCCTCCCCTCAGACTGCCTCCCCTCACACTGCCCACCTCACACTGCCTCCCCTCAGACTGCCTCCCCTCACACTACCTCAGCTCACACTGCCTCCCCTCACACTGCCTCCCCTCACACTGCCTCCACTCACACTGCCTCCCCTCACACTGCCTCCCCTCACACTGCCTCCCCTCACACTGCCTCCCCTCACACTGCCTCCCCTCACACTGCCTCCCATCAGACTGCCTCCCCTCACACTGCCTTCCCTCGCACTGTCTCCCCTCGCACTGCCTCCCCTCCCACTGCCTCCCCTCCCACTGCCTCCCCTCAACACTGCCTCCCCTCACACTGCCTCCCTTCACACTGCCTCCCCTCACACTGCCTCCCCTCACACTGCCTTCCCTCACACTGCCTCCCCTCACACTGCCTCCCCTCACACTGCCTTCCCTCACACTGCCTCCCCTCACACTACCTCAGCTCACACTGCCTCCCCTCACACTGCCTCCCCTCAGACTGCCTCCCCTCACACTACCTCAGCTCACACTGCTTCCCCTCACACTGCCTCCCCTCACACTTCCTCCCCTCACACTGCCTCCACTCACACTGCCTCCATTCACACGGCCTCCCCTCACACTGCCTCCCCTCCCACTGTCTCCCCTCACAACCCATCCCCTCACACTGCCTCCCCTCACACTGCCTCCCCTCACACTGCCTCCCCTCACACTGCCTCCCCTCACACTGCCTCCCCTCACACTGCCTCCCATCACACTGCCTCCCCTCACACTGCCTTCCCTCGCACTGTCTCCCCTCGCACTGCCTCCCCTCCCACTGCCTCCCCTCCCACTGCCTCCCCTCAACACTGCCTCCCCTCACACTGCCTCCCTTCACACTGCCTCCCCTCACACTGCCTCCCCTCACACTGCCTTCCCTCACACTGCCTCCCCTCACACTGCCTCCCCTCACACTGCCTTCCCTCACACTGCTTACCCTCACACTGCCTTCCCTCGCACTGCCTCCCCTCACACTGCCTCCCCTCACACTGCCTTCCCTCACACTGCCTCCCCTCATACTGCCTTCCCCTCACACTGCCTCCCCTCATACTGCCTTCCCCTCACACTGCCTTCCCCTCACACTACCTCAGCTCACACTGCCTCCCCTCACACTGCCTCCCCTCACACTGCCTCCCCTCATACTGCCTTCCCCTCACACTGCCTTCCCCTCACACTGCCTCCCCTCACACTGCCTCCCCTCACACTGCCTCCATTCACACTGCCTCCCCTCACACTGCCTTCCCCTGACACCCCCTTCCCTCACACTGCCTCCGCTCACACTGCCTCACCTCACACTGCGACCATTCACACTGCTTCCCCTCACCATGCCTCCCCTCCCACTGCCGCCCCTCACACTGTCTCCCTTCACACTGCTTCCCCTCCCACTGCCTCCCCTCCCACTACCTCCCCTCACACTGCCTCCCCTCCCACTGCCTCCCCTCACACTGCCTCCCCTCACACTGCCTTCCCTCTTACTGCCTCCCTTCACACTGCCTCCCCTCACACTGCCTCCCCACACAATGCCTCCCCTCACACTGCCTCCCCTCACACTGCCTTCCCTCACACTGCCTCCCCTCCCACTGCCTCCCCTCACACTGCCTCCCCTCACACTGCGTTCCCTCTTACTGCCGCCCCTCACACTGCCTCCCCTCCTCACACTGCCTCCCCTCACACTGCCTCGCCACACAATGCCTCCCCTCACACTGCCTCCCCTCACACTGCCTTCCCTCACACTGCCTCCGCTCCCACTGCCTCCCCTCACACTGCCTCCCCTCACACTGCCTTCCCTCTTACTGCCGCCCCTCACACTGCCTCCCCTCCTCACACTGCCTCCCCACACACTGCCTCCCCTCACACTGCCTTCCCTCAGACTACTTCCCCTCACAGTGCCTGCCCTCACACTACCTCAGCTCACATTGCTTCCCCTAACACTGCCTCCCCTCACACTGCCTCCCCTCACACTGCCTCCCCTCACACTGCCTCCATTCACACTGCCTCCCCTCACACTGCCTTCCCCTCACACCCCCTTCCCTCACACCGCCTCGCCTCACACTGCCTCGCCTCACACTGCCTCCCCTCACCCTGCCTCCCCTCACACTGCCTCCATTCACGCTGCCTCCCCTCACACAGCCTTCCCCTCACACCCCCTTCCCTCAAACTGCCTCCCCTCGCACTGCCTCCCCTCACACTGCCTCCCCTCACACTGCCTCCATTCACACTGCCTCCCCGCACACTGCCTCCCCTCACACCCCCTCCCCTCACTCTGCCTCCCCTCACACTGCCTCCCCTCACACTGACTTCCCTCTTACTGCCTCCACTCGCACTGCCTCCCCACACACTGCCTTCCCTTCACACCCCCTCCCCTTACACTGCCCACCTCACACTGCCTCCCCTCAGACTGCCTCCCCTCACACTACCTCAGCTCACACTGCTTCCCCTCACACTGCCTCCCCTCACACTTCCTCCCCTCACACGGCCTCCCCTCACACTGTCTCCATTCACAACCCATCCCCTCACACTGCCTCCCCTCACACTGCCTCCCCTCACACTGCCTCCCCTCACACTGCCTCCCCTCACACTGCCTCCCCTCACACTGCCTCCCATCACACTGCCTCCCCTCACACTGCCTCCCATCACACTGCCTCCCCTCACACTGCATCCCCTCGCACTGCCTCCCCTCACACTGCCTTCCCTCGCACTGTCTCCCCTCGCACTGCCTCCCCTCCCACTGCCTCCCCTCCCACTGCCTCCCCTCAACACTGCATCCCCTCGCACTGCCTCCCCTCACACTGCCTCCCCTCGCACTGCCTCCCCTCACACTGCCTCCCCTCACACTGCCTTCCCTCACACTGCCTCCCCTCACACTGCCTCCCCTCACACTGCCTTCCCTCACACTGCCTCCCCTCACACTGCCTCCCCTCGCACTGCCTCCCCTCACACTGCCTCCCCTCACACTGCCTTCCCTCACACTGCCTCTCCTCACACTGCCTCCCCTCACACTGCCTTCCCTCACTCTGCCTCCCATCACACTGCCTCCCCTCACACTGCATCCCCTCGCACTGCCTCCCCTCACACTGCCTTCCCTCGCACTGTCTCCCCTCGCACTGCCTCCCCTCCCACTGCCTCCCCTCCCACTGCCTCCCCTCAACACTGCATCCCCTCGCACTGCCTCCCCTCACACTGCCTCCCCTCGCACTGCCTCCCCTCACACTACCTCAGCTCACACTGCCTCCCCTCACACTGCCTCCCCTCAGACTGCCTCCCCTCACACTACCTCAGCTCACACTGCTTCCCCTCACACTGCCTCCCCTCACACTTCCTCCCCTCACACTGCCTCCCCTCCCACTGTCTCCCCTCACAACCCATCCCATCACACTGCCTCCCCTCACACTGCCTCCCCTCACACTGCCTCCCCTCACACTGCCTCCCCTCACACTGCCTCCCCTCACACTGCCTCCCCTCACACTGCCTCCCATCACACTGCCTCCCCTCACACTGCCTTCCCTCGCACTGTCTCCCCTCGCACTGCCTCCCCTCCCACTGCCTCCCCTCCCACTGCCTCCCCTCAACACTGCCTCCCCTCACACTGCCTCCCTTCACACTGCCTCCCCTCACACTGCCTCCCCTCACACTGCCTTCCCTCACACTGCCTCCCCTCACACTGCCTCCCCTCACACTGCCTTCCCTCACACTGCCTCCCCTCACACTGCCTCCCCTCACACTACCTCAGCTCACACTGCCTCCCCTCACACTGCCTCCCCTCACACTGCCTCCCCTCACACTGCCTTCCCCTCACACTGCCTCCCCTCACACTGCCTCTCCTCACACTGCCTCCATTCACACTGCCTCCCCTCACACTGTCTCCCCTCACACTGCCTTCCCTCTTACTGCCTCCCTTCACACTGCCTCCCCTCACACTGCCTCCCCACACAATGCCTCCCCTCACACTGCCTCCCCTCACACTGCCTTCCCTCACACTGCCTCCCCTCCCACTGCCTCCCCTCACACTGCCTCCCCTCACACTGCCTCCCCTCACACTGCCTTCCCACACACTGCCTCCCCTCACACTGCCTCCCCTCACACTGCCTCCCCTCACACTGCCTCCCATCACACTGCCTCCCCTCACACTGCCTTCCCTCAGACTACTTCCCCTTACACTGCCTCCCCTCCTCACACTGCCTCCCCACACACTGCCTCCCCTCACACTGCCTTCCCTCAGACTACTTCCCCTTACACTGCCTCCCCTCACACTACCTCTGCTCACATTGCTGCCCCTCACGCTGCCTCCCCTCACACTGCCTCCCCTCACATTGACTTCCCCTCACACTGCCTCCCCTCACACAGCCTCCATTCACACTGCCTCCATTCACACTGCCTCCCCTCATACTGCCTCCCCTGGCACTGCCTCCCCTCACACCGCCTGCCTCGCCTCACACT
The DNA here is from genome assembly GCF_047496885.1 of Scyliorhinus torazame. Taxonomy (NCBI): domain Eukaryota; kingdom Metazoa; phylum Chordata; class Chondrichthyes; order Carcharhiniformes; family Scyliorhinidae; genus Scyliorhinus; species Scyliorhinus torazame. Next base: position 266,309,159 of record NC_092714.1, on the reverse strand, counting down.
GCCTCCATTCACACTGCCTCCCCTCACACTGCCTCCCCTCACGCTGCCTCCCCTCACACTGCGTCCATTCACACTGCCTTCCCCTCACACTGCCTTCCCCTCACACTGCCTCCCCTCACACTGCCTCCCCTCACACTGCCTCCCCTCACACTGCCTCCACTCACACTGCCTCCCCTCACACTGCCTCCCCTCACACTGCCTCCACTCACACTGCCTCCATTCACACTGCTTCCCCTCATACGGCCTCCCTCGCTTTGCCTCCCCTCGCACTGCCTCCCTCACACGTCCTCGCCTCACACTGCCTCCCTCACACTGCCTCCCTCACACTGCCTACCCTCACACTCCCTACCCTCGCACTGCCTCCCTCGCATTGCCTCGCCTCGCACTGCCTCTCTCACACTGCCTCCCTCACATTGCCTACCCTCACACTGCCTACCCTCGCACTGCCTTCCCCTCACACTGCCTCCCCTCGCACTGCCTCCCCTCGCACTGCCTCCTCTCACACTGCCTCCCTTCACACTGCCTCCATTCATACTGCATCCCCTTACACTGCCTCCCCTCACACTGTCTCCGTCACACTGCCTCCCCTCGCACTGCCTCCCTCACACTGCCTCCCTCACACTGCCTACCCTCACACTACCTACCCTCACACCGCCTTCCCTCACACTGCCTCCATTCACACTGGCTCCCTTCACACTGCCTCCCCTCACACTGCCTCCCCTCACACTGCCTCCCCTCACACTGACACCCCTCACACTGCCTCCCCTCACACGGCCTCGCCTCACACTGCGTCCCTCACACTGCCTCCCTCACATTGCCTCGCCTCGCACTGCCTCCCTCACACTGCCTCCCTCACATTGCCTACCCTCACACTGCCTACCCTTGCACTGCCTTCCTCTCACACTGCCTCCCCTCACACTGCCTCCCTTCACACTGCCTCCATTCATACTGCATCCCCTCACACTGCCTCCCCTCACACTGTCTCCGTCACACTGCCTCCCCTCGCACTGCCTCCCTCACACTGCCTCCCTCACACTGCCTACCCTGACACTACCTACCCTCACACCGCCTTCCCTCACACTGCCTCCATTCACACTGGCTCCCTTCACACTGCCTCCCCTCACACTGCCTCCCCTCACACTGCCTCCCCTCACACTGACTCCCCTCACACTGCCTCCCCTCACACGGCCTCGCCTCACACTGGCTCCCTTCACACTGACTCCCCTCGCACTGCCTCCCCTCACACTGCCTCCCCTCACACTGCCTCCCCTCACACTGCCTCCCCCGCTCTGCCTTACCGCACACTGTCTCCCTCACTTTGCCTTCCCTCACACTGCCACCCTCGCTTTGACTCCCCTCGCACTGCCTCCCGCACACTGCCTTCACTCACACTGCCTCCCCTCACACTGCCTCCCCTCACACTGCCTCCCTCGCTTTGCCTCCCCTCGCACTGCATCCCTCACACTGCCTCCCCTCACACTGCCTCCCTTGCTTTGCCTCCCCTCGCACTGCATCCCTCACACTGCCTCCCCTCACACTGCCTCCCTCACACTGCCTCCCTCACACTGCCTCCCCTGGCACTGCCTTCACTCACACTGCCTCCCCTCACACTGCCTCCCTCACACTGCCTTCACTCACACTGCATCCCCTCACACTGCCTCCCCTCGCACTGCCTCCCTCACACTGCCTCCCTCACACTGCCTCCATTCACACTGTCTCCCTTCACACTGCCTCCCCTCACACTGCCTCCCCTCACACTGCCTCCCCTCACACTGACTCCCCTCACACTGCCTCCCCTCACACGGCCTTGCCTCACACTGCGTCCCTCACACTGCCTACCCTCACACGGCCTCACCTCACACTGGCTCCCTTCACACTGACTCCCCTCGCACTGCCTCCCCTCACACTGCCTCCCCCGCTCTGCCTTCCCGCACACTGCCTCCCTCACTTTGCCTTCCCTCACACTGCCTTCCCTCGCCCTGCCTCCCTCACGTTGCCTCCCCTCACACTGCCACCCTCGCTTTGCCTCCCCTCGCACTGCCTCCCTCACACTCCCTCACCTCACACTGCCTCCCCTCACACTGCCTCCCTCGCTTTGCCTCCCCTCGCACTGCCTCCCTCACACTGCCTTCACTCACACTGCCTCCCCTCACACTGCCTCCCCTCACACTGCCTCACTCGCTTTGCCTCCCCTCACACTGCATCCCTCACACTGCCTCCCCTCACACTGCCTCCCTCGCTTTGCCTCCCCTCGCACTGCATCCCTCACACTGCCTCCCCTCCACACTGCCTCCCCTCACACTGCCTCCCTCACACTGCCTCCCCTGGCACTGCCTTCACTCACTCTGCCTCCCCTCACACTGCCTCCCTCACACTGCCTTCACTCACACTGCCTCCCCTCACACTACCTCCTCTCACACTGCCTCCCTCGCTTTGCCTCCCCTCACACTGCCTCCCTCACACTGCCTCCCCTCACAATGCCTCCCCTCACACTGCCTCCCTCACACTGCCTCCCCTGGCACTGCCTTCCCTCACACTGCCTCCCCTCACACTGCCTCCCTCACACTGCCTTCACTCACACTGCCTCCCCTCACACTGCCTCCTCTCACACTGCCTCCCTCGCTTTGCCTCCCCTCACACTGCCTCCCTCACACTGCGTCCCCTGGCACTGCCTCCCCTCACACTGCCTCCCTCACACTGCCCCCTCACACTGCCTCCCCTGGCACTGCCTCCTCTCACACTGCCTCCCCTCACACTGCCTCCCTCACACTGCCTTCACTCACACTGCCTCCCCTCACACTGCCTCCTCTCACACTGCCTCCCTCGCTTTGCCTCCCCTCACACTGCCTCCCTCACACTGCGTCCCCTGGCACTGCCTCCCCTCACACTGCCTCCCTCACACTGCCCCCTCACACTGCCTCCCCTGGCACTGCCTCCTCTCACACTGCCTCCCTCACACTGCCTCCCCTGGCACTGCCTCCCCTCACACTGCCTCCCTCACAGTGCCTCCCTTCACACTGCCTCCCTCGCTTTGCCTCCCCTCACACTGCCTCCCTCACACTGCCTCCCCTCATACTGCCTCCCCTCACACTGCCTCCCTCACACTGCCTCCCCTGGCACTGCCTCCCCTCACACTCGGGCTTACTAACATTGTTAATGACCGATTAACAAAGACATTCTGGCGGCCATCTGCAACATTACTCTCTCGATAAAGTCCTCCCTTCCTCTCAAGCTTTCTCTGAAAACCTTCTCGAAGAAGGAATTTTCATTTATATCGCATCTCTACCTTAGAATATCCCAAAGCAGTTCACATCCAATGAATCACTTTTGAGTTCTAGTCACTGATGCAATGTAGGAAATGCAACAGCCAATGTGTACACAGCAAGCTCCCACAAACAGCGATGCAATAATGGCTACATCATCTCTTTTGGCTGAATCATACATTTAAAAAAATAAATCAAGAGTACCCAATTATTTATTTTCTTATTAATGAGCAATTTAGTGTGGCCAATCCACCTACACTGCACATCTTTGGGTTGTGGGGATGAGATCCATGCAGACACGGGGAGAATGTGCAAACTCCACACGGACACTGACCCAGGGCCGGGATTCGAACCCGGGTCCTCAGCGCCGTGAAGCAGCAGTGCTAACCACTGCGCCGCTGTGCCGCCCTTTGAGTCATACATTTTGACCCTGGGATCTTTCACATTCATTTGAGAAGACAGATGGGGGTCTCAATGTTAACATCTCATTAGATTAGGATCTGGAATGCACTGCCGGAGAGTGTGGGGCAGGCAAATTCAATCGTGGCTTTCAAAAAGGAATTGGATCATTGTCTGGGAGGAAGATTTACAGGGGCTATGGGGAAAAGGTGGGGACTGGCACCAGGCAAGTTGCTCTTGCAGAGAGCCACCGCGGGCATGGCAGGCTGGCTGGCATCCTCCTGTGATAAGAGCCCAGTGGTTTGTCTGTGTCCCGCCTCCATCGGGTACCCTGCCCTCAGTTGCATTGGTGATCATGGACTTCCATTGGGTTGGTCCATGGTTACACTTGGTAAGGTACTGCTGTGTTTACCATTGCCTTCTGCAATATGGCTGACCAGGAAACCCTCCCTGGAAATTACATCTGGTTACGATGTCAATTTCTTGCTGATAAACCCAGGAATGTGATTTCCAGTCACACCGAGTTTCCCACTTGCCATCAGCTGTATTTGGAAGAATTTACAGGCTGATACTCAACCTGTTTGGCCCCGTTATTTACGCACCTGCCATCAAACCCTGCAGTGCGCCTTGAAGCCAGAGACACCACTCATTCTGCCACAAAGCCGCCCTCGGCTGCCTTACCCAATTACACCTCATAGATTTTGTAGAATTTACAGTGCAGAAGGAGGCCATTTGGCCCATCGAGTCTGCACCGGCCCTTGGAAAGAGCATTCTATTTTTAAAAACGATTTAGAGTGCCCAATTCATTTTTTTCCAATTAAGGGGCAATTTAGCGTGGCCAATCCACCTACCCTGCACATCTTTGGGTTGTGGGGGCGAAACCCACACAGACACGGGGAGAATGTGCAAACTCCACACGGACAGTGACCCGGGGCCGGGATCGAACCTGGGACCTCGGCGCCGTGAGGCAGCAGTGCTAACCCACTGCGCCACCGTGCTGCCTGAAAAAAGAGTACCCTACTAGGGTGGAAGTGAGGGCTTAAGTGGGTCGGTGCATACTCGATGGGCCGAATGGTTTCCTTCTGCACCATATGTTCTATGTTCTCTGTACTTCAGCCCAGACCTGCACCCTATCCCTGTAGCACAGTGACCCCACCTAACCTTTTTGGACACTAAGGAGTAATTTAGCAAATCCAATCCACCTTAACCTGCACATCTTTGGACTGTGGGAGGAAACCGGAGCACCCGGAGGAAACCCACGCAGACACGGGGAGAACGTGCAGACTCCGCACAGACAGTGACCCAAGCCGGAATCGAACCCAGGAGCCTGGCGCTGCGAAGCAACAGTGCTAACCATGCTGCTACCGTGCCGCCACAACCCTGTCCCTCTCCCCGGTGTCCGCCCAGTCACAGCACCAAGCCCACCTGGGTGAAAGTCATCAACAGTATCTTTAACTGTGACTGCACTGGGACACCGGGTAGGACCAGAGGCTCTAACCGGGTCCCAGGGGACAGGGCAGGTACCCAGTGGAATAGCAGTGGAATAGCTGCTGGTTTGCTGGGAATTGTATGAAGCTGCCCAAAGCTGCCCTCTTCCCCAGGAACCTTCCTGGGCTGTTCCAGTGTAAAGATTCCCTTGCAACTGGGGCGGGAGGGCTCCTTATTATTGCTTTTGTTAACCAAAAATGTGAAAGGAAATTACGTCTGGTTACGATGTCAATTTCTTGCTGATAAACCCAGGAATGTGATTTCCAGTCACACCGAGTTTCTCAGTGGCTGGAGTAAGTGACAGTCTCTCTCTCTCTCTCCCCCCAGCACCACACTGCTGTCAGATCGGAGTGGAGAGGTTGAACCCAGATATATTATTTCACAGAAATATATTGCACCCAAACCGCCTTGGACAGGCCGAGTGCTCAACATCAGCAAGTAATTAAAGAGACTTCTCTTTCTCTCTCTCTCACACAGAGTGTTGTCGGAACTCTCTCGCCGATTGCTGGGAGCAGCGACTGCGGGCACCTGTCCCTGGTTGCAATATTTTTGAGTGTGAAATATTTTTATTGGAAATGATTCAAAATTTGAAAGTTTTTAAGAGAGAGGGCGCTGGGCAGGATTACGCATTCCTTGCTCCTGGAAAGAGGGATTGAGACAAGACTCGAAACATTTGCTCTGCCTGGGAAAAGAAGGACAAGGGACTCCACCAGAAGAGAAGTGGATTTTTTTTCTCCCTCTCTCACCTTCTGTCTCTCATTCCCTGGTTTCTCCTTCACTGGCTGAAAGGGTCCGGGATTAATTTGCAGTCAGCCGAGTCCACTATGGGACAGATTCCTAAAGTGCGGAGGAAAGTGTTGGAGAAATTTGTCTGGAAGTTTTGGGAGTCGGTACATTCTCAGCTTGGTGCCACCCTGCAGGAATTCGCCCCCAGTGAGCTCGGAGCATGGAATTACTGAGAAATCTCCCCCTCCTCTTCTGCTGCCTCAGCTGGATCTGCCTCCTGCCCCGTCCCCACTCGGCGGCCGTCCTCAGCCCCTCCGGGAAGAGTGATGCCCCCCTCCGCCAGGGGCTGCCCGGCCCGGGCAGATGGGGGGTGCCCGGGACTGGCAGAGCTGTGTCCGGCCTCAGGAAAGGGAATAGGAGGACTGGCGAAGGGACGGTCAAGGCCGAGAAGGCGAAGGTGCAGGGGGGAGCGGCCGGCACTCCCAGAAGGTCCAAGAAGCCGGCCAGCCCCCAGGTGACCCCTCACGACTACATGCTGTTCCTGTACAGGAGCCTGTCAGTGGCAGAGCGCAGTGGCTCCAACAGCAGCCTGCAGCCGGCGGCGGGACGGGCGAATACCATCACCAGCTTCGTGGACAGGGGAGAAGGTGAGAGGGTTAAACTGGACTGTGTACGCTGGGGGTGGGGAGGGAGGGGGGGGGGGGGGGAACAGGACACCCAGGGACCCGCTAATCGGGGCTAATCCACAGGCTCTTTAGCTATTGGCACACACTTTCAAATTCAAACCCATCCCGGAAGATTTGTCCAGTAATTTCCCCAAATTTCCCTTTTAATCCCCGAGCTCCTCAATTTCACATTGGGACTGAGTGAAAGTTTCCTTAGGAGGGAATGGAGGGATTTGCGATTAACACAGACAGGCACACAGAGACAGACAAACACTCAGAGACACAGACACACACAGACAAACACTCAGAGACACAGACACACACAGACAGGCACACAGAGACAGACAAACACTCAGAGACACAGACACACACAGACAGGCACACAGACAGACAAACACTTAGAGACACAGACACACACAGACAGGCACGCAGAGACAGACAAACACTCAGAGACACAGACACAGACACACACTCAGAGACACACAGAGACAGACAAACACTCAGAGACACAGACACAGACACACACTCAGAGACACACAGAGACAGACAAACACTCAGAGACACAGACACAGACACACACTCAGAGACACACAGAGACAGACAAACACTCAGAGACACAGACACAGACACACACTCAGAGACACACAGAGACAGACAAACACTCAGGGACACAGTCACACACACAGACAAACACTCAGAGACACGTACACTGGCACAAGGACGCACACAGCCAAACACAAACACACACACACACAGCCACATACAAATACAGACACACACAGGGACATAGACAAATACACACACACGCAGACAAACAAACACACAGAGACTAACAGACACAGGGACACACAAACAGGCACAGAAACAAACACAGACACACAGGCACAGAGAGAAACAAACAGACAGGGACACGCACACAGACACACACATATATAGAAACACGGATGCTGTTAGCTCGGTCCCAGTTAGACCCCAGTCGCTGTCAGTGAAGCCTCTGTGGGTAAAGTGTAAATTGGGGACTGTCTAAAGCAATGAGGTGATTGGTCATTCAGGGCTGCCTCTGGGCAGTTCAGGCTGTTGATTATTGATCTCTGGGTTCCAGTTCTGATCGGGTTGTGTGGGAAAGGCATTGATAGGAACAATATCCTTCCAACAATCCCAATTTGTGAGAATACTGAGGGTGCGGGAAATGTGACAGCCGGGAGTCTTGGGGCAGCTACACCGCGGGATGTGAGCAGAGAGAAAGAGGGAAAGTTGCAGCTCCACCGGGTCATGGGCATTGAACCTGGGTTCTCCCTCCACAGACCGAGCCTGACCCGCCCACGGTTCCCAGCAACTTCTCTCTTAGACCATCAGTGATACATTCTGCTGATTTGCAACCTAACCCGTGGAGGGGATTGGGGTGGGGGTGGGGCGTGAGGAGTGGGGGAGGGGATAGGGGGGAGGGGGTGGGGGATGGGGAGGAGCGGGTGGCGGGGAGGGGGTGGGGGAGGGTACTGGGGGTGTGTGGATGGGGATTGGAGGGAGAGGGGGAGGGGTTTGGGGGGGGGGAGGGTGTGGGGACTGGGGGGGATTGGGGGAGGAGGGGGCGGAGGGGGATGGGAGGAGGGGTGGGGATTGGGGGGAGGGGATGGGGATTGGGGGAGGGGGGATTGGGGGTGTGTGGATGGGGATTGGAGGGAGGGGGACAGCGGGAGGGGAAGGGATGGGGATTGGGGTGTGTGGATGGGGATTGGAGGGAGAGGGGGGATGGGGAGCAGGGGATTGGGGGGGGAGGGGATGGGGATTGGGGGTGTGTGGATGGGGATTGGAGGGAGGGGGATTGGGGGAGAGGATAGGGAGGAGGAGATTGGGGGGAGGGGATGGGGATTGGGGGAGGGGGGATTGGGGGTGTGTGGATGGGGAATGGAGGGAGGGGGAGAGGGGGAGGGGAGGGGGAGAGGGATGGGGAGGAGGGGGTGGGGATTGGGGGGAGGGGGCAGAGGGGATGGGGATTGGGGCGATTGGGAGTGTGTGGATGGGGATTGGAGGGAGGGGGAGTGGGGGTGGGGAGGGGAGGGGGATTGGGGTGTGTGGATGGGGATTGGAGGGAGGTGGTGGGGGGATTGGGGAGGGGATGGGAATGGGGATTGAGGAGTGTGGATGGGGATTGGAGGGGGGAGGAGGGGATTGGGGGGGTAAGGATGGGGATTGGGGAGAGGGGATGGGGGATGGGGATTGGGGGTGTGTGGATGGGGATTGAGGGTGTGTGGATGGGGATAGGGAGGGATTTTGGGGGGGTGGGGTGATGTCTGTCGCACTAATTCCAGGTTGGAGGTGATTTATTAACCCTGGTATCCAACTCCACGCCTGCCTCGAGTCTCGACCCAGTGACAGAGATTGAAGGCTTGTGGTGACTCTTCCAACCCCATTAGCACTGCCTCCTGGTGGAAGGAACCCCGAATGGGTCATGTTGCAGCAACAAATTCCATGTCCCTGTTTCCTAAAACCTCCCTGACCAACCTGTTCACCAGCTGTGGCCGAAAAGACCGAATTTGGTGTGGTTTGCATGTCAAACCTTCTTGGAAAGGGGACCGGGGACGTGTTAGCGGCGCTGTATAAATGCAGGTTGGTCGGTGCCTGAAACGATGTGGCCGAGTTTCTGAGGGGTCCCTGGGGGGGGGGGGGGGGGCGTGGTTACATTCACCCCAGTCTGCCTAGTGTCTTACTGGGTGTAATAGCTCCCCCTTCCCAATAACAAAGCCACCCAGTTGCCAGGGCCATTGGGTCAGTCAGTCAGTCCCAGGGCCCAAGGCCACTGGACAGATTCACACTCTGCTCTCTCCCCTCTGCAAATTCTTGAACTGATCATTTGGGGAATGCAGGTTATTGGCTTCGCAGTCAAGGGGGAAGAGCCCCTGCTGTCTCAGCTGCGTCTGTGAAAACTGAAAGGAACCCCAGAGGTTAGAGAGAGGCTTTCCTCGCGGGAAATGTTCTTAATCAGGCTGGAGTTGCTTTCTCGCGGGCATTAGTCAAAATCCACCCAGACTGACCTATCCTGCCATTTCCACATGTTCTCTATCGACTTAAAAATCCCCCCAGGGTGAGGTGTGACTGTGCAATAAACTGTGTCTCTCTATGCCACGACCAAGGGAGAGCTGAAAACGCTCGGGAATAGCATCAGGGGATTCTTCAAGCCCACCACTTGGCCCATCCTGACTGTGCTAGCTCCCCGAGTGAGCAACTCAACCAGTGCTCTTCCCTCACCTTCCCCCCCACCCATCACCCTGCACAGATTCCGTTTCTGATGACAATTTAATTCCATCTTAAATGCCTCAGTTGGATCTCCCTAACCAAATTTCCAAAAATAGTAGTATATTTAAAAAAATATATATGTTAAATTATATTTGAAAGCCAGCCTGCAAGCTATATGTACATATATCTGCTCTGCTATGTGGTTTTTGCTTTGACTTTCAGTGGTTATTTTTGAGGGTCGGGGAAGCAGGGAGGTGGACCTCACTGGGGGGGGGGGGGGGGGGGGGATGTGAGGGACAGGGATTCTCTGTCAGGGTGCCTTACCCTGTGGGTGAGAAGCAGGGATGTAGGTGGGAGAGAATTAAGGAAGAGGTGGGGTGAGGGTCAGCATGGTAGTGGGATGAGGGTGGAGCAAGGAAGGGAGTGAGGTGCTGAAGAGAAAGGGAATGGGAGAGAGTGGGGGGGTGGGGTGGTAGGGAGGGTGAGAATCCCTGTGAGAGTGGGGGGTGAAGGTCAGGGTAGAGGTCAGGGTGCAGATGGGTTCCGGGTCGGCGTGAGGATCAGGTGAGGGTCAGGCTAGGGGTGGGTGTGAGGGCCAGAATGGAAGTAGGCATCAGAGTGAGGTAGGGGTGGGGATAGGGACCAGGGTGAGTGTGGGAGCCAGCACGGACTGAGGGTCAGGGTACAGTTAAGGTGGGCATCGGGGGACATGTTAGGGGTGAGAATCAGGGTGGGGTTAAATTGAGGGTGGGGATGGGGTCAGGGTAGGGGTGCGGATCAGGATAAGGGTGAGGGTCTGGGTAGGGGTGAGGGTCAGGGTGAGGGTGGGCATCAGGATGGGGTAAGGGTCTGGGTGGGGGGTGGTCAGGGTGGGGTGAGGCTCAGGGTGGGCATCAGGGTGGGGGTAAGGGTCTGGGTGAGGGTGGGGGGGTTGGTCAAGGTGGGGGTGAGGGTCATGGTTGGTGTCAGGGTTGGGCTGCGGATCAGGGTTAGGGTGGGGGTGAAGTTGGGGGACAGGGTAGGGGTTGGGGGTCAGGGTGTGGGTGGGCATCAGGGTGGGGTCAGGGCCATGGTGGGGGGGGGAGGTTAGGGTAGGGTGAGGGTCAGGGTGGCCATCAGGCTGGGGGTAAGGGTCTGGGTGGGGGTGGTCAGGGTGGGGGTTAGTGTGGGGGCAGGGGGCAAGGTGAAGATGTTTTTGAGCATAATGGTGTGGGTGAAAAGGGGGTGGGTGAGAATGGGGAATGCCATGAGTGGGTGGAGATGTGGGTGGGGCTGGAGGTGATGTGAGGATGGGGAGTGTGAGTGAGGGTGATGCTGTGGTAAGGCGGGGGGGGGTAGGATTGTGGATGGGGGTGGGCCTGGCATGGGTGAGAGTGAGGTTGGGGGTAGGGCTGGGGAAATGGCAGAATGAGCTGAAAATGTAAAGCTTCCTTTGGCAAACTAAGGAACTCGCTTTCTCACTCTCTCTTTCTCACTCTCTCTTTCTCACTCTCTTTCTCACTCTCCTTCCATTTGTCCACTTGTTTGCATCCTTTCCTAACCCTCACTGTCTTCTGATAACAAAAGGTAGGGGAATGGACAAGGAGATGGATGGAGCGTGAAGGGTCCTATTTCCATGATAACCCTTTGGCTTGTTTAGGCATTAGTACCGGTGCCTGATCAGGTCACCAGGCACCACATGGTTTGAATGGAGATGTGGGCTGGATCAAACCCAATATTGGACATCTCAGGTCACTGACCGGGAAACACGCTGTATCTCTCTCTCCTGCTATAAGATGCTCCTAAAACCTACCTCTTTGATCAAGCTTTTGGCCACCTTATCTCCGGATGTGGCTCAGTGTTAATTTTGTCTAGCAATGCTCCTGTTAAGAGCTTTGGGGCATATAATTATATTAAAGATGTGCATAAATGCCAGTTCTTTTCTGTTGTTGAATATCATCCCACACTAGGGTCAGAAATCCATGTCATAGGAATTTGGTTGGCCCTGTGAATACTTTGGCCCTGTGAATAAATGGTCTCCGTTTTTGGTATTGCCGGTCCAATCATAGGCAAGGCCACTGGGTTTTGGTGTAAAACTAGGCCACATCAGGAATGTCACCTCCAAAACACCAGCAGGAATCCGGAATCTTGTGTTAGGGATTTAAAGCTTGTAGGGTCAGATTAGAGGTCAAAGAAAAGAGCCAGCGAGGTTTGGGTATTTTCCTTGGGCTATTTCTTTTTTTTAAGTGTAAATTTAGAGTGCCCAATTATTTTTTCCAATTAAGGGGCAATTTAGCGTGGCCAATCCACCTACACCTACACCCCCACAACCACGCAGACACGGCGGTGGGCGGTGGGGGGGGGGGGGGGCTATCTCACTCGGCCTGGGCACAGCAGGGGGCAGTGGAGAGTGATCGCACCGCCAGATAGCAAAGGTGGCGAGTGAGGGCACACTCCACATGCTTGCTCTTTGGCCCTTTCTGTTCGGCCCACACGCTGAGGAATGGCCATTTGGGGTGCAGGGCGGAGAGCTGCTGATGTGTCGGAAACCCCACCCCAGCACAGGCCGGCTTCCTCCGAGGGAGCAGAGGGGACGTCAAAAACATTTGCAAACTGGAACTAAAATGAATATTAAGAAAAGAAGCGACTAAAAATATTACCCTGAGCCACACTTTTCAACCAAATGTACCTTCAAGTGAACTATTGTGGGGTGTCTGGGCTTTCTCTCCTTCAAAGCTGAGCTTTTGTGCATTATGATAAATCTGCACATTCTCATTTAATCTTCAACATATTATTCACCATTGAGGCCACCTTTCTAACGACTGGAGTGCTGTGAATTCCTCATGTACTCAATGCATTTAACATTTTTCTTCAGTGCTTTTCCTGTCCAACATTCTCCTCTTCTTTCCTGAACATACCTACTTACCTTGGAGCACAGCTCCCTGAGTGTCTGCAACCGTCTGTGTGTATGTATATGTGCATGTGCGTCCATGTGTCGCACACTCATATATACACATACTCTGTGTGTGTATTTGTGTGTGTGTATTTGTGAGTGTGTATGAGTGAGTGTACAAGCGTGTCTGTGCATGTGAGGGGGTGTATCTATGTGTGTGAGTTTGTATGTGTGTATCTGTGTGTATGCATGTGTGAGTGTGCAAGTCTGTGTGCATGTGAGGGAGTGTGTGTATGTGAGAGAGGGAGTGTGTGTGGGTATGAGAGGGAGCGCGTGTGAGAGGGAGTGTGTGTTTGTGTGTGAATGTCTGCAAGTCTGTCTGCATGTGAGAGTGTCTGTGCATGTGAGTTCACATGTGTGTATGTGAAAAATTCTAAAACCATACAGTACTTTGGTCACCCCCCTGCACCTTACTTATTCTCAACTGTTTAGATAAAATATCCCAATTAACCTTGGCGGTTGTATATAACCAAATGCAAATAATAACACAGGAAACCTCAGAAAAAACCTGTCGTAACCTCTGTATGGACACTAACTGATTTGCTGTGTATTCTATTTACAATTGTAAATATCAAGGCATAATGAAGTCAAGGGTGTGCAGTTCACCCACCTTTTAGTCCATCAGGATCTGTTTCAATGCTAGTGATATCACTGGCCTTTCTTTCATTATTACCAAATTGTAGCTCTTTCCTTATCAAAAGGAAATGCGTCAGGAGGGTAACGTTTCAATTGCTGGTAAAATGCCTTGTCGTCTGCATCACCCGTCCTAAAAGAGGCAGCTGCGGAGATAACAGATGTGCCGGCTATGATTTTCCAAAATTCCCTAGATTCTCGAAAGGTCCCAGCAGATTGGAAGTTTGCAGATGTTAACCTGCCATTCAGGAAAGGAGGGGGAGAAAAGAAGGAACGATAGGCCAGTTAGCCCGACATCAGCCTTCGAGAAAATGCTGCAACCTATTCTTCAGCAATTCTTAACAATGCACTTAGAAAGGCATAGTGCGGACAACGTTTTATGAAAGGGAAATGGTGTTTGACATATTTATTGGCGTTTATTATGAGGATGTAACCAGTAGAGTAGATAGAAGGGAAACCTGTAGATGTACTATACTTATTTAATAAGATGCCACACTAATGTTTAATATGGAATATAAGGGCTCATCGAGTTGTGGTAACATATTAGCACGAGTAGAGGATTGGTTAATGGACAGGGAGCGAAGAATAGGGCATTTTCCAGTTGGCAGGTTGTAACTAGGGGAGTGCGGCAAGCATCAAGGCTGAGGCCTCAGTTATTTACAGTCCATATTAATGACTTAGATGAAGGGACTGAAGATAATATATCCAAGTTTGCTGATGATACAAAGTTAGGTGAGAATGTAAGTTTTTCTTTTCCTTTTTAAAAAAAAAAAGTGCCCAATTCTTTTTTTTCCCAATTAAGGGCCAATCCACCTACCCTGCACATCTTTGGGTTGCGGGGGTGAGACCCACGCAGACACGGGGAGAATGTGTAAACTCCACACGGACAGTGACCTGGGACCGGGATCGAACCCGTGTCCTCGGCGCCGGGAGGGCGGTGAGAATGTAAGTTGTGACACATAGAGGCTGCAATGCGGTGTAGACAGGTGAGTCGGCAGCAAGGTGGCAGATGGAGTATAATGTGGGGAAGTGTGAGGTACTATAACCAGAAAAGCAGAATCATTAAAAAAAAATAAACTTGTACAGGTTCGTTTTCAGAGGGGATCGAGTGTACTTGTACAAGAAGCACAGAAAGTTAACATGCAGGCACAAGCGATTAGGAAAGTAAGTGGTGTGCTGGCCTTTATTGCTTTGGAGTACAAGAATGATATAGTGTTGCTACCATTGTACACGTTTGGTGAGACCACACTGGAGTGCTCTGCCAGTTTCGGCTCCATATTCAAGGGAGGATATACTCGCATCAGAGGTGATACAGCGAAGGTTCACTAGATTGGTTCCTGGGGTGAGGGGGTTGTCCTATGATGAGAGGCGGAGTCCATTATGCCTATAATCGCTGACGTTCAGAGGAATGAGAGGCAATCTCATTCAAACATAAAAGATTTTGAAGGGGCTTGTTTCCCATAGCCGGGGAATCGAGAACATGGGTGCATAATCTCAGGATAAGAGGCTGACTATTTAGGACTGGGATGAGAAGAAAGCTCTTCACTGAAAGAGTTATGAATCGTTGGAATTCTCTACCCCAGGGAGTTATGGGTGCTCCCATCATTTAGGAGAGACAGATTTTTGATCTCTTACATGGGGGGAGGGTGGAGCGTGGAGTTGAAGTCAAAGGTCAGCCATGGTGGTATTGAACGGCAGAGCTGGTTCGAGCGGCTGCACGACCTACTTCAGTTCCTATTCCGTCTGTTCTTACGCATTGTTTCCCCTCTCTGTCTGGTTGGCACTGTGCATTCGCTGCAAACCTGCCCTTAGACGTCTGTCGCTGTTGTGCTCCATCACGGCCACTAGAAGGAGCTCACGATCCTTCACCTGCTTCATAGACACAGAAGGATGCGATGATGCAGTTCATAGGGTGCATCCATCATGGATTAGCCATTTAGCACTGGACGCTCTCCGCTCCGTACCGGCGACCCAGGAAGAAGATTTTCCAAGCCTGGCCTTCTGGAAACTGAGCAAGTTTCGCCCGACTCAAGCCGTCCTCCAGGAGCTCAGTTTAGAAAGTGTTCTGAATGTGGAAGACCGGCAGGCGCCCCAGGGCGGTGGCCCCACCTCTCACAGCTGAGACATCACCGCAAAGCAGTACTGGCGCATCGGTATCCGTCTGCAAATGAAGGAATAAAGAAGTAGAGAATGAGGAACGACTGATAAACCCAGCCACAATTCAGAGGAAATTTGTTCCGTCATTCATTCGATTTCCCGGGGGAAATCCTGCAAAATTTCTCCCTGAGCCCAGCGACAGTCAAACAAAACAACTAAATGTCTATCTAAACCCCAACTGATATTATGCAGACCTGGCTATTTGCTTTGGATGGATAGATTCTGGCCGGATTTATCACCCCCCCCCCGGGTTTCCCAAGGGCTTTCGGTGGTTTTAATGGGAAATCCCATTGACGTGCGACGGGAATATAGAATCCCGCCACCAGTGAACTGCGCACCATCGAGAAACACATGGGGGGGCATTGGAAAGTCCCGCCCCACATCGCCCTGGTCCCAAGACGGACGTGAACCAGCATTGCTTCATCATTTGCTTATCTTAGCCCAGAGCTCTTCATTATTCTATGCACAATAAGACCATCAGAGATAGGAGCAGAATTGGGCCCATCGAGTCTGCTCCACCATTCAATCATGGCTTATTTGTTTCTCATCCCCATTCTCCTGCCTTCTCCCCATAACCCCTGATCCCCTTGTTTTTTTGTTTTTGTTTAAATTTTAGAGTACCCAATTCATTTTTTCAAAATTAAGGGGCAATTTAGCGTGGCCAATCCACCTACTCCTGCACATTTTATTTTTGGGTTGTGGGGGCGAAACCCACGCAGACACGGGGAGAAAGTGCAAACTCCACACAGCCAGTGACCCAGAGTCGGGATCGAACTGGGACCTCGGCGCCGTGAGGCTACAGTGCTAACCACTAGCGCCACCGTGCTGCCCCTGATCCCCTTGTTAATGTATTAATGTATACTAATGTACATTAAACTCTCAACTCCCTTTGACTGTTTTTCAGAATAATGTTGTGATGCGTTGAATTTTACAGAGGTGCTGTGGTGCGGTGGATAGTGTCTCTGCCTCTGAGTCAGCAGCTCCGGGTTTGAGTCCCACCCCAGGGCTTAATGGCTCAGGAAGGTGTGTTCATAACACGGACAAACAGGATGGGCATCAACCTGCAATATCCTCCCAGCACCCACTAATGGCAGGCGGTAAGAGTGGGAGAGATTCCTGGTCAGCCACGCGATGGAAAGAATTTTGAAGCCTCCATCCTCACTATCCATAACTCCTGAATACAACATGTGTGTAAAAGTGTATGTTGCCACAGCAACATGGAGTGATGGGTAGACATCACCACCACATAAGAACATAAGAACTAGGAGCAGGAGTAGGCCATCTGGCCCCTCGAGCCTGCTCCACCATTCAATGAGATCATGGCTGATCTTTCGTGGACTCAGCTCCACTTTCCGGCCCGAACACCATAACCCTTAATCCCTTTATTCTTCAAAAAACTATCTATCTTTATCTTAAAAACATTTAATGAAGGAGCCGCTACTGCTTCACTGGGCAAGGAATTCCATAGATTCACAACCCTTTGGGTGAAGATGTTCCTCCTAAACTCAGTCCTAAATCTACTTCCCCATTTTGAGGCTATGCCCCCTAGTTCTGCTTTCACCCGCCAGTGGAAACAACCTGCCCGCATCTATCCTAGCTATTCCCTTCATAATTTTATATGTTTCTATAAGATCCTCCCCGCATCCTTCTAAATTCCAACGAGTACAGTCCCAGTCTACTCAACCTCTCCTCGTAATCCAACCCCTTCAGCTCTGGGATTAACCTAGTGAATCTCCTCTGCACACCCTCCAGCACCAGTGCGTCCTTTCTCAAGTAAGGAGACCAAAACTGAACACAATACTCCAGGTGTGGCCTCACTAACACCTTATACAATTGTAGCATAACCTCCCTAGTTTTAAGCTCCATCCCTCTATCAATAAAGGACAAAACTCCATTTGCCTTCTTAATCATCTGCAAAACAACTTTTTGCGGCTCATGCACTAGGATGCCCAGGTCCCTCTGCACAGCAGCATGTTTTCATATTTGATCATTTAAATAATAATCCCTTTTGCTGTTATTCCTACCAAAATGAATAACCTCACATTTGTCAACATTGTATTCCATCTGCCAGACCCTAGCCCATTCACTTAGCCTATCCAAATGCCTCTGCAGACTTCCAGTATTCTCTACACTTCTTGCTTTACCAGTCATCTTTGTGTCGTCTGCAAACGTGGACACATTGCACTTGGTCCCCAACTCCAAATAATCTATGTAAATTGTGAACAATTGTGGGCCCAACACTGATCCCTGAGGGACACCACTAGCTACTGATTGCCAGCCAGAGAAATACCCATTCATCGCCACTCTTTGCTTTCTATTAATTAACCAATCCTCTATCCATGCTACTACTTTACCCTTAACGCCAGCGATATTTATCTTATGCAGCAACCTTTTGTGTGGCACCTTGTCAAAAGCTTTCTGGAAATCCAGATATACTATATCCAATGGCTCCCTGTTATCTACCGCACTGGTAATGTCCTCATAAGATTGCACTAAATTAGTTAGGCACGACCTGCCCTTTATGAACCCATGCTGCGTCTGTCCAATGGGACAATTTCGATCCAGATGCCTCGCTATTTCTTCCTTGATGATAGATTCCAGCATCTTCCCTACTACTGAAGTTAAGCTAACTGGCCTATAATTACCCGCTTTCTGCCTACCTCCTTTTTTAAACAGTGGTGTCACGTTTTCTAATTTGCAATCCTCTAGTCTCCCACTAACCTTTGCCACTTCATATGCTTTTTCCTTCAATTTGATACCCTTCCTTATTTCCTTAGATATCCAAGGTTGATTTTCCCTCTTTCTACCGTCCTTCCTTTTTGTTGGTATAAACCTTTGCTGAGCACTGTGAAAAATCACTTGGAAGGTTCTCCACTGTTCCTCAACTGTTTCACCATAAAGTCTTTGCTCCCAGTCTATCTTAGGCAGCTCTTTTCTCATCCCATTCTAATCTCCTTTGTTTAAGCGCAAAACACTAGTGTTTGATTTTACCTTCTCACCCTCCATCTGTATTTTAAATTCCACCATTGTGATCACTCCTTCTGAGAGGATCCCTAACTGTGAGATCGTTAATCAATCCTGTCTCATTACACAGGACCAGATCTAGGACTGCTTGTTCCCTCGTAGGTTCCATTACATACTGTTCTAGGAAACTATCACGGATACAGTCTATAAACACCTTCTCAAGGTTGCCTTCACTGACCTGGTTAAACCAATCGACATATAGATTACAATCCCCCATGATAACTGCTGTACCATTTCTATATGCATCAGTTATTTCTTTGTTTATTACCTGCCCCACCATAATGTTACTATTTGGTGGCCTATAGACTACTCCTATCAGTGACTTTTTCGCCTTACTATTCCTGATTTCCACCCAAATGGATTCAACCTTATCCTCCATAGCACCGATGTCAACCCTCACTACTGCCTGGATGTCATCCTTAAATAACAGAGCTACACCACCTCCCTTACCATCCACTCTATCCTTCCGAATAGTTTGATACACTTGGATATTTAACTCCCAGTCATGACCATCCTTTAACCATGTTTCAGTAGTGGCCACAAAATCATAGTCATTCACAATGATTTGTGCCATCAACTCATTTACCTTATTCCGAATAATACGAGCATTCAGATAAAGTACCCTTATGTCGGCTTTTATACCTCCGTTTTGAATCTTAACACCTCGACCAGTAACCTCTCCTAAGTTATTTTTCCTTTCAACTTTTCTTCTAATTTTCTTTATGGTTGAACCCATATCTTAATCTAATAACCTGCTGCTTCACTTTCACTTCCCGTTTTATTCCTTTTAGTATTACTGGGCCTATTCACTGAGCTCTCCTCAGTCACTGTACCCTGTACTGTGGCCCTTTTTGATTTTTGAGTATGCCTTCTCTGCCTTACACTTTCCCCCTGACCGCCTTTTGTTTCTGTCCCGGTTTTACTTCCCTCCAACTCCCTGCATCGGTTCCCATCCCCCTGCCACATTAGTTTAGACCCTCCCCAACCACGCTGAATACCCTGTTCCAGTGGCCCTCCAATATCTTGCTCTGTCTCCATAACACTATCATTCCAATTCATCTCCACTCTTTGTCCATAGGGTGCTCCCTCAGAGCTGTCAATGCTTCATGTGTACAGTGAGAGGGTGAGAGTTACCGAGTTCACATTGCTGAATGTGTCTGTCTGATGGGTTTTCATACATATACACTTCCCAGTTTAAGTAATCAAGGGGTCAGAAACAGAGGTCATTTGTGGTTGCCATTAACTCTAGTAAGTAAGCAAGTAACAAACTGGGGCTGTGGTTAGTAACTGGGTTAGCTCTAACTACTACACCCTATCTTAACATTGCACAGCTGAACGTGACGCCAGACAGGAAGAGCTGCACCTCCAACACCATCAGCACCATTAATGGCACTATGAACAGCTTGCAGGTTCTCTGTTTGATCATCTTTTCAGGACGCTGGTACATTTTTGGGGTTTCCTTTTGCTTTCCCCAGTGCTCAGCTGTGGGCGGATAGCTCCGAAAAGCTGGTGAATGATCCTGCGATAGAAGAAGGCCACTCAACCCATCAACCCTGTGCTGGTTCCTTTGACGGGCCACATAGTTAGTGCGGCTCCCTTGCTCTTTCCCAGCGACCTTGGGCAATATTTTTCTCTTTCAAGTATTCAGCAATTCATTCTCTTTCGAAAGCTACGATTGGATCGGCATCTGTCACCCGAGCAGGCTTTCCATTTCCAAATGACTGAACAGTCATTCCAGAGAAGTCGTTTTCCTTGGACCACCTCTGGGTCCTTTGCCAGGGGTTCGCTAGCTATGACCCTTCTGCCATGGGAACCTGAGCTCCCAATGTTGATCTGTCCAAAGAAAGGTGTGATGGGGAACATTAGAATGACGTTGGTTCCTCTGACCTCAGTCAGAGCTTGATTATTGGGATGGTGCATCAGGGGATTTACCTGATTGTGTTTGACAGCCTCTTTGCTTGGCACTGACTGTATTTTAAATGCTGCGAACAATGATTTATTTTACAAAGCCATGGATGTAGATTGGAATAATAATGAATGGCTAGATTGAATAATGAGGTTACCATGGTTCAGACAGCTTCTCGAAGGTTCCTCCTCATGGTTTATGAATCATTTGAACCCAAGGATAAATTGACAGCTCCATTACTCACTCTCCCCCATCCAGAATGCTTTGTATATTTATATTTTGGCACAAAGCTGGGACTCATTTGCTTCTTCAGGAAATGCATTCATCTTTTCTTTTGTGTAATGTTCCTTAAAAAATAAAAAATAAAATCCTTGTCGATCGATGATCGACCTGGTGAAATAGGGATGGATCTGTAAAACCCCATGCGCCCAGTTCAGGAAAGGCTTCCTCACTGTCAGATATTGCTCTGAACCCTACCCATTTACTTTAATGCACGGAATTACTATTTTTTAATTCATCCATGGGATGTGGGCGTCGCTGGCTAGTCCAGCATTCATTGCCCATCCCGAATTGCCCTTGAGAAGGTGGTGGTGAATTGCCCTCTTGAACCCTTGCAGTCCATTGTGGGAAGGTACATCCACAGTGCTGTTGGGGAGGGAGTGCCAGGGGTTTTACCCAGTGCTGGTGAAGGAAAGGTGATATCTCTCCAAGTCAGGATGGTGTGTGACTTGGAGGGGAACTTCCAGGTGGTGAGGTTCCCATGAGTCTGCTGTTTTTGTCCTTCTAGGAGATAGTGGGCGTGGGTTTGGAGGGTTCTGCCTAAGAAGGCTTGGTGAGTCCCTGAAGTGCATCTTGTAAATGGTACACACAGTTGTTACTGTGCGTCGATGGGGGAGGGAGTGAATGTTTGTAGATGGGATGCCAATCAAGGTGGTGATTTTTCCTGGATGGTGTTGAGCTTCTTGAGTGTTGCTGGAGCTGCTCTCATCCACGAAAGTGGAGAGTATTCCATTACTCATCTGACTTGTGCCTTGTAGATGGTGGACAGGCTTTGGAGGGCCAGGAGGTGAGTTATTTGCCACAGGATTCAAGCCTCTGACCTGCTCTAGTCGCCACAGTATTAATATGGCAAATCCAGTTCAGTTTCTGATCCATGGTAATCCCCAGGATGTTGAATGTGGGGTTACAGCGATGGTAATACCATTGAAAGTCAAAGGGTGGGGGTTAGATTCTCTTTTAGTGGAGAAAGTCATTGCCTGGCATTTGTGTGGCACAAATGTAACTTGCCACTTATCAGTCCAAGCCTGGTTATTGTCCAGGTCTTGCTGCATTTGGGCACGGACTGCTTCATTATCTGAGGAGTCGTGAATGGTGCTGAACATGGTGCAGTCATCAGCGAATATCCCCACTTCTGACCTTATGATGGAAGGGAGGTCATCGATGAAGCAGCTGAAGATAGTTGGGCCTCGGACACTACCCTGAGGAACTCCTGCAGTGGTGTCCTGGAGCTGAGATGATTGGCCTCCATCAACCACAACCATCCTCCTTTGTTCCAGGTATGATTCCAACCAGCTGTTTCTCATTTCCTCCAGTTTTGCTCATGCTCCTTGATACCACTCTCAGTCAAATGCTTTGATGTCACAGGCAGTCAGTCTCACCTCACCTCTGGAGTTGCAGCTCTTTTGTCCATGTTTGAACCAAGGCTGTAGTGAGGCCAGGAGCTGAGTGGCCCCTGAGGAACCCAAACTGAGCATCAGTGACCAAGTGATTCTATTCTTTTTAAAATAAATTTAGAGTACCCAATTATTTTTTTTCCAATTAAGGGGCAATTTAGCGCGGCCAATCCATTGACCCTGCACATCTTTGGGTTGTGGGGGCGAAACCCACGCAGACACGGGGAGAACTCCACACGGACAGTGACCCAGAGCTGGGATCGAATCTGGGACCTCGTCATCGTGAGGCAGCAATGCTACCCTCTGCGCCACTGTGCTGCCTGACCAAGTGTTGCTAGTTAGCATCGTTGATGACTCCTTCCATCGCCTGATTGATGATCGAGAGTTCACCGATGGGACGACAATTGGCCAAGTTTCGTTTTTCCTGTTTTTTTGTGTACAGGACCTGGCTGGACAACCTTTCTCATTGTTGGATAGATGCCAGTGTTGTGGCTGTACTGGAAAAGTTTGGCTAAGGGCGGTGCAAGTTCTGGAGCACAAGTCTTCAGTACTATTATCGGGATATTGTCAGGGCCCAGAGCCTTTGCAGTATCCAGTGCCTCCAGCCGTTTCTTGCTATCATGTGGAGTGAATCGTGTTGGCTGATGACTGACATCTGTGATGCTGGGGACCTCCTGAGGAGACCGAGATGGATCATTCACTAGGCACTTCTGACCGATGATTGTTGCCAATCATTCAACCTTATCTTTTGCACAGATGTGCTGGGCTCCTCCATCATTGAGGATGGGGATATTTGTGGAGCCTCCTCCTCCAGTGAGTTGTTTAATTGTCCACCACCATTTACAACTGGGTGTGGCAGGACTACAGAGCTCGGATCTGACGTGTTTGTTGTGGAATTGCTGACCTCTGTCTATCACTTGCTGCTTATGCTGTTTGGGACACAAGTCGTCCTGTGTTGTAGCTTCTCCAGGTTGACACCTCGTTTTTCGGTAAGCCTGATGTTGCTCCTGACACGCTCTCCTGCACTCTTCATTGAACCGGGGTTGAACCCCTGGTTGGGTGGTAATGGTGGAGTGGGGGATGTGCCAGGCCATGAGGTTACAGATTGTGATTGATACAATTCTGCTGCTGCTGATGGCAGCCGAGTCTTGGGTTGCTGGATCTGTTCGAAGTCTACCCCATTTAGCACGGTGGTAGTGCCACACAGATCATTACAATGAAATGTGTCAGAAGAACTTCTTCCAACCACCCCTGCCTTCTCCGGCCAGCACAGATTCACTACTTCATTACTTCGACCAAGGGATTATTTCTTTCCTGTGACATTAGACAGTCGGCCGTTCAATTCTGGAACTCTTCACAACTAATCTCTCCTGTGTCCCTGGTTGATATTCCCTCTTTCTGGCTTTCTCAAGCCGTTTGGTCGTGGTGGGGATGGGAGGTCCTGGGAGGTTTTTGTGTACCTGCCCTAAGCAAATGTTGGATTTTCCTGAGGACGGGACAAATCCAGGGGGCCGGATTTTCAAAAGCTGGGTCAGGAACTCATGCCTGGATGAATTTTCGGTTCCAACCCAGTGCCCTGGCTGCACCAGTCTCGTGACATGACGTTCCTTATTGGCCAGGAGTCTAGTTCTGCACTCAGGAGGCAGGAGCTGCCTGTGTGGTATCAGTGGAGGAGAAAGGCAGCAACCATGTTGGGGACTGCCGCTGCCTTGCCAATTTGAGCAGGCAGTTCCTGGGAGATTCCTGGGGATGGTGAACTGCCACCTTCAAAGACATGTGTACATATCTTGTCATGTTTCTGTTCCTGAACCCCCTTTAAAATTACACCATTTAGTTCATAGTGCCTCTCCTAATTCTTCCAACCAACTGGTATCACTTCACACTTTCCTGCCTTAAATTTCATCTGCCGTATGTTGGGCCGTTTCACGAGCCTGTGTTGTCCTGAAGTCTGGAATGTGTTCTTCACTGTTTAATACATTTCAGATCTTTGTCTGATCTGCAAACTTTGAAATTATGCCCCTCTCTGTCCAGATCATGGGCGAGATTCTCCGAACCCCGCCGGGTCGGAGAATTGCCGGGGGCTGGCGTGAATCCTGCCCCCGCCGGTTGCCGAATTCTCCGGCACCGGAGATTCGGCGGGGGCGGGAATCGCGCCGCGCCGGTTGGCGCCCCCCCCCCGGCGATTCTCCGGCCCGCGATGGGCCGAAGTCCCGCTGCTGGAATGCCTGTCCCGCCGGCGAGAATCAAACCACCTCTCTTACCGACGGGACAAGGCGGCGCGGGCGGGCCCCGGGATCCTGGGGGGGAGCGCGGGGCGATCTGGCCCCGGGGGGTGCCCCCACGGTGGCCTGGCCCGCGATCGGGGCCCACCGGCCCGCGGGCGGGCCTGGGCCGTGGGGGCACTCTTTTCCTTCCGCCTTCGCCACGGTCTCCACTATGGCGGAGGCGGAAGAGACCCCCTCCACTGCGCATGCACGGGGATGCCGTGAGCGGCCGCTGATGCTCCCGCGCATGCCCCGCCCGGCAAAGTCAGTTTCGCGCCAGCTGCCGGGGCACTAAAGGCCTTTCCCGCCAGCTGACGGGGCGGAAATCAGTCCGGCGCCGACCTAGCCCCTCAAGGTGAGGGCTCGGCCGCTCAAGATGCGGAGACTTCCGCACCTTTGCCGCGGCGCGATGCCGGACTGATTTGCGCCGTTTTTGGAGAATCCCGCCCATAATCTATCGAAAGAAGCAGTGATGCTAATACCAACTCCCAGGAACACCAGCGTTAACCTCTTTCTGATCTCAAAAACAACCATTCTGCTTCCAGTCTCTTGACCAATTTTGTATCCAAGCTGCCCGTGTCTCTTTATTCCCGTGGTCTTTAACTTTGTGAACAAGTCTATTATGTGGCACTTTGTCAAATGCTTTCCATCAACTGCACCACCCTCTTCACCATCTCCATTACTCTATCGAGGAACTCAAACAGGTTAGTCATTATTTGCCATTACCAAATCCATTCTGACTTTCATTTGTTAACCCTCACTTTACCAAAGATCAATTAATTTTGTTTCTGATTATTGCCTCCAAAAGTTTCCCGACCACTGGGTTTATGCTGAAGCCTGTAGTTGCCAGATTTATCCCTCTCCCCTGTCGTTTAAGCAGAGTGGTTAGTTTACAATCCTCTAGACCTCTGGCATCATCCCCATATCCAAGGAGGCTTGGAATATTGCGACTGCAGCTGAGCAATTTCTGCCCAGACTTCCCTCAGTGATTTAGGATGGATCCCAAGTGGACCGGGTAATGTTTCCACTTCAACACCTGCCAACACTTTCAGTAAATCTTCCTATTTTTATCCTTTCTAATATCCCGACCGCCTCATCCTTTTACTGCTAGATTGGTCTGATCCTCTTCCCTAGTGAAGACAGATGTAAAGCATTCATTCAGCAATACCCTCAACCTCCACCAGAAAATCACCTTTTTCTACTTATTCAGCGTGGGTCCTTTAATTATTTTCTTTGCATCTCATCCATAGTTACAAGCATGCTTAGAAAAACAGAACAGAACAGGGTCAGCTAATCCCTCAAACCTGCTGTCAAGTATTTAACCTATCTCTCTAAACCCACTCCTCACATCATTCCCCACCCGAATCCAGCTCCCACTGATGGGAAGTAGGAACTTGCTGGCACATCACCTAACTCTGTGCTTCTGTGGTTTACACAGATTCTGCCTCCTGCTCCTCTGTTATCTAACTTCTCGACTGTACCAACATGTAAATGATCTATTTTCCTTCTGAGAGAATCTGACGCAAACACTGGATGCTCAGATGCAATGTTAACATGAGGCCCTGCCCGCATGGCTGAATGTTAAGAATTCCATCAAACTATGTACGAAGTCTTACAACACCAGGTTAAAGTCCAACAGGTTTGTTTCGATGTCACTAGCTTTCGGAGCGCTGCTCCTTCCTCAGGTTAAAGAGGTGTGAATTGTACCAAGCCAGGACAGTTGGTAGGATTTCGCAGGCCAGATGGTGGGGGATGAATGTAATGCGACATGAATCCCAGGTCCCGGTTGAGGCCGCACTCATGTGTGCGGAACTTGGCTATAAATTTCTGCTCGGCGATTCTGCGTTGTCGCGCGTCCTGAAGGCCGCCTTAAGGCCGTCCTGAAGACCCGCTTGGTACAATTCACACCTCTTTAACCTGGGGTTACCCCATCTCTGGATCTGTAAAGATTTAATCACCTGCTAATGCTCACATTCCAAGCATTGTTTGGCATCTTTGAATTTGTCTATATATGTGTTTCTGGAACAGACCTCTTCATTCACCTGAGGAAGGAGCAGCGCTCCGAAAGCTAGTGACATCGAAACAAACCTGTTGGACTTTAACCTGGTGTTGTAAGACTTCGTACTGTGCTCACCCCAGTCCAACGCCGGCATCTCCACATCAAACTATGTGGGAGAGGAGCAGGGGAATTATCTCTGGTGTCCGGGGAATATTTAACCCATAATCAGCATCACTATAGAAAGCAGGCAATCTGCTCATAATCACATTGATGTTTTGTGGGAGCTTGCTGTGCACAAATTGGTTGCTGTTTTCCCTAAATTCTAATAATGACTCCACTTATATGCTTCACTGGTTTTAAAGAACTTTGAAACATATTGAGGAACAGAGGGCGAGGCCAATTAGCCAATCAATCCTATTCTGCCGCTTGAGTCTATGTACTCCCGCCAGAGCTGAATCACTTTTGGTTCCCACTATCGCTGGGAGCGGCTTCCAAAAGCGACTCACTCTCCCAGCCATGTGAACCTAGAGCATGGCGGGGACGGAGGGGATTCCATTCTGAATCCTGCTATCGTGCCGCCATTTTGAGTGGGTGACCCAATAGCGAGGACCGGCGGCTGCACCCCCCCCATCGCCACCCAATGCAAAATCCTGCCCCCACACCGACCACAGGAATTGCTGGGTCACTGTCACACACCCCCCCCCCCCCCCCCCCACAGCACGCAAGCATGAGGGTGACCCAACCCCCCACCAGAGACATCACCACAGACCCCCACCAGAGAACGCCACCAGACCTCCCCAACCAGAGACCCCCACCACCGATCCACACTAGAGACCCCCGCCAGAGGCATCTACCAGAGGCTCCTATATCAGAGAAACCCCATATCAGAGACCCCCATAACAGAGAACCCCCCCATTTCAGTGACCCCCCGTAACAGAGAACCCGCATAAGAGAGAACCCCCCTCTATATCAGATAACCTCTCATATCAGGCATCACCCCCATAACAGAGAATACCCCCCCCACACACACACACACATATGAGAGAACCTTGTGACATGATTTTGGTTTTCTATGAAGTTACAGCTGCTACTCTCTAGACATATGTCTGAGGCAGGAGGTGTAAGGGACAGGTAGGTGAAAAAGCAAGGATTTTTTTCACTGTTTCTGCCTGGACTGCACTTTAGCTTCCAGGCAAGGATGACTGATGTTGGTGAGGGTGGTTTCTATTAAGCGTGGGGGAGGGGGCGGGTTCTCTGTTATGGGGTGTCTGATGGGGGTATCTAATTGTGGATCTGGTGGGATTCTCTGATGGGGGCTTGGTGGGGTCTCTGATAGGGGGTCTCATGGGGGATCTGATGGGGGGGGAGTCTGATTGGGGGATGGGGAGGATTAGCATTGGGGAGGAGCGGTCCCTCCAATGGACTTTGGGGCACCTACCTTAAATAACTACCCCCTTGGCCCACCACAAGGTCCACCACACCAGGGCCACGCTGGTAGAGGCCACAAATGATCCCCATTCACGTGATTCCCACGTGTGGGGACCAGAGAATCATGGAAGGCTGGAGCATAGGGCACCGGGTCATTTAGACACATTTGCATTTATTAACATGCTCCCGCTGGCGTGCAGCGTGGACCTCGTTCATCTGAGTTGGCACCGGACGTCGATCCGGATTTTGCCTTGATGTCCGATTCTCCGTCCCATCAGGGATTGCGATCCGGGTGTCCCAGGACGGAAAATCCCGCCCATAACCTTCCAAACCTGTGACCTCTATCATCCAGAAGGACAAGAGCAGCAGATACCTGGGAACTCCACCACTTGGAGTTCCCCTCCACGTCACTCACCATCCCGACTTGGAAATATATCACCGTTCCTTCACTGTCGCTGGGTCAAAATCCCACCCTAACAGCACTGTGGGTGTACCTACACCACATGGACGGCAGCAGTTGAAGAAGGCAACTCACCATCACCTTCTCAAGGCTGGACACAGAACAATATACTTTTCACTGTACCTCAATACACGTGACAATAAATCCAATCCGATCCAAATAAATGCTGACCCACATCCCAAGAAAATAATTGAAATAAGGAAGACGTTGAAAGGCAGCAGCAGCGATGAGGGCTGTTCAACAAACCTTTACAGGGTTATCATAAACAGGAGCAAATAATGTCATCATCTCTAAGAGCACTTACATCATGAGTAAAGCTAATGGGGAAGGAAGGATGAACTGATTGACAGGAACAAGACATTTTCCCTGTTTAAATAATAGTCAGGATTGATTTCCAGAGTGGTAGCATTCACGGCACTTTTAACAAAAACATTTGTATTCAGTCTGGAAGGGGGCAGAAACACAGCTAAATCTGAAACTCAACCCCACCTCCCCCAAGTCTTGCCCCTGCCTAGCGGGCACTGGCAGGACTGTGCAACCCCCCGAAATCGAACGCAGCCAGGGGTCAGTTGGAACACCGCAAAGAAGGCAGATTGAAAGGTCCCACGCAACGGTGATCCCCTGGTCATTTGACCAAATATTTTTATATTACCTGTCACAAAAATACCTTGTTTACAATTGTGCGTGCGTGGATTTGACTCCACATTAAGTTGGTGTTAGCCAGTATCATCGTCTAATAAAATGTGGTTGCCCCAAACTGAACCTTTGCTCTCAGGTTCTTGTCAGGCAAATGCCACTCCTGCTAACCTCAATCCTCTCATGATCTAACAGATTATATTGAGGTGGCTAAGAGGGGATTGAATGCAACGACAATGACAATTTGCATCATACAGTATCTCTGATGTAGTGAAATATACCTAGGCACTTTGGAGGACCATTATCCTACCAAAAACTAATTGATACCGGGCCATATAAGGGAACTTTAGGTCAGGTGACCAAAAGCTTCGTCAATGCGTTGAGGTTCAAGGGGTGTCAAAGGAAGAGCAAGGAGCACAGAGGTTCAGGGAGCGAATTCCAGAGCTTAGGAAGGGAAATCTAGACGAGCTTAGGGAGGGAATTCCAGATCTCAGGGAGGGAATTATAGAACTTAAGGAGGGAATTCCAGAGTTTATGGTCGGAATTCCAGATCTTGGCATCTCGGGAGTGGTAGGTGTGGTTGCCAATGTTGGAGCAACACAAATTGATATGTTGCAGAAGCCAGGATTGGAGGAACACAGAGTTATTTACCGCCTTGGACTGAATGAGAGGGGGCCCTTGCTCACGCCTTTCGTGTTCTTTGCCTAACAGCGTGTTGCAGTGTACCGCCTGGCATTCACAGGTGTAGATAGTGGCAGTGATGTAGGAGGGGGCTTCCTGACCTCAGGTCTCGTTGGATTGCTGCATGGCTGGTTTATTTTTTCAAGAGCGAATTTCAGGAAATTTTAGTACCTTGTGTATAATATTTATTTATATTACGTGCTGACTGTTATTTCCTGGCAATCAACCACAAATTTATCATCCGATAAACTTGGAACAATTATGTTGCAATCATTAATCCTTTAGTGCGACACCACCGGTTAATGGCCGCAGCACTGTTGGCCCCTTCACCTGACCATCCGGCCCCGAGGGGCAGTGTAATCAAGGGTAGCATCTCAGTTTCCAAGGACCTCACCTCCGAGGCAAAGCAAGGCATCAGTCACCGGCAGCGCTGCTGCCGTGGGGACTTGTGTACGAACACACAAGTTAAGCTTTCAACTTGGCCATACGAGTCAGCGTGCAGAGTTTGCATTGAGCGACTGTGAGGTGGTGTACCCAACAGTCATATTCCAGATGGAATTACGTCATCACGATTTCCAATGACTGCACGGTCATGAATTTTGTGGCTCCACGTCTGTGTTGAGCCACTGGCCCTGGCAAACATGCCTTCACCCTGCACGGGCAGAACTCCAGCCAATGATTGTAAGGCATGAGGTCACCTTTTGGTCACCGACCATCTCTTACGTGGTTCGGTGTCAAATTCTGTTTTAAAATGCACGTTGGAACATTTTATTACATTAGAAGTGCTATCTGAATGTCAGTGATTGTAATTGCATTGAACAAAATGCAATCAAATTACAGCATCCTTGCCGAATATCTGCAGTGTCCCTGTCAAAGAGATAGGTCTGAAGTAGAATTTTAAAGAAGGGGAGAGAGAGAAAGTTAGAGAGGTTGAGCGAGGGAATTCTTAATTTTGGGACCCAGCCAGCTAAAGGCATGGCCACTAACAGTGGCCTTGTGGCACTTTGGCAGTGGCACTAACAGATTTACGTACGGAATACTCAAGAAGCCAGAATCAGAAATGTGTAGGGATCTCAAAGGGTTGTGGGTTTGGAACAGTTTACAGAGATAGGGAGGGTCAAGGCCATGGAGGGATTTGAAAACAAAAACAAATATTTTAAAATCAAAGAGCTTCTTAACAGCGAGAACAATGAGGAGTCATTATATCCATCACAACCAAATATTGCCCACAATCACAGGCTCCCATGCACAGATGTAACATGCCTCTGAATTGTAAACTGCTGGCTTTGAATCTGTTGATGGTCACTTCCCAACTTACCCTCCAGGTCCTGTTATGGACCTATCCTTCCGTTTCTTCACAATCACTGATTTGAAACCCAGCTATGCCCCAACGAACACCATCACCACACTGACAGTATCGGTTCAAGTCGAGGCGGGGGAGACGGTCCATTGTGGCATTGTCCCTGGACTAGTAAACCAGAAACCCAGGGTAAGGCTCTGGGGACACGGGGTTGAATCCCGCCAGTGCAGATGGTGACATTTGAATTCAATAAAAATCTGGAATTAAAAGTCTAATGATGACCATGAAACCATTGTCGATTGTTGTAAAAACCCATCTGCTGCACTAGTATCCTTTAGGGAAGGAAATCTGCCTTCCTTACCTGGTCTGGCCTACATGTGACTCCAAACCCACAGCAATGTGGTTGGCTCTTTTAAAAAAAAAAATTTTACAGTACCCAATTATTTTTTCCAATTAAGGGGCAATTTAGCGTGGCCAATCCACCTACCCAGCACATCTTTGAGTTGTGGGGGTGAAACCCATGCAGACATGGGGAGAATGTGCAAACTCCACACAGATAGTGACGCGGGGCCGGGTCCTCAGTGCCGAAGGCAGCAATGCTAACCACTGTGTCACCGTGCTGCCCTGGTGGTTGGCTCTTAACTGCCCCCTCAAGGAATATTAAGGATGGGCAATAAATGCTGGCCCAGCGATAAAAAAGAATCACCACTACCTTCTAAAATCAACCAACAGTCGACAATATAAGCGACCTTGCC
The DNA here is from genome assembly GCF_047496885.1 of Scyliorhinus torazame. Taxonomy (NCBI): domain Eukaryota; kingdom Metazoa; phylum Chordata; class Chondrichthyes; order Carcharhiniformes; family Scyliorhinidae; genus Scyliorhinus; species Scyliorhinus torazame. The sequence goes on along the minus strand of NC_092714.1, from coordinate 266,277,536 downwards.
AATGACACCTACATTCTGACACAAACACACAAAATGGGGAAAGCTTTATTTCATTATTAATGAAATCAAAAATGGGTTAATCTAAAAATAGACGGTGATGTCAATAGGGACTATTCCCCCCTGTAAATGCTCCTGAACACCAATGGTACATGATTTACTGATAACTCTGACCAAGTGAATGGCACCCCCATGTTCTTAATAACTCCGCAGTCTGAGAAGCCTCACATTCCATTTTCCTTCTCTGGTTTCCAATCCCATCTTTTAAAAAGAAAATCAAAGCACTGAGGCAGAATTTCTGAGGATGTTTGCCCGATTTCCCACTGTAATTTGTCTGTCAAAGTTACAGCGAGACATTTATATATTTATCAAGCTGGTCCTCGTACTCATTCTTCATGTGTGATCCAAGGCGGTGAGTGTTAATAGGGAATTTTCCCATGGGAAAGACAGCAGTAAATTTGCTAACAACAGTCTGGAAATTACACTGAGCAATGTTATCATTTCCCCGTGCTATTTTTATGGAGGTATTAAACTGTTCCTTATAAATGGATAAGTGTTGAAATAGCAGAGAGAGGGGAATGTGATCCTGATATGTTTAGACACTAACGTTGCTCGCAAGAATCCACATTTCTGTTGTTACCCACAGCAAAGTGTCAATCAAAAGTTTGGATGTTCCTGGGACTGATGCGTTCAGACCACTAGTGTTACAGACTTCGCCATTCATCTGCAGTGGGTTAACTTACATGAGTTGGAGTAAGGGGATGAGGAATAGAATCGACCCTCATGTCCCTGAATTTGGGAACAAAAAGGAACCAGAGCAGAACCGATTGTCCACAACTGCAGTGAATCCCATTGAAAATACCATGGAGGAGACATTGGGCTCAGTTGTGGTATCATCCCCAGGACAGTTACAATTATCGCTGGTCACGCTAATGGTCCAGACCATGAGTGGACAAGTTTGGTGTCCATCACACAAATTCTGACTCCTGGGCAGCACGGTAGCACAGTGGTTAGCACTGTTGCTTCACAGCGCCAGGGTCCCAGGTTCGACTCCAAGCTTGGGCCACTGTCTGTGTGGAGTCTGCATGTTCTTCCCGTGTCTGCGTGGGTTTCCTCCGGGTGCTCCGGTTTCATAGATTATCATAGAATTTACAGTGCAGAAGGAGGCCATTCGGCCCATCGAGTCTGCACCGGCTCTTGGAAAGAGCACCCTACCCAAGGTCATCACCTCCGCCCTATCCCCATAACCCAGTAACCCCACCCAACACTAAGGGCAATTTTGGACACTAAAGGCAATTTATCATGGCCAATCCACCTAACCCGCACATCTTTGGACTGTGGGAGGAAACCGGAGCACCCGGAGGAAACCCACGCACACACGGGGAGGATGTGCAGACTCCGCACAGACAGTGACCCAAGCCGGAATCGAACCTGGGACCCTGGAGCTGTGAAGCAATTGTGCTACCCACAACGCTACCGTGCTGCCCACCTCCACAAGTTCTGAAAGACGTGCTTGTTAGGTGAATTGGAAACTCTGAATTTTCCCTCTGTGTACCCAAACAGGCGCCAGAAGGTGGTGACTAGGGGATTTTGACAGTAACTTCATTGCAGTGTTAATGTAAGCCTACTTGTGACAATAAAGATTATTATGGTTTGGCAATGCCTCCATTTTAAAATACTCCACCATGTTTTGCGGTCCCACCCTGGCCTCACTCCTCTCGATCTGTGTAACCTCTTCACAACCTTCCATGTTCCTGACGCTGGCCCCTTCAGCATCCTCGATTTTAATCAGTCTATCAGGAGTGGCAATGCTTTCAGTTGCCAAGCCCCTGAGCTCGGGGATTTCCCCAATAAACCTCTCCACCAGGCAAGGTCACTTTCTAGTAAAACCCACCTCTGTGAACAAGCTTTTTAATCATCTGTCCTAATCATTCTTTATGTGGATTAGTGTCAACTTTTCTATGATAGTTCCTGGAAGGCACCATATAACTACAAGATGTTGGAGTTATTTATTTCCTCTCTGGTCCAGCAGTGTACCACTAACACTGCAGTCAAACAGCAGACCTGTTCCTCAAGCGAACCAGCGTCTCTCCTAAAGCTACTTGCAAGTGGTCAGTCTGATGCCCTCCAACTCTCTGCATTACTCAGAATGCCAGTGAATGCTGCAGGAAGTTTCATGTTTGTAAGCTGGAGAATGAACCTAACAACCAGGCAGCAAAGAAAAAAACCCATATGATATGGAAAGAGGTTACATTTTTGTTCAGTGATATTCTTTAGCGTGTTTGCAAAGTGTTCATTTCAATCCCTAATTGCCTTTGAGAAAGTGCTGATGAATTGCCTTCCGCAACCCCTGCAGTCTGTGGGTGAGATTTTCTAGCCCTTCCTGTCAGCGGGATCTTCCAGCCCTGCCCCGGGGCGGGCTCCCCCACTGTGGGAGACGTGAGCCATGCAAAATGGCATAGACATGGATGGGCCCGGAAAATCCTGCCGCCAACCAATGGGGTCAGGTGAGAGTACCTTTAAGAAATGGGTGTTTATAAATGGGTATGTATATAAATATCTGTAGTGAGAGTACCTTTAAGAAATGGGTGTTTATAAATGGGTATGTATATAAATATCTGTAGTGAGAGTACCTTTAAGAAATGGATGTTTACTACTGCAGTGATGTCAGAGAGTGGATGGAGCTGGGCTGTCTGTCAGCTTTTTACTTTCGTTTTTGAGCAGGCTGCAGGGTGTGTTTTAGTTTAGTTTTCAGTGTTGGAGCTGAAGCCAGACCAAGCAGGTGTACTGTTGTTCTCTCTGCCATCAAAAGACTATCTCTTGACCATTTGGTAAATTCAGAATAATAAATGTTTTCAGTAGTGACTTTAACCTGATGTGATTCTGATAAAGGTTTTGTTTTTAAGTCGTATGGATGTTAAAAAGGAAAGCTTAAAGGTTTACTCAGTGTTGTAGTCTTTGGGGGTTGTATTTGAATTAATGGTTGCTAAGACGTTCACGGTATGTTTTAAAAAGGTTAACTTGAGTTCATAGACTAAACATTGTTTTGTTTTAAAAAATACTTTTCCACTTCTGCTCTACCACACCTGTAGAGTGGGCCGTGTGCTCCCCATACCACAATCTATTGAAAGTTGTGGGTCAGGTGAACTCCATGACACACTTTGGGGTTCTCTAATCCCTGGCCCATAACAATGGCGAGCTGCCATGGAGGCTGGAAAATATGCCGTGGTGCGGGGTAGGCACGCCCACTGTGCTGGTAGGAGGGGGTTCCTGGATTTTTACCTCTTTTCGCATCAAAAATCCTCAACGATCTCCATTGCGTGTGTTGACTGAACTGCCTGTTGCAATGTCTTGTCCTCTGTATATTTTACCCAATGCACTCCCTGTCATCTCACTCTTCCGTCCCCTGGTGGAATATCTGAGGGCTGTTGATTGGAAAGGAGATTGTGAATGAGGAAGTATAGCTAAGGCGCTGGATTAAAGAATAATTTTCTACTCTGCTTCTCCCTGTGTCCATCTAGAGAAGAAAAGGTGCTAGGTTGGAGTGTGTTACAGCAAAGCAGTGATGTTACATCTATTATGAGATCAGTAACATTGTGATTCACTCTCCCTCCAACCTTTACTTCTCTATCCATAGCCTTGCTCCCCCCACACCCCCAGGATAATTTTTTAAACGTTATTCCTTCACAGTATGTGGACATCGCCGGCTAGGCCAACATTTATCACCCAATCCTAATTGCCCCCAAGAAGGTGATGGTGCATCGCCTTCTTGAACTGCTGCAATGCCTCCTGCTGTAGGGGGTGAGGGGGAAATATTGGGGCCAACACCTCTCATTGCAATTGTGGTCACGTCCCCTCTAAACAGAATGCAAAGGAGTGGAGGTAGCTATTGGTTACGACCAGTTGCAGTCAAACCCATGTATCAATTTGTGGGCCTTAAATGGTACCAGGGTCTAGGACTTAGATAGTACGTCAAAAGGTTCATGAAACAGGGCAGCACGGTGACGCAGTGGTAGCACTACAGTCTCACGGCGCCGAGGTCTCAGGTTCGATCCCGGCTCTGGGTCACTGTCCGTGTGGAGTTTGCACATTCTCCCCACAACCCAAATGATGTGCGGGGCAGGTGGATTGGCCACGCTAAATTGCCCCTTAATTGGAAAAAATGAATTGGGTACTCTAAATTTATTTTTAAAAAGGCTCATGAAACAAATCATTACATTACATGAGAGTTGATGTGTGGAGTCAATGTAATAAAGATGTGAATGGAAGTTTGGGGCTACAAAGGATATCATGCTTCTTTATGGATATTGATCGTAAGCAAAGGAACCATTTGCATGAATGAGAGAATGTGCATTTATGTAGCACCGTCCACCATTCACTCCTCGGGGCATCAAGTACTTTACAGCAATAGATTCCAACGGAAGTGTAGTCAATGTTGCTACGTAGGAAAACATGGCACCAATCTGCACAAAGCAATGGGGTAACGAATCAGTTAACCTTTTTATGATGGTCATTGGTTGAGGATGAACATTGGGCAGGACATGAGGAAAGCTATCCTGCTCTTCTCTGAAGGCTGCCATTGGATCAGGATGGGAATAGGCAGATTGGGGGCGGGATTCTCCTGACCCCCAGCAATGTGTTTCTCGGTGGTAGGATTCTGTCCCCCCGCCGTTGTCTTGGGAATTCCCATTGACGTCACCCCGCACCGCCGGGATGCCTGTGGGTAGGGGGTGTGAATCCGGCGGGAAAAGAGAATCCCAACAGTCGGAGAATTCCAGCAGGATCTCAGAAAGCAGCACTCCCTTTAACTGCAATGCATTGTGACTCCACATCACATGCTTAAAACCTTGATCAAGATTGAATCCACACTTCTACAGCTCAGAGGGAAGAATTCAAGTTGACGCTTTAACGTAGTGAGGGTGGAGTTGGTTGCAAGTGGCAGATATGTTTGGCACATTGAGTGCATTATTGAGAGGCCGGGAATCTCCGAAACGGCGGCTAACTGTCGACGCCGGCGTAAACTCCGGAGCGTTTCACGCCGGCGTTAACGGGTCCCTTGGTCCAGCGGTTCACTTACCTGAAGGGGCCAGCAGGGCGCCTGAGTGCTCCGCGCAGCTCCGACTGCCGATATGGGGCCCTGCACTTCCGGCCGCCGGTCCACACAACAAGCTGGCCCCCACAAAATAGACCCCCCCCCCCACAAATCGCCCGCACCCGCCAATCGGTGGCCCCGGATCGGAACCCTTGCCGCCTTGGCGAACCCCTCCAGGTGACGGATATCCCCCCACCCCCACGAGGGCGGCCGCAGCAGGCGCCACTCCGAGCTCCCGCCGGGTGGAACCATGTTAGAACCACGCCGGCGGGAACTCGGCCAGCTGCCAGCGGAGAATCGCCGCGGGTGCCTCTTTCAATGGCCCACGACCAGCGCCGCATTGACCGTGCTCGCGCGACTGGCGGTCATTGTCTGGTCCGCGGAGATTGCGGGTCTGATGCCCCACTCTCCGCCCCCGTGCCGAGTGCGATTTCGGCGGGGAGGCTCGAAAAATCCCGGCCATGGTTTTTTTCTCTTACCGTGCCTGACCTGGTAGGGCCTTTAAACATTCTGAGGCTGGCCCTGCACTGAATTGGCATGGGGGGGGGTGAACTGCTGCTCAACTTTCATTCATCCATCATGGAACTTTTGTCAATTAAAGAGGGCGTCTCCGCCGGAAATTGTGTCGAACAAATATTTCCAAATAGCAGCCAAATGTCTTCTCTTGTTGCCCATCCCTGCAGCCCATTCGAAGCACTGACAATGGCAATATTCAAATTGAACTGACCCTATGGTACAGTCAGCAGAAGCACAGCCAGATGTCATTGCAACAATTCTGATAACAATCCCATCACACAGGAAAATCCAATCTAGTGTGTCCAACCAGGCAGACCATCAATACAATTAACACACACAACTGTGTACCCTGCCTGCAGATGTCACCAGCACAACCAGTAAAATTGGGGTATTTAAAATAATTAAACAGAGGACCTATTTGTTCTGGTGGGGTATTCCAGAACAAGATGGGGTGTAGAACCTTAAAAGTAATGTCTGACCATCAAAGGCATCAGTTAGCATTTCCTTCGCACAAAGCTCAGTGGAAACCTGTACTTCTATGTTCTATAAGGACATTCAAATGGTCATTGGATAGACATATGGACGATAAGGGAATAGTGTAGATGGGCTTTAGAGTGGTTTCACAGGTCGGCGCAACATCGAGGGCCGAAGGGCCTGTACTGTGCTGTAATGTTCTATGTTCTATGTTCCTCCTCCAAACAGCTGTTGAAGCTTTTTTAATGCATTTGACACTTTTCTCTCTGCCAGCATTTATTGCCCATTCCTAGTTGTTCTGGAGAAGTGGTAGTGAGCTGCCTTCTTAAACCACTGCAGTCCATGTGGTGTAGGTACACCTTCTCTGCTGTTATGGAGGCAATTCCACGATTTTCACCCAGCGGCAGTCCAAGTCCGGATAGTGAATGGCTCAGAGGGAAATTTCCAAGTGGTCATGTTTCCATGTGTCTGCTGGCCTTGCCCTTCTAGATGGCGGTAGTCTTGAATTTGGAAAAGTGCTGTCCAGGGAGCATTGGCAAGTTCTTGCGGTGCATCTTGTAGATGGTACACACGACCGCGTCAATGTTGGAGGGAGTGAATGTTTGCTGAAGGGGGAGCAATCAAGCAGGGTTGCTTTGTCCTGGATGGTGCTGACCTTCTTGTGTGTTGTTGGGGCTGCACTCATCCAGGCAAGTATGGAGTATTCCATCACACCCTTGACTTGTGCCTTGTAGATGGTGAACAGGCTTTGGGGAGTCAGAAGGTGAGTTACTCACCCCAGGATTCCTAGCCTCTGACCTGCTCTTGTAGCCACAGTATTAATATAGCTGGTCCAGCTCAGGGTCTGGTCAATGGGAACCCCCAGGATGTTTTAAAATTAAAAAAAATAAAATTTAGAGTACCCAATTCATTTTTTCCGTTTAAGGGGCAATTTAGCGTGGCCAATCCACCTACCCTCGCACATCTTTGGATTGTGGGGGCGAAACCCACGCAAACACGGGGAGAATGTGCAAACTCCACATGGACAGTGACCCAGAGCCAGGATCGAACCTGGGACCTCAGTGCCGTGAGGCAGCAGTGCTAACCACTGTGCCACCGTGTTGCCCCAACCCCCGGGATGTTGATTGCTGGGAGACAATTGGAAATGACAGAACCGAGATTGATAGATTTTTTGTTGGGTAAGTGTATTAAGGGCAATGCAACCAAAGTGGGGGGAGAGAGTCAAAATACAAATCAGCCATGGTCTGACTGAAAAGCAGAAATGGCTGATGGGACTGAATGACCTTTCCTGCACTCCCGCCAAACTGCGTCAGATTGCAAAGGAACATATTATTGCATTGAAAAACTGGGGTGAAGGGTCAAGACACAGCACAAGACAACATGAAGACTGAAAACAGTCAGGGAGAAGCTGAGGAAATTAAAAAGCATTGATTAAGTTGCTGCCAAAGCTGTAGCTCAGGAGAGACAGGAGTTAAAGGAAGGACAGAAATCCACAATGTTGAGGTTCTGGGAAAGAATGTTAGGTTTCAGTGACTCATTCAACCGTAAGACAGTGAGGACGAGAGCTGAGGAAGCGAGTGGACGAGGTTGAGTTGCTGAATTGAACAAGAGAACCCGATATTGGAGATGGACGTCTGAATGGTTTCAGAATCCGTGCCCCACCACGAACACTGCCAGTGAAGGAAAGAAAAGTAATGGTACAACCACAATAAATGCCTGGTATTCCCATGGTAACAGATGTATGAGTTGTGGTTTACCACATGTGGTAAATGTCTTAATGGGGACATTTTGGGGGGAGAAGGAAAATCCAAAGAGCAGAAAACAAAAACTGGCCTGGTGTCAACACTCAGTTAATGGGCCACACAGTGCGACGTGGTCTATAATGTTCCCATGGTTTGTTCCTGTGGTTGGTGACATCTTCAGACTGTGGTATGGTCTGTCTGATTCTCTCGCACTTATCTATTACTCCAGAATGATGGAATGTGTGCAGATTGCATCAGTGCTACTTCCACAGCCAGTGGGGTAGAGGTCGCAGGTTGCGGGCCTGCCTGTGAGCTCGGGAGCTCCGGCATTAAGACCCACTCCAGGACGAGTTGGCCGCAAAAGCAGTGTTCATGACCTTGTTCAACAGATTGGTAATCAGCCTGCTAACCCCTCCAACCCTTCCCCACTATTCCCCAAAGGGAAGAAATGCGCGTCTGACGATACGCAACAAACAAACACGCCAGTGGTCTCCAGCCAAGACTCTCTGATGTCGCCCCTGAGAATTGCAGCCTTGTTACCAAGGGCTGACTGCAGCTTTTTGTCAAACGAACATCAGCTTGTTTTACTAGTGAACAGAGTCTCCTCAATTAGAAGGTAAAATATAACACATCACCACAGGGAGTGCTAGCTTCCTGTAAAAATCAAACCACTGAGCATCATTTCACCTAGATGCGCAATACAGAAGTGTTTGTAAGGTTTCGTTGACCACTTTAATGATGGTTTTAAATCATAACTCTCCTCAGATTCCCTAATAACTCAGCACTGATTAATTCAAGGGAGGACAACAAGATCAAGTGACAACTTCACACTTACGATTACAGCTTATGACCTTAGAATTCCTACAGTGCAGAGGGAGACCATTTGGCCCATCGAGTCAGCACCGCCCCCCTTAAAGAGCACCCTAACCAGGCCCACCCCCACATCCTATCCCCATAACCCCACCAAACCTACATCTCCTTGGACACTAAGGTACACTTCAGCGCGGCCAATCCGCCTAACCTGCACATCTTTGGACTGTGGGAGGAAACACGGGGAGAAGGTGCAAACTCCACACAATCTCCCAAGGCCAGAATTGAACCCGGGTCTCTGTGAGGCAGCAGTGCTAACCCCTGTGCCACCGTGCCGCCCACATTTATGTTCCCAACCATTGTTGTTCAGGGAATGCTGCTTAAAGAACTTGTTGAAGCCGATGCTGAGGAAGGAGCGTTTATCAAAGCCGATACTGAACTCTTCGGGCAAATACTTTGTGACTATACTCCAGGAGACATGTTTTTTGGCAGGAGTGCTAGCCGATTAAGTGAGTGAGGGTGTAGGCCCTCCCAGAATCATAGAATCTTTAAGGAAAAGAGCAGCTCTTTCCCTGGCCTCCTTCCATGCTTATGTGATTCTATGATATACACCCAGGGAGCAATTCCCTGAGCAGTTATACACCAAGTAGAGGCAGCCATGTATGTGAGAGGGGATAAATGGGGCTTTGGTCTCACGTTCCTGCATATTTCCTGCTTATCTCTCCCTGGTAAAGATCACAGAGAAGCTGGAGGCATCAGATCTTGTACCTGGACACCCCCAGGCTGGAGAAGCTGAGAGGCAGTGAAGCCATAAAAGACCAGAAAATGGAAGTAATGTTTTGAAAAAGAATTTGGCAGGCACTCCTGGGATTTTAAACCCTAAGGCCTTTTCTAGACAGGACCCACAAAATTCCAAAGCCATTACTTGGATCAACCCATGTGTGAGCCCTCGAACTATTGAGCCCACCAAAGCTGCTCCAGCATTCTATTAGATTGTGGCCAACCTGAGGCTGAGCTCCATCCACCTGCCTTGACACCTCATCCTTTATTACTCTTGCCAAGATTTTCAGTTGTTCACCAGCCTCAGCAGCCTTCCGGAAGAGAGAGTTCCAGATTGTGGACTGGATTCTCTGCAGCCCGAGGCTGGCAGAGAGATCCACGATCGGAGAGCGAATCCAGCCTCGTCCAAAAAAACGGGATGGGTGCCAGGCGCTGATCCTCTCCGATGCTCCAGTCCCCCGCTGGCAGCGGCGTAGAGGCTCGTGCCAGTGGGAGGATGCAAATAGGCTAAATGGACCCATTTGCATCCTACTAACAGGCTGAACACCTAAATCCTCACGTCTCTGTGATTCTCCGGCCCTCTGGGCTTGGATTTACGTGGGCGTGGATTGGGGCAGGTATTTGTCAGCATAGCCCTGGAGCGGTGGACCTCGCTGTGGGCTAAAGGGGTAAGTCTTTAAGGTAGGAGCTGCCAAAGTCCATTGGAGGGTTGCCCTCCCCAGCAGTGCAAATTCTGTCCACCCCACCCCCACCAGATCCCCCCCCTCCACCGGACCCCCACCAGACCCCATCAGAGTCCCCCAGTAGAGACCCCCAGAGAAGAGGAAGTGACACCACTTAGCATTGTGAAGTGGACAGCAGTTGTCAATCATTTTTACTTGTTTTTAAAATAAATTTAGAGTACCCAATTCATTTTTTCCAGTTAAGGGGCAATTTAGCGTGGCCAATCCGCCTACCCTGCACATCTTTGGGTTGTGGGGGTGAAACCCACACAAACACGGGGAGAATGGGCAAACTCCACATGGACAGAGACCCAGAGCCGGGATCGAACCTGGGACCTCGGCGCCGTGAGGCAGCAGTGCTAACCACTGCGCCACTGTGCTGCCCCTGCAGTTGTCAATCGTAACAAGAATGTTTCTAAACATTGTGGTCCCCAGCACCACAGATGTCAGTCTTCAAACAATTCCATTCACTCCACAGTAATAATAAGAAGGCATTGAATACTGCAAAGGCTATGGACACTGACATTATTCCGAAAATAGTCCACAAGACTTGTGTTCCAGAACTAGTTGCGCCGCTAGCCAATCTGTTCCAGAACAAATACAAAACTGGCATATACCCAGAAATGTGGAATCTTGAACAGGTGTGTCCTGCTCAAAAGAAGCAGGACAAATCCAACCCAGCCAATTACCGCCCTATCAGTCTACTCTCAATCATCAGCAAAGTGATGGAAGGAGTCATCAACAGTGCTATCAGACAGCCCTTACTCAGCAATAACCTGCTCACGGACGCTCAGTTTGGGTTCCTCCTGGACCACTCAGTTCCTGGCCTCATTACAGCCTTGGTTCAAATATGGGCAAAAGAGCTGAACTCAGGAGGTGAGAGAGACCTGCCGTTGACATCAAGACCACATTTCACCGAGCATAGAATCAAGGATCCCTAACAAAACTGGAGTCAATGGGAAAACTCCCCACTGGTTTGAATCATGCCTGGCACAAAGGAAGGGGGTTGTGGTTGTTGGAGGTCAATCATCTCAGTCCCAGGGCATTGCAACAAGAGTTCCTCAAGCTAGTATCCTCAGACTGGCCACCTTCAGCTGCTTCAGTAATGACCTTCCCACCATCATAAGGTCAGGGGGTTACCATTGACCAGCTACTGATCATGACCAGCCATAAAAACTCTGTGGCTGCAAGATCAGGTCAGAGGCTGTGAATTCTCCTCCAAGCCTGTCCATCTACAAGTCACAAGTCAGGAGTGAGATGGAATACTCTCCACTTGCCTGGATGGGTACAGTGCCAACACACTCACGAAGCTCAACAGCACCCAGGGCAAGTCAGCTCGCTTGATTGGCACCCCATTCACAAACATTCACTCCCTCCAACATTGACACAGCCGTGTGTACCATCTACAAGGTGCACTGCAGGAGCCCACCAACGCTCCATAGACAGCACTCTTCCAAACCCACGACCACTACCATCTAGAAGGGCAAGGGTAGTAGACACCTGGGAACTGTACCACCTGGAAATTCCCCTCGGAGCCATTCACCTTCCTGACTTGGGAATATATCGCCATTCCTTCAATGCCGCTGGGTCAAAATCCTGCAATTCCCTCCCTAGCAGCACAGTGGATGTACCTCGCCACATGGACTGCAGTGGTTCATTTATAAAAATAAATTTAGAATACCCAATTCTTTTTTTTTCCAATTAAGGGACAATTTAGCGCGGCCAATCTACCTACCCTGCACATATTTGGGTTGTGGGGGTGAAACCCACGCAGACACGGGAAGAATGTACAGACTCCACACGGACAGTGACCCGGGACGGAAATCGAACCCGGGTCCTCGGCTCCGTGAGGCAGCAGTGCTAACCACTGTGCCACCGTGCGACTGCAGTTGTTCCTGAAGGCGGCTCAGTACCACCTTCTCAAGGGTAATTAGGGATGGGAAATAAATGTTGGCCGAGCCAGAAGTGCCCACACCCCAAGATTGCATTAAAAATATCTTCAACAGCACTTTGGAGAAGAAATTACAGATTTCCACTAAACTTACATAGAAACTTACATAGAAAATAGAAGCAGGAGGAGGCTATCCAGCCCTTTGACCCTGCTCTACCATTCATTATGCTCATGGCTGATCATCAAGTTCAATACCCTGATCCCACCTTCCCCCCCACATCCCTTATCCTTTTAGCTGCAAGAACTATATCTCACTCAAATTGCATTTGTGTGAAGGAAGTGCTAACTGACGCACTTAATGGTCAATCCTTAATTTTAAGATCATGGGCGAGATTCTCCGACCCCCCGCTGGGTCGGAGAATCGTCGGGAGCTGGTGTGAATCCCGCCCCCGCTGGTTGCCGAATTCTCCACCACCGGATATTCGGCAGGGGCGGGAATCGCGCCGCGCCGGTTGGCAGCCCCCCCCCACCCCCGCGATTCTCCGGCCCGGATGGGCCGAAGTCCCGCCGCTAAAATGCCTGACCCGCCGGCGTGGATTAAACCACCTACCTTACCGGCGGGACAAGGCGGCGCGGGCGGGCTCCGGGGGGGGTGCGCGGGGCGATCTGGCCCCGGGGGGTGCCCCCACGGTGGCCTGGCCCGCGATCGGGTCCCACCGATCCGCGGGCGGGCCTGTGCCGTGGGGGCACTCTTTCCCTTCCGCCTTCGCCACGGTCTCCACCATGACGGAGGCGGAAGAGACTCCCTCCACTGCGCATGCGCTGGAATGCCGTCAGTGGCCGCTGACGCTCCCGCGCATGCGCCGCCCGGAGATGTCATTTCCGCGCCAGCTGGCGGGGCACCAAAAGCCTTTTCCGCCAGCTGGCGGGGCGGAAATTCGTCCGACGCCGGCCTAGCCCCTCAAGGTTGGGGCTCGGCCCCCAAAGATGCGGAGCATTCCGCACCTTTGGGGCGGCGCGATGCCCGACTGATTTGCGCCGTTTTGGGCGCCAGTCGGCGGACATCCCGCCATTTCCGGAGAATTTCGCCCCATATATCCCATCTTGTTCTGGAATCCCCCAACAGAAGAAATAGGTCCTCTCTTTAATTATTTTAAATACCTCAATTTTACTGGTTACTGAAAGTTGGCTTCGTAACAGGAAACAAAGGGAATGGTTGATGGCTGCCTTGTGAATGGAAAGCTGTTTAAAGTGGTTTTCCGCAAGTGGTGGGACCCCTGCAGTTTGTTATATATGTCAACGAATTGGACTTGAATGTGGGGGCCACGATTGGGGAAGTTTCAGACGAAACTGGCCGTGTAGTGGATGGTGTGGAGGATAGCTGTACGCTCCAAAATGATATAGATGGGTTGCTGGAAAGTGGCAGATGGAGCTGAACTCTGATAAGTGTGAGATGATACATTTAGGGAGGTCAAGCAGTAAAAGAGAATATACAATAAATGGGAATATGCTGAAAGGGGGAGATGAAATGAGAGATCTTCGGCGGGATTCTCCGCCAGCGGGATTCTCCGTTTTGACGGCGTGGGGCTGCCCACAACGGGAACCCCCCCCCCCCCCCCATAGGGGCTGTTTAGCACAGGGCTAAATCGCTGGCTTTGAAAGCAGACCAAGGCAGGCCAGCAGCACGGTTCGATTCCCGTAACAGCCTCCCCGAACAGGCGCCGGAATGTGGCGACTAGGGGGCTTTTCACAGTAACTTCATTTGAAGCCTACTCGTGACAATAAGCGATTTTCATTTTTTCATTTCATTGACCGGCCGGCGTAACGGAGCATCCCGCCGCCGGGGTGAGGCAGAAATGTGGCGCAGCGGGTGGAGAATCCCGCCACTTGTCGTGCAAGTGCACAGGCCCCTAAAGGCGGCAATACAGGTAGATAAGGTCGTAGCAAAGGCACATGGAATGCACTCTTTCATTGGCAAATGTATAGAGTACAAAAGTTGGGATATAATGATGGAACTATATAAGACACTGATGGGACCATGACTGGAGTATTGTGTGTAGTTCTGGTCACCACATTACAGGAAGGACGTTATTGCTCTGGAGAGAGTGCAGAGGAGGTTTACAAGAATGCTGCCAGGGCTGGAGAATTGTAGCTCCGAGGAGAGGTTGGGGTTGTTTTCCTTGGAAGAGAGAAGGCTGACGGGTGACGTGATTGAGGTTCACACAATGTGAGGGGTAGAGGTGGAGTAGACAGGAGGAACCTGGGGCGGGATTCTCCCAGCCCTGTGCCAGGCCGGAGCAACCCCGTGAACGGGCCACCCCGCCGCATCGCCGGCACCTAGTTCTCTGCAGAGCGGAGAATCGGCGCCGTTGGTGCCGGCGTGGTTGGCGCGGCGCCGGTCGCGGGCCGCTTTATGCGGCCGACCCGCCGATTCTCCGGCCCGGATGGGCCGAGCAGCCGTAAGAAAAGAGCCGAGTCCCGCCGGCGCCGTTCTAACCTGCTCTGGGCCGGCGGGACCTCGGCGTGGAAGGGTCGGGTGGCGCATGGGGGGGGGCCTCCGATGTGGCCAGGCCCGTGATCGGGGCGGGCCGGCCTCTGTGGCTGGGGGGGCCTCCTTACCTCCGCGCCGGCCCCTGTAGTCCTGCGCCATGTTGCGTTGGAGCCAGCGCGTTGAAGGAGGCCACTGCGCATGCGCGCGTTGGCACCGGCGTAACTGTCCATGTGTGCATCCTGCGGCGCACAGTTCGTGCCGGGATCGGCAGCTGGAAGATGGGATTAGAAAGGACACCTGGATGTTTTTGGGTCGGCATGGACAAGGTGGGCCGAACAGCCCCCTTCTGTGCCATTTCATTTCTATGCTGCTAGCGACATCTACTGGCAGAGTACACAGTCGCGTGTGTTAATTGCACTGATGGTCTGTCTGGATGGACACACTAGATCCTGTGTGATGGGATTGTTATCAGGATTATTACAAAGACGTCTGACTGTGCTACTGCTGACTATACTTTAGGGTTAGTGTTATACCGTCAATTCACTGTGAGACCATGAGAACGAGCGAACATTAGGCTTTAATATCCATGAACTCGCCTGCCAGAGTCGGCTGTACAAAATGAGTGCCACCCACAGGTGGCCGGACTATATATGGCCCCGGTGAGGGCGGAGCCAGAGGCAGAGCCCACCGGGGTTCCAGTGCAGTACCTGGAAGTAGTCCGTATCATCACTTCCAGGTCACATCATTATACAGACAGTACAGACAGCTCATGCATTAGGTGAAATACATTCACCACAGTCAGTTCAACTTGAATATTGTCATTGTCAGAGCTTCTAATGAGAGCTTGGCTGTGGCAGCTTTGAATGGGCTGCGGGGATGGGCATCAAGGGAAGACATTTGGCTGCTATTTGGCAATATTTGTTCAACACAATGTCTGGTGAAGATACCCCACCACAGCCTCCGGACCCTCCCAACACCCCAACTTACCTGATAAGGGGTCCCTCGAGCCTCCCCTTAACACACCTCATAAGGACGGGGCACCTCTGGGCCCGATCCCTGGTGTGGGCAACTGGTACTTGGGCACCTTGGCACTGCTAACCTGGCACCCTGGCAGTGTCCCTGGTAGCCTGGCAGTGCTGCTGGCACCCTGGTAGCTCTCCTGGCGGGTGGTTACTCTGTGGAATTGGCTTCCCTGCATAGAGGTGGCGGGCCCAGCCATAGAAAATGTTCAAGGATGAGTTAGGCAGATTTTGATGTACAAGGGAGTCAAGAGTTGACAGGGATGTGGAGCTATGGTCGCAATCAGATCAGCCATGATCTTATTGAATGGCGGAGCAGGTTTGAGGGGCCGAATGATCTGCTTTTGGTCCTAATTCTTGTGCTCATGTGTCCACGTGTTTGTGCAAACCATCTATATTCACCATGCCCTTGTGTTTTAAGTCAAGTTTACTCATAAACACACGGCTGTGTAATCATTTCTTTGCATCAAAACCTTTTGCAGATGTTGATTTGGGGGAGCTACATATGGTGTTCGGACCTCTGTGGGTTAGTGGCTTGAATCATTATTCGAGACTTTTCACTGCCTTTTTTCTCCTTCTCTGTTTCTCCTCAGTGCTGTTTGTCTTTGCTTTGCTCTCCTACATATTTTATTCATGAGCCGCTTGATAAGGCAGCCTCAGTGTTGGTGGTCAGAGATAGGAACAGACCCAAAAAAGCTTTCATGTGAATTATAGATGTCATTTTTTGCCTTTTAGATGTTTATTTCTTAAGCGTTAAAAGGTCTCGAAATGAAAGACTCACATTCCCATGGCAGCTTATACATGCTCAACACGTCGCAAACCACTTTCCCGGCAACTAAGTACTTCTGAAATGTAGCCTCTGTTGTCATTGAGGAAGATGCGGCAACCAATTTGCATACGCCAAGATCTCAATCAGATAATGACAGACTATCTGCTGGCGCAGCAAAAGAGAAATTCCTGCTCTCCCAATTGTGGCATGGGAACTTTCACACCCATTCCAAAGGGAGTGGGTGGGATTCTCCGCTACCCCAGCCGTGTGTTTCTTGGAGGTGCGGTGTTCACTTCCAGCAGCATTCCACACTCCCGACCCTTCCCAATGGGATTTCGCATTGAAGCTACTACCCCACTCGGCCGGGAATCCTGCTGGCAGTAGTGCCCTGCCAGCGGGAAAATTGAATCGCAACAGCCAGAGAATTCAGGCACGTGCCTCTGATTCTGCCGCACTCCATCAAGTGCTGCATGGAAGTGTCAGTGCAGGTATCAAATTTCTGGAGTAGGTCATGAGCCTTCAAACATTTGAGGTGACAGGTCCTTCCACAGAAAACCAAAGCCGACACCCCCGCCCATGGGTTTCCTGGCAGTGCTGGGGTGGTTTCAATGGGAAATCCCATTGACAAGCGACGGGAGGAGAGAATGCCGCCACCAGCAAACGGCGTGCCACCAAGAAGCACGCGGCTAGGGGAGCGGAGAATCCAGCCCTCTATATCTGCTCTCCTTTACATCATGGATTTTGGTACGAACACAATTAAAATGCATTCCTTTGGCTTCACAAATGGGTGGTGTTCGGATGGATCATACAGCACACACAAGAATGCCATTCAGCCCCTCGAGCCAATGCCAGCTCTATGACAAAACTATTCCATTAGCCCCACTACAAGGCCCTTTCCCCAAAGTCCAGCAAACCAGTTTCCTTTGCAATTATTTATCCAATTTCTTTAATGATGGTTAATAGTTTTTTTTAATTTCTAGGTGTTCTTAAACTGAAGCATTCAACTCCTCAAAATGTCTTGGTGGAAATTGAGCTCACTTTTCTTATCTTTAGTTTACCAGCCCATTAGCCTAACCTATATAACTACTTACTTTAGTATGTCTTATTCTTTATGATATTTTTTCTTGGTTATTAATTCCTTTCGAATATCTTATTCATTTCCTCTTTTCTCAGATGATCGCCACACGTATGTGAGGAAGCAGAAGTATATTTTCAACATCAGTGCTATGGAGAAGGAAGGGTTATTGGGAGCAGAACTACGGATCCTGCGGACCCGGCCAGTTGATCCGAGGAGGGCAAGGCTTCCAGGAAGTGTGTACAATCTCAGAATATCCAAGTGCCCCGCCGACAGACAGAAACCAATCATACTTGACTCTCGCTCTGTTGACGTTTTGGATGCGCCCAAATGGGAAGTCTTCAACATTTGGAAGCTCTTCAAAATGTCCAGAAAGGAGCAGCAGTTGACTCAACTTTGCTTTGAACTGGAGGCCTTGGACAGGGGAAGGACAGTGGATTTAAGAAGCTTGGGTTTCGGCAGAGCAGGTCGCCAAACCAAAGAGAAAGCTCTTCTGCTGGTGTCTGGTAGGACCAAAAAACGGGACCTGTTCTTCAACGAAGTCAAAGCCAGATCTGGGCAGGATGACAAGACTGTTTATGAATTCCTGTTCAACCAGAGGAGGAAGAGAAGAGCCCCTCACTCATCCCGCCAAGCGAAAGGCAAGAAGGCCAAGCCAAGGTGCACTAGAAGACCTCTCCATGTGAACTTCAAGGAGATGGGCTGGGATGACTGGATTATTGCTCCATTGGACTATGAGGCTTATCACTGTGAGGGGGTTTGTGACTTTCCCCTTCGGTCTCACTTAGAACCCACAAACCATGCCATTATCCAGACATTGATGAACTCCATGGACCCAGAGTCAACTCCGCCTAGTTGTTGTGTACCCACAAAACTAAGCCCCATTAGTATTTTGTACATAGACTCTGCTAATAATGTGGTGTATAAACAGTATGAAGATATGGTAGTAGAGTCCTGTGGTTGCAGGTAGCATTGGACCGAATTACTGGGCAATCAGTGATAGGTACAAATGGGACTTGTGCCATATTCAGTGTTGCAGGTACAGTTGGCTTTCTGGTGGTGCCAATGGCTGAAAATGCACCACAGAACTTTGGTAATAAATAAACATGAATATTCAATGGTGCAGGAACTAAATTACTGTTGAAGCCCAAGTAAGAGTCAGCATTGGCTCCACATTAACTCAAGCAACCAAACTGGTTCCAAAGTGTTTTCCTCTGGATGACATGCCCTTTCACGGCAGTGACTTGGCGCCAAGAATCCAACTGATGACTCAAACAGTCCATGCTGCGGGTAGCTCACGCTTCCACCATAACCCACTCACCCATCACTGCCAGGCTTAACTGAAACAGAGACGGTGCGAGGGGATGAGTAATCCTGGCAGGAAGGGCGTGGGTTGAAGGGGGTCAGGGAGGGTAATTAAGCCGAGACATGGCTTCAGAAAGATTCTCTTCGCGAACTTGGGGCAAACTGTAATCCTTGCTCTACATTCAACGGCTGATGTTGCAGCCGATTCATTAATTTCAGAGCAGTCCCATGAAATATCATCTCTTGATCAACACATACAGGCACGTTAGCTTTTTTCTCTCCCTACAGATGTTGCCAGACCTGCTGAGATTTTCCAGCATTTTCTCTTTGGTTTCAGATTCCAGCACCTGCAGTAATTTGCTTTTTTACATACAGGCATTATCCAGAATATCATCCTGGTGTCTCCTGTACCATCGAGAAAATGCGTAGAGAGAAATTGAGGCCAATGTTAACATCTTCCACTGTACTGGCGGTCAATCTGATGGCACCATTCACTCATGACCCATCAGGGCGTGGGACAACATGTGATGTTGCAGGGAACCTTCTCCAGATTGTCAGGGCCATCAGCGCTAACCCAAAGGCGACTGTGCCACAAATCCATGCAGTTGATGGGCACAAGGCTTGTCAGAAAAAACTGACCCTTAACCCATTCACATAGTACTTGCACTCTCCAATCTGTGATCCCAGTGTTGCTGTCTGATATTCTCACCTTCCTTTTGTTATGTGAGGGAGCAAGTTCAGCAGGTAGCAGCCGAGATCTGCTCAATATCTCGTTCTATCAGAACCGTCGCCAAATTCTTGTCAATAGCAATGCATTAAACAGCTGCTTCCCTGTTAAAGTCAAATTATAAATCATGTAGCTTTCAAACTTTTGTCAGGAAACGAGCGATCTTATTTAAACCAACATGGTCCAGAGACTTGAACTCCAAATAAATGGATTTCTAATCTTTGTCCTGTTAGAAATATTTTTTAAAATGTTCTCCTAAGATGAAAAAGGGGGAGGGATAAACACTCCGAGACAGAGGCAGGCAGACCACACATCCACTTTCCTAATCCTGCAGAGCACTATATCATCAAACTCACTCAGAAAACATTCATTTACACTGTAAATATCAGACCCGATAAGTGACAAAAGCAGAGACCTGAAAATCAGCCAGTTCTGAGTTTGGCAATGCTCTATGTACATTGTGATTCAAAACATAAAAAGGGAGAAAATATAAAAGCCCCCCAAAAATCTTGAAAAGTCTGTCACTTTGACTCCTCAATCGGGCTGTCTTCAGTTGAGGTTCAGTGGGAAAGAGCAATACAATTGATTTGAGGTATATATCCATTTAATATTAATTAGAATATGCTTACAGGCCAGCAGTGCCAAATCTCTGAATGGGGGTGGAGTGGGATGGGGGCGTGATTCACCATTCACTGGAATGCATCCATACCTTGGCCCACAGAAGCACAGCTGTGCACCCGCACATCTTATTGCCATTTATGTTGCTTGCTTTGCCGCTCAATTAGGGCTCCCAGTATCTAATGGGTTCAAATCACATTGGTCAGTTTTCTGATAGCCAACTAGACACTAGTTTCTGTGGAGGCAATCAAACATTCTCCTTGTAGATAGCTGGAGGTTCCTAGTCCACCTGTTGTGCCTGAACTCTCCTCTCAAAACAAATACGAAACACGCTCCAGTACATTTTCTGTTGGGTGTGGCTTTGGCCTTGGCCATTGCTACCTATCTGTCCATTGCATGGCTCTACCAGAGCCATGCCTTGTATTGTATCCCTGCACCTAGTGACACCATCAGGCAGGCAATCCCAAAGTGAATGTTAGGCTCAACTATTTCAAAAACTTTCACTACGCTCATTGCACAGTGATTGATGCAATTATCCAGTCCATCCTCTGCTTCAATGGGGTCGGTTTAGCTCGGTTAGCTAGACAGCTGATTCGTGATGCGGAGCGAGGCCAGCAGCGTGGGTTCAATTCCTGTACCGGCTGAGGTTATTCATGAAGGCCTCACCTTTTCAATCCTGCCCCCTCACCTGAGGTGAGGTGATCCTCAGGTTAAATCATCACCAGCCAGAAAGCAGCCTATGGTCACCTGGGACGATGGCGATTTTACCTTCAAGCCCTTTTCAAACATTTTGCAATATGCTGTGATTTAACTGGCAACAGATTAGCTGCACCAACTGGACTCTACAATCAAACTATCTCCCCTCTAGTAACTGTCAATTCATGAACTTTAATCACTCCTCTTATGAGTACTGAAAAACGTCATTGGCTTTCAAAACCCTATTTGCAAATCATCTGCAAAATTACTTTTGTGATAATGAGAAACTATGTAAAGTCTGAGGACTGTGCAAAGGCACACACTAGTGTGTGGCAATAATATTCTGGGTAACAAGAGATAAAGATGTAATTTCCTTCTGTTTTTGCACATGGTGTTCAGATGTTCCCAGTTCTCACAGGGTTAAGGAGCATGATTTTAAACATTCGCAATGAGGCGACTGTCAGAATGTGAAGTATGTCCCTCGTCTCCCCTTCCCCTAATGCAATAATCCAAGTACTGATCAGTATGCGAATCAAGAGGCAGAACGCTGAGGATTGAGGCACACTTTGGGCAGCACGGTAGCATTGTGGATAGCACAATTGCTTCACAGCTCCAGGGTCCCAGGTTCGATCCCGGCTTGGGTCACTGTCTGTGCGGAGTCTGCACGTCCTCCCCGTGTCTGCGTGGGTTTCCTCCGGGTGCTCCGGTTTCCTCCCACAGTCCAAAGTTGTGCAGGTTAGGTGGATTGGCCATGATAAATTGCCCTTAGTGTCCAAAATTGTCCTTAGTGTTGTGTGGGGTTACTGGGTTATGGGGATGGGGTGGCGGTGTTGACCTTGGGTAGGGTGCTCTTTCCAAGAGCCGGTGCAGACTCAATGGGCCGAATGGCCTCCTTTTGCACTGTAAATTCTATGATAATCTATGACTTCCTTAATGGTGAGAAACTAGGGATTGTGGATGAACAAAGGGATTTGGATATCAATGTACAAAACTCACTGAAAGCCAGCACATGAGTACAAAAAATAATTTAACAAATCTGACGAAAGGTTGACCTTTTTTCCGAGGGGATTAGAGCACAAAAGCGAGGAAGTGATACTTCAGTTGTACAGGGACTTGGGCACACCCCAGCTGATGAAGCACTGTGTTCGGTTTTGTACACCTCAGGAATGTTAAAATGTCCTTGGAGCGCATGCAGCGCAGATTCACCAGAGTGGTATCGGGGATTAAACGGTCAAATTAAGAGGACATGTATCATTATTGTTGGTATTGTCTTGCATTTGGAGGGCTGACGGGCGGTCTAATTGAGTTACTTAAAATGATTAAGGGGTTTGATAGGGCAGATACAAAGAGTCTATTTCCTGGGACAGTCCAGAACACGAGAGCAGAATGTTCACCTTGGCGCTACGTTAGGAGCGGGATCTGAATGTTTCTTACACAGAAATCATAAACGCTCTCCCTCAAATGGCTGTGGATACTGAGGCTGAATTAATAATTTCTTGACTGTTATCAATAGAGTTTTGGTCAGGTTGTGTGCCGAGGAGCTTGGAGCAAATGTGGATTAAATGGAATCGAAGCTTCCAATGATGAAACAGGCCTGAGGAGCTGAATATTCTTCCCACTCCTTTGCATCCATATTCCATTGTGTCCGACTGTAGCATTACACATCAGTATTTGGGGCACGACATTGGTAACTGATGCCCATGTGCCGAGCGATCCCACGTGAGCGATCCCAGACATTTAGCTCTCAGTGGCAGCTGTCCAGATGTTTCATCCGCCAAAAGCTCAGGAAGGCTGAAGCAGGCAAAGAAAACGCAGAGGTACCAATGGAAAATCTTGTGCCTCCCAACCCAGTAGGTTGATAGGAAACCATTTGGTTGCCTCGCATTAAAAGTGTTCGGCCATCATTTCCTTCCCCGTGCCAACCAGAGGGCAGCATCTTCCCGTTATGTGTTGCCACTGCCTTGGTACGCTTCCCAACTCTCTGCTGGTGCCAAGCTATCAGCATGGGGAGGGAGAGTGGGGGTGAGAGCGGACCAGGGAAGACATCACGACTCAAGCCTGTGTCTTGTGTATGCACGATGGTACGCTTCACACTTAGTGGTGGCATTCATCGCATTGGCATCAATGGGTATGTGCTCAATATGCCAGTCTGCCCTGTAAGGCAGAGTCTAATACAGAATTTTCTTGGGGAGGGAGGGGGCATTCACTATAACTTTCAGCAACAGCCATGGATGTAATCACCCGCATGTCGGAATGAAGTCAGATATGTGAACTCTTTAATGTGTATGAAGAGGAACTTGTTATCAGTGTATAAACATTACTGTAAATTAGCCGTTGTTGCAATTTTCCTGAACGCATGTACCATAGAAAAAAAAATGAACAAATGAGATGTGCTTGAGATAAAAAGAATCTTGAAGGCTGAAATTCTGAAATAAAAACAGAAAATATCGGAAATGTGCAGAATTACATCAAGTTTACTGACCAGCAACAGGTCATCCAGATCAACTGGCCTGTCTCAGTTTATGCTTCACATGAACCTCCTTCCACCCATCTGCACCTCACCCTGCCTTTCAATTGCTTTCACCGCCATATACCTAGCTAGTTTCACTTAAATACATAATATTATTCCTCCATATGTTTGTGAGTTCCACATATTAACCTCTGGGTAAAGAGGATTCTCCTGAATACCCTATAGGATTTTAGTGGCTAGCTTATATTTATGACCACAAGTGGAATTGGATTTGCAAAGCACATTTCCTCAACTTTGGAGAGAGAAAAGAGAAACTGAAGTTTTAATCATTCCCCAGTGGTGTCAATGCCTTCAGCTGCTTCAACCGTGAGTGCTGGTATTCCCCCTAAATCTCTCCGTTTCTCCCTTCTCATTTAATTCGCTCTTTAAAATCTACTTCTTGATCATGCCATAGGGCAGCTGTTCTAATATCTGCACCTACGCAGTTTGGGGTCAACTACCTTAAGGGCGCTATGTGAATGCACCATCATTGCTTCTGCTGTGAGTCTACATGGATCATTCCTTTTTTAAAAATAAATTTAGAGTACCCAATTCATTTTTTCCAATTAAGCGGCAATTTATCGTGACCAATCCACCTACCCTGCACATCTTTGGGTTTGTGGGGGCGAAACCCACGCAAACACGGGGAGAATGTGCAAACTCCACACCGACAGTGACCCAGGGCCGGGATCGAACCTGGGACCTCAGCGCCGTGGGACTGCAGTGCCATCCCACTGTGCCACCGTGCTGCCCAACATGGATCATTCCTACCTTGTGCTGTCAGCATTGGAGACATCCCAGGTTTGAGATTTTCGGTTTTGACAGGTCACCCTCATCCTGAATTGCGAACGTAAGTGTGAGGGTCGCAGGGTAGCAGGGTGAGGCTGGGGGTAGAAGGAAGAGAAATCCTTCCATGGGCTCTTTGGGAGAGCTAGGGTGGGATTCACCGTGCGTTCACGGCAGGGGGATTCTCCGTTCCCACTAACCTGAACGGAAGGTTTAGCGGAGGCACAGACTGGGATGGGAGAATCCAGAACCTTTCCATTTTATTCACATTATTTAATTGCAGGAAAGAAGCAAGTGAATTATGAAAGTGGGCAAAAGCAGGCCAGAAAAGAGGTTCAAATACACATTCAAATTGGCATGATAATAAGTAGCTGCTTTTATTCCCAGACCCCCCAGGATCTTCCATCAGAGAATAAGAACCGTTACACAGGAGAGAGTTTGTCGCGAAATGAAATGAAAATCGCTCATTGTCACAAGTAGGCTTCAAATGAAGTTACTGTGAAAAGCCCCTAGTCGCCACATTCTGGCGCCTGTTCGGGGAGGCTGGTATGGGAATTGAACCGTGCTGCTGGCCTGCCTTGGTCTGCTTTCAAAGCCAGCGATTTAGCCCTGTGCTAAACAGCCCCTAAACAGCTAAACAGTGGGGTTGCTGCCCTCACAGAGTTAACGGGTGTTAATTAACAATATATAATTATTGCGCATAATCGGGTGTGAGGAACTACTCCATATCCGGGGGAGACGGAGGTGGGATGTGAACCATTGATATCAAGGGAAGATCCATACAGACTTTTATTTCTCACCTTCCCTCCACCTCCTCCTCCTCCTCCTCCTCCGCCTCCCAGCCCCATACAAATATCGCCTGTCGTCAACCTCCACTCGTGGATTTACTTCTTTCCACAGTCACACAGAACTATATCTGAGTGACCTTGTCCAGATATAAGATACAGTCCTCCTGTAGCACCGTCAATATGACGTGAGGCAGGTTGAGGTAATGTCAATTGTTTTTTCTACCAAAGTGGATAGCCTCACATTTATCCACATTATGCTGCACGTGCCATGCATTTGCCCACTCACTCAGCCTGCCCAATTTACACTGAAGGACCTCTGCATCCTCCTCACAGCTCATCCTCCCAACCAGCTATTACATTTAGTTCCCTCATCTAAACCATTTATATATTGTGAATATCTGGGGTTTACCACTGATCCCTGCTAGTTACACCCTCGAAGAATTCCAGCAGATTTGTCAAGCATGATTTCCCTCTTGTAAATCCATGCTGACTCTGTCTGATCCTGCCACTGTTTTCAAAGAGCTCTGCCATGAAATCATTTATTATGGACTTTAGCATTTCCCCCATTACTGACGCCAGGCTGACTGGTCTATAATTCCCAGGTTTCTCTCTATCTCCCTTTTTAAATAATGGGGTTACATTACCTACCCTCCAATCCAGGCATTGTCAAACTCGGGGGCGCGACCCGCGGGTGGGTGTCGGGAGGGCCACCGAGCCATCCATTGCGGCGCTCCCGATCGCGCAAATCCGCGCGCAACAGCCGCAGCAGCCGGTTGTTAATAACGGCGGCTGCAAGCGGCTTTCAAAATGGCCGCGAACATGTAAAAGAAATGCGGCCGCACTGCGCATGTATGCCAGATCATCGGTGAGCATGCGCAAAACTATGCGCATGCGTGCCGATGATCGGGCCACGCATGCGCAGTGCGGACGCTTTTTTTTAAACGGTCGCAACTTTTTTTTTACAAGTTTGGGGGGAGTTTTATTCATTTTACTTTATTCATTTATTTTGTTCATTTTATTTTTATTTTTTTCCATTTATTTTGTTCATTTTATTTTAATTTTATTTTACAAGTTCGAGGGGGGGTTTATTTGATACAATTTTACAGGGAAAAAATTCAGAACTTTGGACAGATGGAGACTCCATACTTTCTGACACCGGAAGGCTTCACCTTCATCCAACAGGGTCCATTGGAGGAGTGTGGACGAGGGCCAAAGGGACCCAAAACCATTTCCTCCATTTTTGTCAGCAGCAAACAAGGTAAGAGAAAATGGTGGCTTGCGCAGGTCGGCCGGCGTAGGCCACGAAGGTCGGCCGGCGTGGGTCGCAAAGGTCGGCCGGGTTGGATCCCGAAGGTTGGCAAAAATGGGTCCCCGGAAAAAAAGTTTGAAAAACACTGCTCCAATCTGTAGGTATTGTTCAAGAGTTTATAGAAAATTGGAAGATGCCTGCCAATGCATCTATTATTTCCAGGGCCACTTCCTTAAGTACTCTGGGACATAGATCATCAGGCCCTGGGGATTTGTTGGCCTTCAGTTCCATCAGTTTCCAAAACACCATTTCCCTACTAATACTGATTTCCTTCAGTTCCCCCACCCCATCCCGCTCTAAACCCTGTGTTCCCCAACATTTCTAGTACGTTATTTGTGTCCTCCTTTGTGAAGATAAAACTAAAGTATAGAATCAGAGAATTTACAATGCAGAAGGAGGCCATTCGGCCCATCGAGTCTGCGCCGGCCCTTGGAAAGAGCACCCCACTTAAGTCCACGCCTCCACCCTATCCCCACAACTCAGTAACCCCATCCAACCTTTTTAGGCACTAAGGCCAATTTAGCAAGGCCAATCCACCTAACCTTCACATCTTTGGACTGTGGGAGGAAACCGGAGCACCCGGAGGAAACCCACGCAGACATGGGGAGAACGTGTAGACTCCGCACAGACAGTGACCCAAGCTGGGAATCGAACCTGGGACCCTGGAGCTGTGAAGCAACTGTGCTAACCACTGTGCTACCGTGCTGCCCATGTATTTAGTTGCTTAGCCTTTTCTTTGTTCTCCATTTTAAATTCCCCTGTTTCTGACACCTACATTTGGCTTCACCAATCTGTTTCTCTTCACCTACCTATAGTATCTTTTACCGTCAGTTTTTATGCTCCCTGCAAAATTACTCTCGTACTCTATTTTCCCTTTCTTAATCAATCCCTTTGTCTTCCTTTAGACCATAAGACCATAAGACATTGGTTGGAGCAGAATTAGGCCATTTGGCCCATCGAGTCTGCTCCGCCATTCAATCATGGCGGCGGCACGGTAGCATTGTGGTTAGCACAATTGCTTCACAGCTCCAGGGTCCCAGGTTCGATTCCCGGCTTGGGTCACTGTCTGTGCGGAGTCTGCACGTTCTCCCCGTGTGTGCGTGGGTTTCCTCCGGGTGCTCCGGTTTCCTCCCACAGTCCAAAGATGTGCAGGTTAGGTGGATTGGCCGTGATAAATTGCCCTTAGTGTCCAAAATTGCCCTTAGTGTTGGGTGGGGTTACTGGGTTATGGAGTGGAGTGTGGGCTTGGGTAGGGTGCTCTTTCCAAGAGCCGGTGCAGACTCGATGGGCTGAATGGCCTCCTTCTGCACTGTAAATTCTATGAAATTCTATGGCTGATATTTTCTCATCCCCATTCTCCTGCCTTCCCCCCATAACCCCTGATCCCCTTTGCTGAATTCTAAACTGTTTCCAATCCCCAGATCGGCTATTATTTCTGGCCAATTTGTATGCTTCTTCCTTGGAACTAATACTATCTCTGATTTGCCTTATAAACCACGGCTTGGCCATCTTTCCTGGTTTACTTTTGCACCAAACACGAATGAACAATTGTTGCAGTTCCCCCGTGCTCTCCTTGAATGTTTACCACTGCCTACCCACTGTCATCCCTTTAAGTAAACTTCTCCAATCCATCATAGCCAACACGCACCTCATACCATCATTGTTCCCTTGTCTTAGAACTACTTCACTCTCCATCTTGTAGAAGAATTGTATCATATTATGGTCACTCAACCCCAAAGGACCTCGCACAACTAGATTGCCAATGATTCCGTTCTCATTACACAATACCCAGTGTCAGATGGCCTGTTCTCTAGTTGGCTCCTCAGTTTACTGGTGAAAGCCATTCCGCACACACTCCAGAACTTCCTCCTCCACGATATTGTTGCTAATTTGATTGACCAATCTGGATGTAGATTAAAGTCACCCATAATTACAGATGTACCTTTATCACAAGTGCCTCCAATTTCCTATTTAATGCCATTTCCAACATCACCACTACAGTTTGGGGGTCTGTACATAATGGCCACTAATGTTTTTTGCCCCTTGGTATTTCTCAGCTCCACCCATATAGATTCCATATTGTCAGAGCTCCTATCCTTCCTCACTATTGCATTAATTTCCTCTTTAACCAACAATGCATAATTTTGTCTCTCCTTTCTAAATACTGAATACCCCTGGATATTCAATCCCATTCCTGGGGCGAAATTCTCCTGTATCGGGGCGATGTCCGCCGACCAGCGCCCAAAACGGCTCAAATCAGTCGGGCATCGCGCCGCCCCAAAGGTGCGGAATCCTCCGCACCTTGGGGGGGGCCGAGCCCCAACCTTAAGGGGCTAGGCCCGCCTGGACTAATTTCCGCCCCGCCAGCTGGCGGAAAAGGCCTCTGGTGCCCCGCCAGCTGGCGCGGAAATGACATCTCCGGGCGACGCATGCGCGGGAGCGTTAGCGGCCGCTCACGGCATCCCCGCGCATGCCAGTGGAGGGGGTCTCTTCCGCCTCTGCCATGGTGGAGACCGTGGCGAAGGCGGAAGGAAAAGAGTGCCCCCACGGCACAGGCCCGGGCCCCGATCGCGGGCCAGGACACCGTGGGGGCACCCCCCGGGGCCAGATTGCCCCGCGCCGCCTTGTCCCGCCGGTAAGGTAGGTGGTTTAATCTACGCCGGCGGGACAGGCATTCTAGCAGCGGGACTTCGGCCCATCCGGGCCGGAGAATCGCGGGGGGGCGGCCGCCAACCGGCGCGGCGCGATTCCCGCCCCCGCCGAATATCCGGTGCCGGAGAATTCGGCAACCGGCGGGGGCGGGATTCACGCCAGCCCCCGCCGATTGTCCGACCCGGCGGGGGGTCGGAGAATCTCGCCCCTGGTCTCCCTGAGCCAAGTCTCCGAAATCCTGATTATAGCATGCTTGTTTACATCTATGTGCGTGATTAATTCCTCCACTTTATTGTGAATGCTCCGCACATTCAGGCACAAAGTCTTGAGGCATTTCTTTTTAACATTCCTTGCCCTGTTCCCACTATTTCTCACTGTGGCCTTGTTTGATTCTGGCCCTTGATGTCACTGTCTATCACTTTTCTTATTCCCCGCTCTGTCTTTTATCTTGTTTGTGTTTCCCACTCCTCTCACACCTTGCATAGGTCCCTGCCATTTTAATATAAACTCCCCAACTCTCCCTCCCCCCCCTTAAAAAGCCTCTTACAAAACCTGACTATTTAAAAAAAAATAAAACTTTAATTCGTATATCACCTTTCACAGTCTCAGGATGCACCGACGAGGCACTGTGCAGCCAATGAATACTTTCCGAAGCACGGTTTCCATTGGGAGAAATGGGACCACCAATTGTGCACTGAGCAAGGTCAGACAGCCAGCAAAGTGGTAATGACCAGGTATTCTGATCTTGGTGGAACGGTAACTACTGTTCAGAACAGTGGGAGAACTCTCCTGCTCTTCTTTAAAATAGTGCCAAAGGACCAATGTTTAACATTCCATTCAAAAGGTGGTACCCCTGACAGTGCAGCACTCCCTCCCTACTGCACAGGGTGGTGCCACCCTAGACTTTGTGATCTAGGGCGGGATTCTTCGGCCGCGCCTGCCCAGCGAGCGGAAACTCCCGCCCGAGGTCAGTGGACCTTTACATGGTGCCTGCCCCGTCCATGGAGATCTTGCAGCAGGTGCGGCTGAAGAATCCAGCCCCAAGTCTCCAGCACGGGATCAAACTCACAGTCTTCCAACTCAGAGGAGGGAGAGCGATACCCCCATGTGACCAAGTTCCCCTTCCCCCCCAATCTTTCCTGATGTTCCTTTCCCCCCATTGTCTCGTTACCAAGTTAAGCGAAGCACTCTTCAATGTTTATGTGTCAGAGGGCATTGTATAAATGTAACTTGCTGCGTCTCGCTCCCCCCTGATATTTCCTCTCCAGTTCCTATCCCAAACTAACATCAAATCCCAAGAGAAAGAGGTCTATGGAACTAGGTATCTCCTGTTGATCCACAGAAAGGTTAGCTGGAAGACCATGCACAAATTGGATGTACTTAAAAAAAAATTGAAGTACCAATTCTTTTTTTTTCCAATTAAGGGGCGATTAAGCGTAACCAATCCGCCCACCCTGCACTTCTATGGGATGTGGGGGTGAGACCCATGCAGATATGGGGAGAATGTGCAAACTCCACACGGACAGTGACCCGGGGCCAGGATCGAACCCGGGTCCTCAGCGCCGTGAGGCAGCAGTGCTCACCACTGCGCCACCATGCCACCCGTCAAATAGGATGTACCTGTTGAAAATCGTTATACACAGATCCTGCGATCTCTGGCGCAGCCTGATGCGCAGTGGCAAACAGTACCGAGGACTGTCGTTTGGCGTAAACAGTTCGAGAGGGTGGAAAAAGAACTATTGATTTCTCAGCCGGTCTGAGTGCTTAGCCCTACATCCTCAAACAGAAAAACTGCTGGGTTTGCATCGCAGGACAGTCAGCATCTGTAACAATGTGGACCTTATCTAGACAACCTGCTCCCATCTAGAATTCACTGTGTGTTTTTCCAGTTAAAAATCACACTACACAGCCACGAGAGGAAAGACTGCGCAAGGTTGGCCAAAAATATTAAACCTCACCGGTGAATATTTTTTTTCCCAAAAGGAATATTGTTAATAACCGCAGCAAAAATGGTGTTAATCTTCCCCTGCTCCCAGGTACCCTCCTGAATCGAAAGATTCTTTTTAACCACTTTCCTCTTCTCCCTGTGCAACAGCATTGCTTTAAAACTGAAATAGGTGCAGTTATTTTAGCCAATTTTTTTGTTTCACTTTTACATTCCTCCATGTGAGAAAACATTAAAAATACTCATTAAAAACACCGCGAAGTAGCTGGAGAGGAAGTAACACTATTTGCAGTTGGGGGGGGGGGGGGAGGAGGAAAGGAAAAAGGAGCCAGGAATAATATCAAAAGATGCTGCGTGAAGGATTTACCCCTTAAAGTGACATACCAAACGCGATTGCCTTGGGATGATGCTTTCTGTCCTTAAAGGAGCAGTCCCACACCACGGCTACTTCTGACTGTCAAATAGTCGCAAAGAATTAAAGTAGTACAAAATATTAGCCACACCAAAACAGACTATTCAACTTAAACTTATCAATCATGGTGACTACACTCCAAACTAGCCCACTGATGCACTATCAATTACGACGAGACGAGAATAGAATGTAATCGAGGCTTTATTACACAGAGATGTGTGGCCTCCTACAGCAGCTGACGAAATAGCTGCTGTTCGGAGAGCACACACATTTATACTCCGCCTACTGGGTGGAGCCAGCAGGCAGGGATCTACCCCCGTACCTGTAGTACAGGGGCGTTACCGTAATACCCATATATATACAGTATAATACATCAGTGGTGACTACCACACCCACCTCCGACCCTTCTTCTTATTATTATTCATCCCACCCGAACAACATATCCGCCTATTCCTCTCTGTTTATCTAGCTTTACGTGAATGTGTCCATCTATTCACGTCAATTACTCCTTCTAGTAATGAGTTCCTCATTGTCACCGCTCTCTGGAAATCTCTCCTGAATTCACTAATGGATTTATTAACCTATTTGACTATTTCTTATTTATGACCCTGGTTCTGCTTTCGCACCTTCCACCCCATCAAACACTTTCGTGACACCTCTGTCAGGTCACTTTTTCAAGAGTATTACTTCTGCATCCCACTTTTGTCTGGGACGCAGTGTCTTCCTTGGAACAGAAATTGCTGCCTGGTGTAGCGTTACATCACAGTAGTTAAAAGATTCCAGATTGGGTTTCTGGTCAGTCTGTGTTGTGGGGATCCATCCCTGCATGGGAGCAGCTGTTGAGGTGACAGCAATTGAGCATGACACCGGTGACATTGGAAGGCGAAAATCAGTCAGGGTTCCTGCTGCTGCCCAACACCCACTCAGAACAGAAGTGTGTGCTTTGGATTAGGGCAGGACCATGAAAACCTCCAAAGTTGAATCACCTGGAGCTCATGCCTTTTCAAAAGAAGTGATTACTTGGCTGAAGCATCAGAGGACCTCTGCCCTTCGGGACAGCAGGGGAGAGACTAGGGGCAGGGGAACATTGACCCAAAGAATGGTACAGCAGCCATTGCGCCAGTATCGTCTCTTTGAGACAGTTACCAAATTAACTCCGCTTGCCCTGTTCGTTCCTCATCGCCCTGAAAATTTCCATCCTTGGAGCATTTATCCAATAATTTTTTGAAGGTCGTCAACAGGGAAGGCAGTGGCGGTGGCGTAGTGACATTGTCGCTAGACTAGTAAACCAGAGACATAGAGGAACCCAGGTTCAAATCCCGCCACTGCAGATGGTGAAATTTGAATTCAATAAAAATTTGGAATTAAAAGTCTAATGATGACCATGAAACTATTGTTGTAAAATCCCATCTGGTTCACTCATGTCCTTTAGGGAAGGAAATCTGCCATCTTTATCCGGTCTGGCCTACATGTGGGGCGAAATTCTCCGGTATCGGGGCGATGTCCGCCGACCGGCGCCACAAACGGCGCAAATCAGTCGGGCATCGCGCTGCCCCAAAGGTGCGGAATCCGCCGCATCTTGGGGGGCCGAGCCCTAACCTTGAGAGGCTAGACCCGCGCCGGA
Source organism: Scyliorhinus torazame (assembly GCF_047496885.1). NCBI lineage: Eukaryota > Metazoa > Chordata > Chondrichthyes > Carcharhiniformes > Scyliorhinidae > Scyliorhinus > Scyliorhinus torazame. The sequence goes on along the minus strand of NC_092714.1, from coordinate 266,244,787 downwards.
CTGATTTCCGCCCCGCCAGCTGGCGGAAAAGGCCTTTGGTGCCCCGCCAGCTGGCACGGAAATGACATTGCCGGGCGGCGCATGCGCGGGAGCGTTAGCGGCCGCTCACGGCATCCCGGCGCATGCGCTGTGGAGGGAGTCTCTTCCGCCTCCGCCATGGTGGAGACCGTGGCGAAGGCGGAAGGAAAGGAGTGCCCCCACGGCACAGGCCCGCCCGCGGATCGGTGGGCCCCGATCGCAGGCCAGGCCATCGTGGGGGCACCCCCCGGGGCCAGATCGCCCTGCGCCCCCCCCCCAGGACCCCGGAGCCCGCCCGCACCGCCTTGTCCCACCGTCCCTAAGCTGGCTCAATCCACGCCGGCTGGCGTGGGTTGACAGCGGCGGGACTTCAGCCCATCGCGGACTGGAGAATCGCCAGGGGATTCCCGCCGACCGGCACGGCGCGATTCCCCCTCCCGCCGAATCACCGGTGGCGGAGAGTTCGCGACACGGCGGGGGCGGGATTCACGCCGGCCCCCGGCGATTCTCCGACCCGGTGGGGGGTCGGAGAATCGCGCCCCTGAATTGGACTAACCATATTAATACCGTGACTACCTTCTCCTGTGCAAGGCTCAACCACATGCAGTTCAAGGTGGTGCAGAGTGTGCACCTAACCAGAACACGTTCTTCACGGAAGTCGAAGATAAATGTGAACGGTGCGTGAGAGGCCAGGCCAACACACCCTCATGTTCTGTGCTTGTCCAAACTTGTAGGGTTCTGGACAGCCTTCTTCGAGGCAAAGTCCAAGGTTGTGGGGGTGAGGGTGGAGCCGTGCCCGAGAATGGCAATCTTCGGGGTATCAGAACAGCCAGATCTACACATGGGGAAGAGGGCCGACGTCCTGATCACACGACGGAGAATCCTGCTCGACTGGCGATCGGCGGCACCACCCACAGCTGCAGACGGGCTCACTGACCTGGCGGAACTTCTCCATTTGGAGAAGATCAAGTGCACCATCCGAGGGTCGGAAGACGGCTTCCTCAAAGCACGGGGGCAGTTCCCCGGCCTGTTTCAAGACCTGTTCGAAGCCAACAGCGAGTAGGGAAAAAGCGAGAGGCGGGAGAGAGCCGACAGAGATACACAACGCAAAGAGGAAGGGGGGATGGAGACAGGAGGAAACTCAGGAGAACTACAGGGAGAAGCAAGGGAGGGGGGGGGGGGCGGAAAGGGGGGAAGGACCCCCCTGAACCCACAAAGCCAGTAACAGAAAACATAAAAGGGGGGGGGGGGTAAGTGGAGACTAGGAGCCAGGAGACAGATCACCCTGAGCAAAAGAGGGAGATGCCAAGGAGGGGCCAGGGGAAGAGGGGGGGAGGAAACATCAAGGACGATTTTTATGTATGTACATAAAAACTGCACGTGCTGTAAGTATTGGACGTCAGGTTTCGCTGTGTATAATTGAAAATGCCAATAAAAATATTCCAAAAATAAAAATACTTTGGCTATAAGAGCAGGCTTGAGACTAGGAATCCAATAGCGAGTAACTGACCTTCTGACCCCCAAAGCCTGTTCGCCATCTACAAGGCACAAGTCAGGAGTGTGATGGAATACTCTCGTTTTGCTGGATGAGTGCAGCTCCAACAACACTTAAGAAGTCTGACACCATCCAGGACAAAGCAGCCATTTCATTGACTTACCATCCACACCTTAAACATTCACTCCCTCCACCACTGACAAACAGTAGCAGCCGTGTGCACCATCCACAAGATGCACTGCAGGAACTCACCAAGGTTCCTTAGGCAGCACCTTCCAAACCCACGGCCACTACCATCTAGATGGACAAGCGCAGCAGATACCTGGGAACCCCACCACCTGGAAGTTCCCCTCCAAGTCACTCAACTCCCTGGTGGAAATATATCGCCGTCCCTTCACTGTCGCGGGGTCAAAATCCAGGAACTCCCTCCCTAACAGCACGGTGGGTGTACCTACATCTCATGGACAGCAGCGGTTCAAGGAGGCAGCTCACCACTACCTTCTCAGGGGAAATTAGGGATGGGCAATAAATTAGGGATTAGTCAGCGATGACCGCATCCCACGAAATAATTAAAAAATATAACTATAATTCATTTTGATAATCCAACTGTTTCGATAATTTTCTCATCAAAAATAATAATAATCTTTATTGTCACAAGCAGGTTTACATTAACGCTGCAATGAAGTTACTGTGAAAAGCCCCTAGTCGCCACATTCCGGCGCCTGTTCGGGTACATAGAGGGAGAATACAGAATGTCCAATTCACCTAACAGCACGTCTTTCGGGAGGAAACCGGAGCGCCCGGAGGAAACCCACGCAGACACGGGGAGAACGTGCAGACTCTGCACAGACAGTGACCCAAGCCGGGAATCGAACCTGCGACCCTGGAGCTGTGAAGCAACTGTGCTAACCATTGTGCTACCGTGCTGCCCTAAAAGGAGTCCTGTTGGAAAGATTCTGATTTCTTTAATTGCAACAAAATGTTACAATACAAAATTCTGGCCTCCACGCCTGATGGGGAAAATTTAAAGGTGCTGATGTCACCATTTCTCTGATGGAGAGCAGATAACCCAACTTGTAAACACCAGGGGCGAAATTCTCCGGTATCGGCGCGATGTCCGCCGACTGGCGCCCAAAACGGCGCAAATCAGTCGGGCATCGCGCCGCCCCAAAGGTGCGGAGTGCTCCGAATCTTGGGGGGGCTGAGCCCCAACCTTAAGGGGCTAGGTCGGCGCCGGACGAATTTCCGCCCCGCCAGCTGGCGGAAAAGGCCTTTGGTGCCCCGCCAGCTGGCGCGGAAATGACATCTCCGGGCGGCGCATGCGCGGGGGCGTTAGCGGCCGCTGATGGCATTCCCGCGCATGCGCAGTGGAGGGAGTCTCTTCTGCCTCCGCCATGGTGGAGACCGTGGCGGAGGTGGAAGGGAAAGAGTGCCCCCACAGCACAGGCCCGCCCGCGGATCGGTGGGCCCCGATCGCGGGCCAGGCCACCATGGGGGCACCCCTCGGGGCCAGATCGCCCCGCGCCCCCCCCAGGACCCCAGAGCCCGTCCCGCCGGTAATGTAGGTGGTTTAATCCACGCCGGCGGGACAGGCATTTTAGCGGCGGGACTTCGGCCCATCCGGGCCGGAGAATCGAGCGGGGGGGCCCGCCAACTGGCGCGGCGCGATTCCCGCCCCCGCCGAATATCCGGTGCCGGAGACTTCGGCAACCGGCGGGGGCGGGATTCACGCCAGCTCCCGGCGATTCTCCGACCCGGCGGGGGTTGGAGAATTTCGCCCCGGGTGTGGGGGGATTCTCCATCAAGCTGCACCCATTTCTGGGTGCGGCGCGCCCTCGCTAGCGATTCTCCGTCCCGGCATCAGGCCCCAATGGGCGCCCACATGCCGTCGGGAAATCCGCGGGCGTGAGTGTGCTGCCAGGGAAACGGAGAATCCCGCCGGAGGAGAATCCAATCTCGTTATCTTTTCTGGGTGATATTCACTGATAATGGTCTCTCCGCCTGAGGCTAGGAATCCAGTGGTGAGTAACTGACCTCCTGACAGTTACTCGCCACTCATCCCACAAACCTTTGCATTGCCTTGCGACCTCTCCAACTGACCAAAGCGTGTTGTTGATTCCGGAATCTGGCTGCGCACTACATTTGTCAGCAGCCAGCTCTCCGATGGCCACAGCCAAGAACTGACAGGCACGATGCAAAGAATGGACCTCTTGGCGATCAGGTGATTGGGGCAGCAAACCAGATCCCAGGAGACAGGTGTGTGACCTTGGAGGTGGTGTGTGGGGGGTGGATTTTAACTGCTGTTGGCGGGTCGGGTTAAAATTGCCCCCACTCATTCTGAGGTAAAATCACTGTTCATTTATTCCACCAGGTTCTGCTTATTGGAAGCAACTGTTAAACTGGGGATATTTGGTTCACCAAAGGATGTTTTGTTTAAGAGCTTTTTATTGTACAATATTAGATTTCCCGTTTCTCTAAGGCTGTAATGTAAACCTAGATCGGTTCCACATGTCTGTGATTTTTCTCATTGCCGTCCATGAGATTCACAATTATGTCTTTATCCGTCAATATCATTACAGCCTGGAACACGTAATGGGAAACACATCCTGGCCCAGGAGTCCCATTCCAATTTGAGATGGGTTAACGGGGTAAAGAACCAGAAGTGGAGACTTGGCAGCCTGGGTATGTGTTGGCAAACACCAGCCTCATCTCAACACTGCCTTCCAGGCCAGATGGCCCTTTGAAGCCAGAACGAGGTCAATGCGGCCGTGAGTCAGACACACATGACTCAGCGATGGGCAGGAGCACAGAGGGTACCACATAGCGGTGAGCCTGTGTGGGCGGGTAAGCTAATGAAACCCACAGGCGGATGTCCACCGCACAGCTGTCAACATGGAAGCTCCACTCCGGCTTACTGAATACCACATGTGGAAAATGGAAGAGCCAGTGCGGAGGAGGGGGGGGGGGGGGGGGGGGGGGTGAAAGGAGATGGGGAGGGCAGAAGGACTTAGTTGAATCTGGGCTATCCTCAAATCCAATGGCCCTGATGCAAATGGGCCACTTGATATCCTCTGATGGATTGCTAATCCATTCTTTGTACAGGACAGCGTACAGGCAAACAGATAAATACATATACTGTGAAAATCAGCAGAGATGTGTCCTTATTTCTAAGCAGTGCCCACTGTAGTAATAATATAAATATGAGGTGAAATCCTGGACTGTTGAACGGACAGCGGTAACAGTTTTGTGCCTCAGTCAGAAGGTTGTGGTTCACACCCCGTTCCAGAGAGAAGGGTGTAAGATGGAAGCTAACAGTCTAGGGGCAGTGCTAAGGAAATGCAGCTCTGTTATCTTCAAGGGAGATGTTAAAGCGAGGCACCATGTGTTCCCTCAGGTGGGGGACATGAAAGGTCCCATAGATTCCCCTATTTCGTAGAAATGAGGGAATTTCTCCCAGTATCCTGCTCAATCTTTATTGCTCATCCAACATCAAAGGAAAGTTCCAAAGAAGAGTAATTTTGGACTTGAAACGTTAACTCTGTTTCTCCCTCCACAGTCGCAGCCGGACCTGTGGAATAGTTCCAGCTCTTGCTGTTTTTATTTCAGATTTTCAACAGTCCCAGTATTTTGCTTTTATCGTTAGGACAGATTATTTGATCATTTTACTCATTTAGAACATAGAGTACAGAAGGAGGCCATTCGGCCCATCGAGTCTGCACCGACCCACTTAAGCCCTCACTTCCACCCTCTCCCCGTAACCCAATAACCCCTCCTAACCTTTTTGGTCACTAAGGGCAATTTATCGTGGCCAATCCTCCTAACCTGCACGTCTTTGGACTGTGGGAGGAAACCGGAGCGCCCGGAGGAAACCCACGTACACACGGGGAGAACGTGCAGACTCCGCACAGACAGTGACCCAGCGGGGAATCGAACCTGGGACCCTGGCGCTGTGAAGTGACAATGCTAACCACTGTGCTACCGTGCTGCCCTCCATTGTGGGGGCTTGTTGTGTTCAAATTGGTTGTCACACTTTCTACAATTAGAAACTACATTTAGAAGTATATAAATGGCTGTAAAATGCTTTGGACATCCTGAAGTTGTGAAAGTTAATGTATAAATGTGTCTTTTTAATTCTAAATTTAACGAAAGACATCACAGAATCAGATTACGGTCGATGACGCTCCTATGAATAACGCTGCTATTAATATCAACTTTTACAAATTGAGGGACTGATGGTGTCATTTGTTAACATAAATACGTTTTCACTTCTGGGAACTGGGTTTGACTCCAAAACAGACAAACAATTTAAAAAAACGTACCCTGATATACAACAACAACAAAAACAACTTGCATTTATAGAGAGCCTTTAATCCGGAAGAACTTTACAGGGTCGCTATCAAACTCAATTTGACAGAGTTATTTAGGAAGATGTTAGAGCAAGCTTGATCAAGGAGGTACGTTTTAAGGAGTGTCCTGAAGAGAGAGATGGCGAGGCAAAGATGTTAAGGAAAGAAATTCCAGAGCTCATGAGCACCAATAGTGAACCAACAGCAGCATTTCTTAGACAAGCTGGATGGCCATAAATTAGCAGAGGGGAACGTGCAGCGGGACCTGGGTGTCCTCGTATAACAGTCACTGAAGGTAAGCATGCAGGTGCAGCAGGCGGTATAGAAGGCAAATGGTATGCTGGCCTTCATTATGAGTGGGTTCGAGCAGGGATGTCTTGCTGCAATTCTACAGGGCCTTGATGAGGCCACACCTGGAATATTGTGTGCAGTTTTGGTCTCCTTGCCTGAGGAAGGATGTTCTTGCTCTTGAGTGAGTGCAGCGAAGGTTTGCCAGACTGATTCCTGGGATGGCGGGACTGACGTATGAGGAGAGATTGAATCGGTTAAGATTGTGTTCGCTGGAGTTCAGAAGAACGAGGAGGGATCTCATAGAAACCTATAGAATTCTACCAGGGTTAGACATGGCAGATACTCAAAGGATGTTCCCGATGGTGGGTGTGTCACAGTCTGAGGAAACGCGGTAGCCCATTTAGGACTGAGATGAGGAGAAGTCCCTTCACCCAGAGAGTGCTCGGCCTGTGGAGTTCATCACCACAGGAAGCAGTTGAGGCCAAAGCATTGTATGTTTTCAAGAAGCAGTTAGATATAGCACTTAGGGCGAAGGGGATCGAAGGATATGGGGAGAAAGCAAGATTAGGCTATTGAGTTGGATGAATAGCAGAGCAGCCTTAAAGGGCCGAATGGCCTGCTCCTACTCCTATTTTGTATGTTTCTATGTTAACTCACCACCTCCAGCACCTTGAAGGCTGAAGGGCAATGGGTTCAAGGGGGCATCATCGACTTTAAGTTTCTCTGCAAGTCATCCTGTCTATATTTCCGTTCCTTCACTGCCACTGGGTCACGTTCCCTGAACCTCCCTCCCTAACAGCACCATGGGTGGGCCTACACCTACACCACATGGACTGCAGTGGCCCACCACACCCTTCACGAGGGCAATTAGGGATGGACGATCAATGCTATCAATGTCCATGTCCTGAGAATTCTGCGTGATTGAATACAAGGGTTCTGGAATGAGCCACAGTAAGAAATTGCTCAAAGCAGAAACCTTGCTCAAAGAGGTTACAGGATAACCAAGTCTCAGAAATGAGCATAGCAGAAGAGTGCAACGTGGGTTGGTTGTTAACTGTCCAGATTAAGGCAGGTCACTGGGGCAGAGTAGAGGGAGGTTGATGTGAACTCTGACTCCACATACAGCAACAGGAAAGTGCCCCACCTCCTTTCAAAAGGGGCAGCACGGTAGCATTGTGGATAGCACAATTGCTTCACAGCTCCAGGGTCCCAGGTTCGATTCCGGCTTGGGTCACTGTCTGTGCGGAGCCTGCACATCCTCCCCGTGTCTGCGTGCGTTTCCTCCGGGTGCTCCGGTTTCCTCCCACAGTCCAAAGATGTGCAGGTTAGATGGATTGGCCGTGATAAATTGCCCTTAGTGTCCAAAATTGCCCTTAGTGTTGGGTGGGGTTACTGGGTTATGGGGATAGGGTGGAGGTGTTGACTTTGGGTGGGGTGCTCTTTCCAAGAGCCGGTGCAGACTCGATGGGCCGAATGGCCTCCTTCTGCACTGTAAATTCTATGAATTCTATGTTGGTGAGTCCAAAACGTCACTGAAAGTGGAGTAAAATTAACTCACATAGCACAGGAGGAGCAGGAAAGCTAGGTAGGCAGCTGGCTACATATTTTGCATTACTGAACTTCAGAGGCCTTTGTTTAGAACATCTCGAGTAACAAATCTGACAGCAATAAACTCAGTAAAGCACTGATAATATGGCCTGTTGTGACCTGCAAAGCTTCAATCTTGGGGAATTGTCAACGTGATGAGGAATAACAATGTCATCCATCGGCTAGTTTCCAAACCATCTCGGTAGCAAAAAGCAACATTTTCCTTCCAGAATATTTTTGTCACCCCTGCAGAGTTAGAAAGGATATTTTTGCACGGTTTCTGTTCAATGGAATAATGTAAGTTTATTTAGAATTCAGTCTATTCCAAGAAAAATTCGAAACTATTTACAATGTAGGTGCTGAACTTCACAAATTATCCTGACCCTCCTCTTTAACGGTAATCTCCCGCACATAGCGTCGTGAATAGACAACTGGATATCTCTCCCATGCCATCGGGAACTCGGCTGATCGGGGATGGAGCAATCGGGGGGCGGGCCTCAGGCAATGGCCTGAGGCCGTGGATACGACGCGGCGTACTCCTAGAGTACGCCACTTTTCAGGGGGTGGGGCATCTTAAAGCGGCACCGCCCCCGATATTGGCGTCATCTGGGATTCTCCGCCCCCCTCGCCGAACAAATATTTTAAAGTTTACTGATGAACTTTATACAAAAAGAATAAAATATCTATTGAACAAACAAAATGAACAATATTACATTGGACAAAAAGGTTGGAACGGTCTCAATACAAATGCAAAAAGACAATCACCCCGTCGGGCGCCACGGACTACGCTCAGTGAGATTCTCTGCCTTTATCAGGGTATGAACTCCCCAGGTTAATTGGGGACAGGCTCGCCCCTTAACAAGAGGGAACCCCAAAACCCCTGCATGGGTACAGGTCGAGGAGGGTGGCCCTTTGGGGAGATGAGTTGTTTCGTTGGTGATTATCGTGTATACCGAAATAAACCTTCACTTCTATCCTACCGTGCGTTTCAGTGTCTCGTCCGTTCGATTCTACACTCACATTGTTCCCTGTATCCTAGCAATACCTTTAAAGACACAAAAAGCAGGGGCGTCGCGGTGGTTAGCACTGCTGCTTCACGGCACTGAGGATCCAGGTTTGTTCCCGGCTCTGGGTCACTGTCCATGTGGAGTTTGCACATTCTCCCCGTGTCTGCGTGGGTCTCACCCCCCCACAAGCCAAAGATGTGCAGGGTAGGTGGATTGGCCACGCTAAATTCACTGAATCTCACTGAGCCAACCAAAACCACTCTCGAAACTCACTGGTGTTGTGGTTGGAGAATGGGCTCCGATGCCCAAATCGGGGACAGTGGCATTTTGACACCGGTCAGCCATGCTCTGCCCCCTCCGAAATGGCATCATCGTGTCGTGCGCAGCGTGCCATGGCAATGCCAATGTGCATCGTCGGAAGGCCCCCCCGCGATGCTCCGCCCCCGACCGCGTGGTCTCAGCGGTCGGGAACCCAGCATGGCAGCTGCGGACTGTGTCCAGCGCCGCACACTCGGCCCGGTTCCATGCCGCTGGCCGGGGGGCGGGGGGGGGGGGCTTCCGCGAGGGCTGGGGGGGACTGGTGGGGAGTGGCCTGTGGGATTGCGGATGGCGGGTCAGGTCCGCGCAACGCCGGCCCCATGTTATACGGCGCGACCGCTGCAGGTCGGCGCAGTGCGCATGCGCAGCCAAGGACCCGGCCATTCTCCGGCTGTTTTCGGTGCGGGAGCCGGGTGTTTCACCCGGCATCGCTGTTAGCCCCTCACCGGTCACAGAAGTGGCGTAGACTTTGGCAAGACTGGTGATGCACTATCATTTACGACAAGACGAGAGGAGAGAGTAATCGAGGCTTTATTACACAGAGATGTGGAGCCTCCCGCAGCTGCTGTCGAAATGGCTGCAGTTCGGAGAGCCCACACATTTATACTCCGCCTACTGGGCGGAGCCAGCAGGCAGGGATCTACCCCCGTACCTGTAGTACAGGGGCCTTACCGTAATACCCTCGTAAGCGGTATATACAATACAACAGTGGTGACTACCACATTCACCCCCTGTTAAAAAAGAGTCCAGCGGGGGTGGTGGAAAACTATTTACATACAGGTTGTTTAAAATTTAAGAAAGAGGTTACAAATTTAGACGATCGGGCGCCTTGATCCGTCGTTGCGATCGCCGCAGTTCTGGTGGTGATTCAGGCATCGGTTCGGTCGTCGGTGACTCCGGAAGCGTGGCGACCTCATCTTCATCCCCGGGTGGGACCAAGGGGAGGACGGATCGTCCTGGAGCGGGAGCTGTGGTGGGGTGCGCCGGGGGGAGGGAGGGTGGCGCCTGGGCAGAGTGGGGGGGGGGGTGTGGGGACCCAACTGGCGCCAGGTCCCTGAGGAAGACTGTGTTTTGGCGGCCGTCGGGGTACGCTACGTAGGCGTACTGCGGGTTTGCGTGGAGTAGCTGTACCCTCTCAACCAACGGATATGCCTTGTGTAGCTGCATGTGCTTGCGGAGGAGAATGGGTCCCGGAGCTGCCAGCCACGTTGGGAGCGAAACCCCGGAGGTGGACTTCCTGGGGAAGGCAAAGAGACGTTCATGGGGAGTTTCGTTTGTCGCAGTGCACAGGAGCGACCGAATGGAGTGAAGGGCATCGGGGAGGACCTCCTGCCAGCGGGAGGCTGGGAGATCTCTGGACCGTAGGGCCAGCTGGACGGCCTTCCAGACCGTCCCGTTCTCCCGCTCCACCTGCCCGTTTCCCCGGGGGTTGTAGCTGGTCGTCCTGCTCGAGGCAATGCCCCTGTTGAGCAGGTACTGGCGCTGCTCATCGCTGTGGACAGAGGCGGGGAAACCGAACAGAGCGAAGATGGTGTCGAGGGCTTTGATGATGGTGGCAGACGTCATATTGGGGCATGGGATGGCAAAGGGGAATCTTGAATATTCGTCGACCACATTAAGAAAGTACGTGTTGCGGTCGGTGGAGGGGAGGGGCCCTTTGAAGACCACGCTGACCCCTGGGGGACAGAGATCATCGTGCAGGGTCCGGAGTCGGTCCACTTGTGCGCTGGCACCTGTACCTCGGGATAGGGCATTGGGGGGCTCGTTGAGCTTACCGGGGCGATACAAAATCTCGTAATTATAGGTGGAGAGCTCGATCCTCCACCTCAAGATCTTATCATTTTTGATCTTACCCCACTGTGTGTTGTTAAACATGAAGGCAACCGACCGTTGGTCAGTGAGGAGAGGTAATCTCCTGCCGGCCAGGTAATGCCACCAATGCCGCACAGCTTCAACGATAGTTTGGGCCTCCTTTTCGACAGTGGAGTGCCGAATTTCGGAGGCATGGAGGGTGCTGGAAAAGAATGCCACGGGCCTGCCTGCCTGGTTGAGAATGGCGGCGAGAGCGACGTCTGATGCATCGCTCTCGACTTGGAAGGGGAGCGTCTCGTCGACCGCGTGCATCGCGGCCTTGGCGATGTCAGCCTTGATACGGTTGAAAGCCTGGTGAGCCTCGGCCGTCAGTGGGAAAACGGTGGAGTGGATGAGTGGGCGGGCCTTGTCCGCATAGTTAGGGATCCACTGGGCGTAGTACGAGAAGAACCCCAGGCATCGTTTGAGGGCCTTGGGGCAGTGGGGAAGGGGGAGTTCCATGAGGGGGCGCATGCAATCGGGGTAGGGCCCTGGAACTCCGTTCTGAACCACATAGCCGAGGATGGCTAATCGGTTCATGCTGAACACACACTTCTCCTTGTTGTAGGTTAGGTTGAGGAGTTTGGCGGTGTGGAGGAATTTGGAGGGTTGGCGTCATGGTCCTGCTGATCGTGGCCGCAGATGGTGACATTGTCCAGGTACGGGAAGGTTGCCTGCAGTCCGTACCGGTCAACCATTCGGTCCATCTCCCGTTGGAAGTCCGAGACCCCGTTAGTGACGCCGAAGGGAACCCTAAGAAAGTGGTAAAGGTGGCCGCCTGCTTCAAACGCGGTGTATGGGCGGTCCACCTTGCGGATGGGGAGCTGGTGGTCGGCAGATTTCAGGTCCACTGTCGAGAAGACCCGGTACTGTGCAATCTGATTGACCATATCAGATATGCGTGGGAAGGGGTACGCGTCGAGCTGTGTGTACCAATTGATGGCCTGACTGTAGTCAATGACCATCCTGTTTTTCTCCCCAGTTTTCACCAATACCACTTGGGCTCTCCAGGGGCTGTTGCTGGCATCAATAACACCTTCCCGCAGCAGCCGCTGGACCTCAGACCTGATGAAGGTCCTGTCCTGGGCACTGTACTGTCTGCTCCTGGTGGCGACGGGTTTGCAATCCGGGGTGAGGTTCGCAAACAGGGAAGGTTGGTCGACCTTAAGGGTCGTGAGGCCGCGCACAGTAAGGGGTGGTAGGGGCCCTCCAAAATTTCAGGGTTAGGCTCTGGAGGTTGCACTGGAAGTCCAGGCCGAGTAGCAAGGCAGCGCAGAGGTTGGGGAGGACGTAGAGCCGGAAGCCGCTGAACTCTACGCCCTGGATGGTGAGGGTGGCGGTGCAATACCCCCGGATCACCACGGAGTGGGATCCGGAGGCCAAGGAGATTCTCTGGTTAGCGGGGTGTACCGTGAGGGAGCAGCGCCTTACCGTATCGGGGTGGATGAGGCTCTCAGTGCTCCCGGAGTCCAGAAGGCAGGATATCTTGTGCCCGTCGACCTTCACTGTCGTCGACGCGGTCGCGAGGTTGTGAGGCGGGACTGGACGATCGTGACGGAGGCCAGACGTGGCTGGTCGGCGGCGGTTGCAGGCGATGAGTGACCCAATGAGGTGCCCGACGAGCAGGGGTCCTGAGGCGGGGAAGATGGCGGCGCCCACGGGCCGCACGTGTCCTGAGGCAGGCATGATGGCGGCGCCCACGGGCCGCATGTGTTGTGAGGGGAGCAAGATGGCAGCACCCACGGGCCGCACGTGTTGTGAGGGGAGCAAGATGGCGGCGCCCACGGGCCGCATGTGGTCTGAGGCGAGGAAGATGGCAGCACCCGCGGGTTGCACATGGAGGGTGCCGAGACAATAGCGGCGACCGAACGGGATTGGCACACAGCAGCAAAATGTCCTTTATCCCGCAGGCCTTGCAGAGCGCGCTCCGTGCCGGGCAGCGCTCTCAGGGGTGTTTTGAGTGTCTGCAGAAGTAGCACTTGGCTCCCCCCGGGTTGGTTGGCTGCCGCGCGGCGCAGGCCTGGGGTTGGTTGGGGGACGTCGCTGATGGGGTCCACAGTGGGGTGTTCGCTTGCGGATTCCACGATGCCGAGGAGGGGTGGGCCGTGCGGGGTCGGGAGCATACGTCTGTATATTGTGTGAGGCGATTGTGAGCGAGATCGCTAGTTTCTTGGTCGTCGCGAGGTCGAGGGTAGCCCCATCTAAGAGGCGCTGGCGGATGTAGGCCGACCCTATGCCCGTAACGAACGCATCTCTAAGTTGCAGGTCAGAATGTCCGGCGGCCAAAACGGCCTGGCAATCACAGTCTCTCACCAGGACGTGCAGGGCACGCCAGAAATGTTCGACAGATTCACTGCGGAGTTGATGCCGCGTGGACAGGAGGTGCCTGGCGTAGATTTTGTTAGTCTGCTGAGTGTAGTTCTCCTCAGTCGCGCCATGGCCTCAGCATAGGTCGGTGCGTCCCGGATGAGGGGAAAGATATTGGAGCTCAGCCGCGTGTAAAGGATCTGGAGCTTCTGTGCTTCTGGGATTGGGCCTGTCGCAGATCCGATGTATGCTTCAAAGCAAGCTAGCCAATGTGCGAAGGCCAAATTGGCGTTGTCTGCTTGAGGGTGCAGCTGCAGGCGATCAGGCTCGATGCGGAGATCCATCATTGTAAAATCTCTGCGTAATAAATTGATGCACTATCAATTACGACAAGATGAGAGTAGAGAGTAATCGAGGCTTTATTGCACAGAGATGTGGAGCCTCCCGCAGCTGCTGTCGAAATGGCTGCAGCTCGGAGAGCCCATACATTTATACTCCGCCTACTGGGTGGAGCCAGCAGGCAGGGATCTACCCCCGTACCTGTAGTACAGGGGTCTTACCGTAATACCCTCGTATGCAGTATGTACAATACAACTGTGGTGACTACCACAACTGGGAGATCCCATCAGCGGCCCAAGGGGATTATGGACACCAAGGGGCAATTGAGCACGGCCAATCCACCTAACCCGGACATCTTTGGACTGTAGGAGGAAACCAGAGGAAAGTCACGCAGACACGGGGAGAACGTCGAGACTCCGCACAGGCAGTGATCCAAGCCGGGAATCAAACCCGGGACCCTGGAGCTGTGAAGCAACTGTGCTAACCACTATGCTACCGTGCCGCCAACAAATCTCCACCAACAAATAGTGCCACCTGTAACCCCTGTATACATCAGTGACGTCTATTGGATAATTCACATCAAATTAGTATTTAATTGGAAGATCTGTTAACGCATTCCTCACAATGTGGACATGGCAGTGGTGGTGGACGTGGTGACCTTTCCAGGTGAGGGAGCAGGACTGAGAGTTCTTTGATAGATATCTAACATGATTTAAGGAGCAGCTAGATCAGTACAAGAAGGTCAGAGGAGGTCATGAGCATCAACACCGTGGGCCGGTTGAACCAAATGACCTGTGTCCGTTGATGTGAATTCGCAGCAACAATTCCACACCCGAGCTGGGAGGCCCGATGTTTGCAGCTGGTGTAAAATGTGTGTGGTTGTGTGAGTGGTGGGTGGAATTGATCATCAGCTCCACCGTTATTCAACTGCGTTGACTTCAAAAATAGTGATTATTCTAAAATAAAGGATTTTTAAATTCTCCTCATGCTTTTCTGCACAAATGTCAACTTGGCCGTCGAGCCAAAATAATTTCGGAAACGGCCGTCTGGCCCAGACACAATTCTTCGTTCAAAGCAGTCAACATTTTCCTCATGTCGCTGCGGGATGATGCTCTGGATCACGCTCTGGATTATTCTTAAGCACGAAAATCACACTCCACTGTTGTGTTATGTGCTCTGGGATAACACAGGCTGCAACACGATGCAGCTTTGACCAAAAGATACTCCAGACTTTGAAATAAGTTCAATGTGATTTATTGAACCATTAGCACAGTTCTCTATGAGTTCGACTCTCCTGCTAATCTTGCTGTAGTAACTCAGTCTAACTAACCAGTCTGCTCTAAGCCACATGGTGGGTGTGATGTTTCTGATCTGCCCCTGTCCTACTCTCTAAGTGTTGCCTGTGGAAAGAGACAGAGCATGTGTGCCCTGTCCTTATATATGAGTTGTGTAATGCCCCCTTGTGGTAGTGTCACCTCTGGGTGTCTTGACTGCCCATTGGTCGTGTCCTATTCTATGTGTTCATTAGCTGTATGTCTGCATGTCATGATGTCTCTGGTGCTCCTTCGAGTGTTTACTTAGTCGTAGTGTATTTACATTAACCCCTTGTGTATTTACAGTGATGCATATCACCACATCCACGTCCTAACCAACTTACATAACGGCATACAAACATTGTAATAAGGGCAGGAATAGGCTGTACAGCACTGTGAGCCCTGCTCTGTCAATCAATACAGTCATGTTAGATCTCCAAGCACACATCCACTTTTCAGCCGGACCCCTTAATGTCTTTCCAACCCAAAAATGTATTGATCCCAGTTTGGAGATCGGGAACAGTGCCTGTGGATTGGAAGGTTGCAAATGGAAACCCCACTATTTAAGAAAGGAGGGAGAGGAGAAATAGAGAACTGCAGAGCTGTCAGCCTGATGTCAGTAATCGAAAACATGCTGGAAACTCACTTCCGGGTGCGGCGATGACCAGCTAAGTCGCACGTTTCGGCAGCTCCCGGTGGAACGGACTTTTGGGCTCTTAATAGGAGCCCCATCGGCAATTTTAACGTCAAATAACACTGTGCGGTAATCCAGAAGGGAATCCCCCCTGGACACGGATGGAAAAAAGAGAGGAAAGTAGCCGGATTGCGGTGGATCCTCTAGAGCAGCGGCCAGCAAGGCAGGCACAAAGCAAGATGGCGTCGGAAGGAGGCAGTTTAATATGGGGCCCTGACCAACAAGAGTTCCTGCGGCGTTGAGTAGATGAACTCAAAAAGGAGATGAAGAAGGAGCTGTTGACCCCGATATTACAAGCGATTGAGGGGCTAAAGGAGGAGCAAAAGACCCAGGAGCAGGAGCTTTGGGTCGTGAAGGCAAAGGCTGCTGAGAATGAGGACGACATACAGGGCCTGGTGGTGAAAACGGAGATGCACGAGGCACACCACAAAAGATGTGTGGAAAGGCTGGAGGTGCTGGAGAATAATGCGAGGAGGAAGAACCTAAGGATTCTTGGTCTTCCCGAAGGTGCAGAAGGGGCGGACGTCGGGGCATATGTGAGCACGATGCTGCACTCGTTAATGGGATCAGAGGCCCCGACGGATCCGCTGGAGGTGGAGGGAGCCTATCGGGTTATGGCACGAAGACCGAGGGCTGGAGAAATTCCTCGAGCAATAGTGGTGAGATTTCTCCAATACAAGGACAGAGAGATGGTCCTCAGATGGGCAAAGAAAACTCGGAGCAGTAGGTGGGAGAACGCGGTGATCCGCGTATATCAAGATTGGAGTGCGGACGTGGCGAGAAGGAGGGCAAGCTTTAATCGGGCCAAGGCGGTGTTGCATAAAAGGAAGGTCAAATTCGGAATGCTGCAGCCGGCAAGACTGTGGGTCACACATCTAGGGAAACACCACTACTTCGAAATGGCAGATGAGGCGTGGACATTTATTGTCGAGGAGAAGCTGGAGTGAGCGGGCCAGAAAAAGAACGTTTGGGACAAAAGTGGGGGGGTGAATATGTGGGATGAAGGGGGGAAAAGGGGGAAGAGATGACTTCCCAAGTTGTTAAACCTGCGACCCTGTAACTTCTCTCTCTTCCCCATGTCGTGGGGGAGGGGGCGAGGGAGGATGAGGAGCTGAGGGCGCCGGCCATTGGGGGCGGGGCCAAAGGGAAGCGCGGGCTTTGTTCCCGCGCTATGGTAATCATGGCGGGAACAGGGAAGCAGGAAGGAGGGGGCCTCGCACAGTGTGAGCCGAGGTCACGGGGGGAAGCCGAGGTTGGCCAGAGTTTGCTGACTTCTGGGAGCAACATGGGGGGTGCAATTACACTAGTTTGGGATCTAACGGGCGGGGGGGGGGCGGGGGGGTTAACTGGGTTGCTGCTGCTGGGGAGAAGGGGGAGCTGGTATGGGGGGGGGTGGTCGGTGCGGGGGGGCGCCGCTTGGGGGAGATACGGCTACGTGGGAACCGGGTGAGGAGCTGGATTGAAAAAGGAAATGGCTAGCCGTCAAGGGGGGGGGGTAAAGAGCCCCCCAACCCGGTTGATCACGTGGAATGTGAGAGGGCTGAACGGGCCGATGAAGAGGGCACGGGTACTCGCACACCTAAAGAAACTTAAGGCAGATGTGGTTATGCTTCAGGAGACGCATCTGAAGCTGATAGACCAGGTTAGACTTCGCAAAGGATGGGTGGGGCAGGTGTTTCATTCGGGGCTAGACGCAAAAAACAGGGGGGTGGCCATACTAGTGGGGAAGCGGGTAATGTTTGAGGCAAAGACTATAGTGGCGGATAGTGGGGGCAGATACGTGATGGTGAGTGGCAAACTGCAAGGGGAGGCGGTGGTATTAGTGAACGTGTATGCCCCGAACTGGGATGATGCCAACTTTATGAGGCGTATGTTAGGGCGAATCCCGGACCTAGAAGTGGGGAAGTTGGTAATGGGTGGAGACTTTAATACGGTGCTGGACCCAGGGCTGGACAGATCGAGGTACAGGACCGGAAGGAGGCCGGCTGCAGCTAGGGTGCTTAAGGATTTTATGGAGCAGATGGGAGGAGTAGACCCCTGGAGATTTAGTAGACCTAGGAGTAAGGAGTTTTCGTTTTTCTCCTATGTACACAAAGTATTTTCACGAATAGATTTTTTTGTTTTGGGAAGGGCACTGATCCCAAAGGTGACGGGGACGGAGTACACGGCTATAGCCATCTCGGATCATGCTCCACACTGGGTGGACCTGGAGATAGGGGAAGAAAAACAACAGCTTCCAACCTGGAGAATGGACATGGGATTATTGGCAGATGAGGGGGTGTGTTTAAGGGTGAGGGGGTGTATTGAAAGGTACTTGGAGCTTAATGATAATGGGGAGGTACAGGTGGGAGTGGTCTGGGAGGCGCTGAAGGCAGTGGTTAGAGGGGAGCTGATATCTATTAGGGCACATAAAGGAAAGCAGGAGGGTAGGGAAAGGGAGCGGTTGTTGAAAGAACTTCTGAGGATGGACAGACAATACGCGGAGGCACCAGAGGAGGGACTGTACAGGGAAAGGCAAAG
Organism: Scyliorhinus torazame; assembly: GCF_047496885.1. Lineage (NCBI taxonomy): Eukaryota > Metazoa > Chordata > Chondrichthyes > Carcharhiniformes > Scyliorhinidae > Scyliorhinus > Scyliorhinus torazame. The sequence continues at coordinate 266,226,701 of NC_092714.1, read as the reverse complement.
GCTGCATGTAGAATTTGACTTGTTGACTATGGGTACAATGGAGGAAGGCACAGGGTGTACAGTACGAATATGGGGAGAAGGCGAGCCGGTTGCTGGCCCACCAACTGAGGAAAAGGGGAGCAGCGAGGGAGATAGGGAGGGGGTGAGAGATGAGGAGGGAGAGATGGAGCGGGGAGCGGAGAGAGTAAATGGAGTGTTCAAGGCATTTTACGAAAGATTATATGAAGCTCAGCCCCTGGAATGGAAGGAGAGAATGTTGTGCTTTCTGGATCAGCTGGAATTTCCTAAGGTGGAGGAGCAGGAGAGAGTGGGGCTGGGAGCACAGTTTGAGACGGAGGAAGTAGTGAAAGGGATTGGGAGCATGCAGGCGGGGAAGGCCCCGGGACCAGACGGATTCCCAGTTGAATTCTATAAGAAATATTTGGACTTGCTGGCCCCGCTACTGATGAGAACCTTTAATGAGGCGAGGGAAAGGGGGCAGCTGCCCCTGACTATGTCAGAGGCAACAATATCGCTCCTTCTAAAGAAGGAAAAAGACCCGCTGCAATGCGGGTCATACAGGCCCATTTCCCTCCTGAATGTGGATGCTAAGATTCTGGCCAAGGTAATGGCAATGAGGATAGAGGGTTGTGTCCCGGGGGTGGTCCATGAGGACCAAACTGGGTTTGTGAAGGGGAGACAGCTAAATACAAATATACGGAGGCTGCTAGGGGTAATGATGATGCCCCCACCAGAGGGGGAAGCAGAGATAGTGGTGGCGATGGATGCCGAGAAAGCATTTGATAGAGTGGAGTGGGATTATTTGTGGGAGGTGTTGAGGAGAGTTGGCTTTGGGGACAGGTATATCAGGTGGGTACAGTTGCTGTATAGGGCCCCGATGGCGAGCGTGGTCACGAATGGACGGGGGTCTGACTATTTTCGGCTCCATAGAGGGATGAGGCAGGGATGTCCTCTGTCCCCGTTATTGTTTGCACTGGCGATTGAACCCCTGGCCATAGCACTGAGGGGTTCCAGGAAGTGGAGGGGAGTACTTAGGGGGGAGAAGAACACCGGGTATCTCTGTATGCGGATGATTTGTTGCTATATGTGGCGGACCCGACGGAGGGGATGCCAGAGATAATGCGGATACTTGGGGAGTTTGGGGATTTTTCAGGGTATAAACTGAACATGGGGAAAAGTGAGCTATTTGTGGTGCATCCGGGGAGAGGAGCAGAGAGATAGAGGATTTACCGTTGAGGAAGGTAACAAGGGACTTCCGGTACCTGGGGATCCAGATAGCCAAGAATTGGGGTACATTACATAGGCTTAATTTAACACGGTTGGTGGAACGGATGGAGGAGGATTTCAAGAGATGGGACATGGTGTCCCTATCATTGGCAGGTAGGGTGCAGGCGGTTAAAATGGTGGTCCTCCCGAGATTCCTTTTTGTGTTCCAGTGCCTCCCGGTGGTGATCACGAAGGCTTTTTTCAAAAGAATTGAGAAGAGCATTATGAGTTTTGTGTGGGCTGGGAAGACCCCGAGAGTGAGGCGGGGATTCTTGCAGCGTAGTAGGGACAGGGGGGGACTGGCACTACCGAGCCTAAGTGAGTACTACTGGGCCGCCAATGTATCAATGGTGTGTAAGTGGATGGGAGAAGGGGAGGGAGCGGCGTGGAAGAGATTGGAGAGGGCGTCCTGAAGGGGGACTAGCCTGCAAGCAATGGTGATGGCGCCGTTGCCGTTCTCACCAAAGAAATACACCACAAGCCCGGTGGTGGTGGCTACATTGAAAATTTGGGGGCAGTGGAGACGGCATAGGGGAGGGACGGGAGCTTTGGTGCAGTCCCCGATAAGAAACAATCATAGGTTCGTTCCGGGGAGAATGGATGGGGGATTTAGAGCATGGCAAAGAGTTGGGGCAGTACAACTAAGAGATCTATTTGTAGATGGGACGTTTGCGAGTCTGGGAGCGCTGACGGAGAAATATGGGTTGCCCCAAGGGAATGCATTTCGGTATATGCAATTGAGGGCTTTTGCGAGGCAACAGGTGAGGGAATTCCCGCAGCTCCCGACGCAGGAAGTGCAGGATAGAGTGATCTCAGAGACATGGGTGGGGGACGGTAAGGTGGCGGACATATACAGGAAGATGAGGGACGAGGGGGAGATCATGGTAGATGAGCTGAAAGGGAAATGGGAAGAAGAACTGGGGGAGGAGATTGAGGAGGGGCTGTGGGTTGATGCCCTACGTAGGGTAAACTCATCGTCCTCGTATGCCAGGCTAAGCCTGATACAATTTAAGGTGCTACACAGGGCGCATATGACTGGAGCACGGCTTAGTAAATTTTTTGGGGTAGAGGATAGGTGTGCGAGATGCTCGAGAGGCCCAGCGAATCACACCCACATGTTCTGGTCATGCCCGGCACTACAGGGGTTCTGGGTGGGGGTGGCAAAGGTGCTTTCGCAGGTGGTGGGGGTCCGGGTCGAACCAAGCTGGGGGTTGGCTATATTTGGGGTTGCAGAAGAGCCGGGAGTGCAGCAGGCGAGAGAGGCTGACGTGTTGGCCTTTGCGTCCCTTGTAGCCCGGCGCAGGATATTGTTAATGTGGAAGGAAGCCAAACCCCCCGGGTGTGGACACCTGGATAAACGACATGGCAGGGTTTATAAAGTTAGAACGGATTAAGGTCGTGTTAAGGGGTTCGGCTCAGGGGTTCACCAGGCGGTGGCAACCGTTTGTCGGCTACCTCACAGAAAGATAGAGGGAATGGAAAAGAAGTAGACAACAGCAGCAACCCAGGGGGGGGGGGGGGGGGGGGAAGGGCGGGGGGGAGGAATCGGACGGACTCTCAGGGATGTTATTGTATATGTATAGGTATTTGGTATATGTAATTGTATATTGGATTGTTGGATTGTATTTTTGGAGAGTATTTATTTTGGACAAGGCAGTTGCCATTTAGTTTTGTTTTTGTTTATATATTACTTATTTATTTGTTTAAAACTGGCCACGGTTATTTATATTGCTTTATTGTTGTGTAAAAGAAACACTACGTATTGTTATGTTTGGCCAAAAAACTTGAATAAAATATATATTTTTTTTAAAAAATGCTGGAAACTATTATAAAAGATGTGATAAATGGGCACTTAGACAATGGTGTAGGATTGGGCAGAGAAAACATGGTTTCGTGAAAGGGAAATCAGAGTGAAGAAATTCCTCCGCATCTTCGTCCGAAATGGCCTACTTCTTATTCGGAGATGGTGCCCCCTGGTTCGAGACTTTCAACCAGGAAACAGCCTCACTGCCTGTCATGCCCTGTAAGAATGTTGGGTGCAACCTTCCCCAAAAGGGAACAAAGTTCCCGAGTGAGCGTGTTTATCCACGTATATCCTGGCACTCGCCGGAACTCCCCGTTGTAGTGAGAGATCGGGACACCATTTTTAAATGGGATCCTGACCTCCGAGGCCCTGAAAGGAATCCCCGACCTCCTTCCCCCCCACCTCCCCTCCACACCCACACCGGGCAATCCCAGCCCGATCGCGCACGTGCAAAAAAAGCCAGCTTGGCACCTTGGCAATGCCAACCTGGCAACACCTGCTAATCCACCTGGGCACCTTCGCAATGCCAGGCTGGCACTGCCAGGATGCCAGGTGAAACTGCCAGGGAGCCCAGGGGCCACGAGCAGTGCCAGGGCACCACCCTGCCCAAAGGGCATGCAGTTGGGGGCCTCTGATCCTCTTGGAGACCCCCACGAGTGCCGTTCCATCTGGTCCCCATTTGTGGGAACTAGCACCAAACGGCGCTTGCCCGAGGTCCCCAAGGTGAAGGGATTGACTCCCAAAGCCTCAGTTACCTTAGGAATCTGCACATTACAGTGAGGCTTACTGCCTCACTCTAATATAGATTTGCCAAAAAACGATCCTGCCCATTGTAGGCGGGATCCACATCGCAACTTCTTGTGAGATTGCCTTGATCCCGGAAGCGGGATCTCCCAGCTTTCAACGGCCATGCTGCCCCGCGGCGAGCTGCTTTCTCGGCGCAGTGTGGCCTGAGAATCACGGCCGTTGTGTGCCTCAATGAGATCACCTCTCATTCTTCTAAACTCAAGAGAATATCGATGAGAAATTGCTTTCAGGTTAAAAGTAAAAAGGAGAAATATTTTAAAGATGAAAAAATAAATAAAAACCAGTTTGAAATTTTAAATAAACAAATGAAAAATGAATTAAGTAAAATAGAAATGCAGGGCCAGGCGATGTACTGTACCTGCATGATGTGGGAGCAATACTGGTGGCTCATAAGAAAGCTCTGATCAGGGTCGTGGGTGATTTTAATGTGCATATGCACTGGAATAATCAAATTGACAAGGATAGCCTTGTGGGAGAGCTTATTGAATGTGTTAGAGATTATTTCTTGGAGCAATATGTTGTGCAACCAACCAGGGAGTAGGCTATTCTGGATTTGGTATTGTGTAATTAGGAGGGATTAATTAATTACCTCACAGTTAAGGATCCTTTAGGGAAGAGTGACCATAGCATGATAGAATTTCAAATTTAGTTTGAGGGCGCGGAACTCTCTTGCTGGGAGAACCAAAGCTCACCAGGCCCTGTCTGGGCTGGCTTCTATACGTACTCGATTATGAACTCCAGCTGGGTGGTCTATCTGGGAAACTTGTACTCCATGAGCCCAGGGAGATCAACAATGGTTTCCTCATGGTCCTTGTGGAGGTCATAACACCCATGCCTCCCCAAAGTCTGAAAGCTCTCCCTCAGTCGCTATCGGTGGGGGCCTTCTGTGCCGCTTCGTCCGGGGCTGTGCTACAGCGTGCGGTGGATCTGGGTCGGGCAGTGTATATTGGTTTGTGGACCGCCTCTTTCTGGCCGACGTCCGATGGGTTTATTGTCGGGATCTCAGTCCCAGACACGACGGCATCCGTGTGCATGGACTATTCCGTGGCCTGAGCTGGAGTCATCCTCCTCCTGTTGGACTGGGTACTGGGATATAGATGACTGGGTCCCCTGTCTGAGGGGCGGTTCCTGTCCAAGGGGAACGTCGATGTTTCCACCTGGGCTTTGTGCCGGATGGGCTCCCGCTTCTTGAAGTGGTCCACATGCTTCCACTGAGCTCGCCCTCAATCAAAACCAGTCCCAGTCTTTCCGACGTTACACCTGGGAGTCAAAGTGCCCCGTCTCCAAAGTTGCGGGCATAGACCTTGTCCACCGAGCGAAACCGCCTTCCCGGCGTCCTCAAACCATGGTGCCACTTCACCGCCTCCTGCTGCACCTCCACTGTCCTGCTGAGGCTCGGAAACGTGAGACTGAAACGGATTTTAAGCCTTCAGCCCATCAGCAGTTCTGCAGGGGGCTATCCCCGTTGTCACACGTGGTAGTTAAAAAATTACTGCGCGCGTGTCCATGGAACCCGTCGTTTGCTTCTTTATGCCCCCTTTTCAAAGCCTGGACCGCCCTTTCCACCAGGCCATTGAGTAAGGGATGGCACGGGGCAATTCTCATATGCCAGATGCCGTTCCATTTCATAAACGTGGCAAACTCTTCACTCGTGAAGGGCATCCCATTGTCTGTTACCAGGATTTCAGGGATACCACGGGTGCTGAACGAGCCCCGGAGGTTTTCTACCATGGATATGGACATCATCGAGGCTATCTTGCACACATCCAGTCTCTTCAAGTGGGCATCTGTGATGCCGAGGAACATGGACCCTTTGTACTGCATACAGATTTCCGGTGTCCATCTGAAAAACGTGTTGCCAGTTGAAATATGGACTCACAACCCGTCCTTCCTCAGCAAATTGGGCCCCGATACCCATATCACAACCTAGAGAAGATGGACTGACTGCGTGTTACCGGAGTTACGGTGGTCCTCACAATGTTCAAAGGCTCGGCCGTATAGATAGCCAACTTCGCCTTGGCATCACGCAATGTCAGCGGCATGATCCCTGTGCGGAGTTGCTGAAACCTCCGGTGGCCCCACGATGGAGAAGGCAGCTCCAGTGTCTATTTCCATCACCACAGGGTAACCATTTACCTGTAACGTGACCCGGATTGGCGCTAACTTCGGGGTCATGATGCAGTTCAGATAACCCTCATACCCTCATCCGCGGGGGGGGGGGGGGGGGGGTGCATGTGCAAGGCCCTGGCTCGTGGTGACCCTGGTGGCAGCCTTGCACGGCATCCTCTGCGATGACCTTTGCCATCATGTGTCCTCCGATCAGACATTTGGCAAACTCTCCCCTTCATCCTTGGGGGAGGTATCCCACCGGTCAGCAGTAGCTCCCGAGTGCCTGGCCCAGCTGCACAATTACCTCTGGGGCTGCCCTTTTGGTGGTGATCAGACCTTACCAGCATTGCTCCGTGATACAGCGGGAGGGCCGCCCAAACTATGGATGATGTGGAGATGCCGGCGTTGGACTGGGGTGGGCACAGTAAGAAGTCTGACAACACCAGTTAAAGTCCAACAGGTTTGTTTCGAATCACTAGCTTTCGGAGTGTATCTCCTTCCTCAAGCCAATGATGCAAGATGATATTTTGAATGCGAGTCTTTGCAGGTAATTTTATCTTTACAGGTCCAGATAGTGCGATTGGAGAGAGGGATAATCGCAGGTTAAAGAGGTGAGAATTGTCTCAAGCCAGGACAGTTGGTAGGATTTTGCAAGCCCAGGCCAGATGTTGGGGGTTAAATGTAGTGAGACATGAATCCAAGGTCCCGGTTGAGGCTGTACTCATGCGTGCGGACTTGGCTATCAATTTCTACTCGGCGATTCTGCGTTGTCGTGCGTCCTGAAAGCCGCCTTGGAGAACGCTTCCCCGAAGATCAGAGGCTGAATGCCCTTGACTGCTGAAGTGTTCCCCGACTGGAAGGGAACATTCCTGCCTGGTGATTGTTGCGCGATGTCCGTTCATTCGTTGTCGCAGCGTCTGCATGGTTTCGCCAATGTACCGCGCTTCGGGTCATCCTTTCCTGCAGCGTATGAGGTAGACAACGTTGGCCGAGTCGCACGAGCATGTACCGCGTACCTGGTTGGTGGTGTTCTCACGTGTAATGGCGGCACCCATGTCGATGATCTGGCACGTCTTGCCGAAATTGCCATGGTGGGGTTGTGTGGTGTCGTGGTGGCTATTCTCCTGAAGGCTGGGTAGTTTGCTGCAAACAATGGTCTGTTCGAGTTTGGGCGGTTGTTTGAAGGCAAGTATATCCCTCTTTAAGGAGAGCAGAGCTGCAAACAGCTTATGCCTATATTGGCCAGCCCAGGTTTTATTGTCAATGGAGGTGATGAAACGGGAATTATGGGCTGGGCAGGTAAAAGCAGAAGCCCCCAGGTCAATGTACCCCCTGGATTGATATTATTAGTCTGTGATTTTGATCAGATGGCATTGGGCTTTCGAGTCCAAGTTGCTCAGACCAATTATAAAACAAAAGGGGGGGGGTCCCATTGCTAATGCCTGGGGATTGTCAATCCTTCCCCCCCAATTCAATATACCCCCTCTGAAATACCTCTGCTGCATCCAAACACTTCAGCCAAATCTGAATCCAAACTCAGGTTTATCTTGAGGGCCAACAATTTTAAATGAGCCTTTTATGTAGAACTTTGTCAAATGCTTTCATGGAAACAAAGAGGCCAAACTTCAAAGATGTCTCATTACAGCTCCCTTGAACAAAACAATTATTTACAGAGCTGTGAATTCCTAATCACAGGATGTGAATAATACAAACATGTTTCTTGATCATCGTGCTCTACAAAATTCACTTGGCTTCCAGCACTAATGAATGGCTCAGTTAGAAAGAGAAGCTTGCCAATCCAGGCCATTGTTTTGTTCTGTAATTGATGTTAGAACGGAAAATCGATTTGAAATTGCTGCCAAAGTGCACTTTGATGAAGAATCCCAAAGCGCAGCAGAGGAAGGCATGGCCCTTGAAACAACTGACGGACCTTTTAGCCCCCATTGTTGGTGGAGTAATCAGTAAAATGGCAATTCTACGATAATCTGCATCCGAAAACACAAATGGGGAAGAAGAAAACTTGCATTTATACAATCCCTTTCATGGATCCTGTGCATCTCAAAGCCAATGAAACACTTTGGAGGTATAGTCACTCTTGGAATAATGTAGGAGCAGTCAATTTGTGCACAGCAAGCTCCCACAAACAGCGATATGCATTCAGGGATAAATGTTGACCAGGATACCATGATTATGATGTGCGGTTGCATAGACTAAGATTGTATTCTGGAGAGTACGGTAGATTGCAGGGTGACGGGAATGAAGATGATGAAAGGAGAGTAGAAAGAGAGAAATGATTTCCTCTCGCAAGGGAGTCTAGAATAAGGGGACTTAACCTTAAAATTAGAACTGGGTCATTAAGGGATAGTAGCAGAAAACATTCCTCATACAAAGGTATCGGACTCCTAAACGACCCTCTTATGGACTGACCTGATTAACACTCCACCCTGTACGCTTCACCCAATGCCGGTGTTTATGTAGTTACATTGTGTACCTTGTGTTGCCCTATTATGTATTTCTTTTCTTTTCATGTACTTAATGATCTGTTGAGCTGCTCGCAGAAAAATACTTTCACTCTACCTCAGTACACTTGACAATAACCAAAAATCCAAATCCAAGATAGTGGCGTTCTGGAACACTCTGCTGGTAGCACAGTGGTTAGCACTGATGTTTCAGAGCGCCAGGGTCCCAGGTTCGATTCCCGGCTTGGGTCACTGTCTGTGCGGAGTCTGCACGTTCTCCCCGTGTTGCGTGGGTTTCCTCCAGGAGCTCCGGTTTCCTCCCACAAGTCCCAAAAGACGTGCTTGTTAGGTGAATTGGACATTCTGAATACTCCCTCCGTGTAACCGAACAGGCGCCGGAATGTGGTGACTCGGGGATTTTCACAGTAACTTCATTGCAGTGTTAATGTAAGCCTACTTGTGACATTAATGAAGATTATTATTATTATAAAAAGCTGCTGAGGTTGAATTGAAATTCTCAAAACTGAGATTCAGCGAGTTCTCGATATGCAGGAGCATTGAGAGTATGTTTGTATTTAAGGAATATCAAACTAAGGTGGGTAGATGGAGTTGAGATCCAGATCAGCCAAGATCCAGTTGAATGGCAGAACAGGGTTGATGGGCTGAATGGCCTGCTTCTGTTTCTGTGTTGCTAGCACTGGCATTTTGTTCTGTGTTCACTGCAAGGAGAATGAAATGCGTTTTGTGCCAGAAACAACATGAAGCAGCCGAGCTCAGGTATGGCACGGACCTGATATAGTTAAGCTATTTCTGCTCTCCCTCATAAGTACTCTGCAACTTACTATGGCATGAGTGGGACCGTCTCCATTCCTCACGCCAGCCATCATATGACCTCACTGAGGGAGTGTGCCAATTTAGTGGCAATTAGTTGTGAATTATAGACAGTCTTGTGCAATGGACTCATACCCCTTGGGTACAATATTGAGATTGTCCTTAATCCAGTTCAGAGAGGACCTAAGTCAACATATATTCACAAAGAGATTATTTTCCTCCGATCCATCTGTGTTGGATTCAGACTCAGGTCCCAGAGGTGAAGGCAGAGTGTGCTAACCCAGTGCCCCATGCAAGCTTCACAAATCCTTTATTTGTAGTTGGGAAACATGCCTCTACTTCCCTTAGTTACCAACGGTTGTGTTTTAGTTTGCATGTGTTTATTATCTTCTTTTCCTTGACGTTTTTAAGTATTTCTGTGACTCTAAAAATAAAGTAAAGTAAGCATAATCCCAGATGACCATAGGCTGCTTACCCCATTGAGGGGGAGCTGACTGGTGGCGATTTAACCTGAGGGTCACCACACCTCAGGCGAGGGGCAAGATTGAGAAGGCGGGGGTCTTCGTGAATAACCTCAGCCGGAACAGGAATTGAACCCAAGCTGTTAGTCTCACTCTGCATCATGGATCAGCTGTCCAGTTAATTGTGCTAAACTGGCCCTCGTGACTCTATATACACAATGAATATAATGCTTCTCCAGTTAGTATCGACCTGTTCTGGAGTTAGTGCAGGACAGGGTGAGCACATACCTGCTCGGAGGCGTTTATCCGGGACTGCCACGAGGTTAGCGTACGATTATTACAAGGTTAGTTCCGGACAGTTGGAGGATCAGTCCAGGCCAGATTTAGTAGTGACCTGTTGGCTTGGGTTAGTGTGTGGCAGCTGTGCTTCGCTTGCAGACGCTCACCTCTGAGTCAGAGAATCATGGTCTGTTAGTAGAGGCCAGTATCATGGTTAGGACCTTTTTGGAGCGAACCCAATTTTTTTGGGAGGGGGGGGGGCACGGTAGCACAGTGGTTAGCACAGTTGTTCCACAGCTCCAGAGTCCCAGGTTCGATTCCCGGCTTGGGTCACTCTCTGTGCAGAGTTTGCACGTTCTCCCCGTGTGTGCGTGGGCTTCCTCCGGGTGCTCCGGTTTCCTCCCACAGTCCAAAGATGTGCGGGTCAGGTGGATTGGCCATGATAAATTGCCCTTAGTGTCCAAAAACAAAAGTTGGGTAGGGTGGGGTTACGGGGATAGGGTGGGGGTGTGGGCTTGAGGAGGGGGCTCTTTCCAAGGGCCGGTGCAGACTCCGTGGGCCACATGGCCTCCTTCTGCATGTAAATTCTACGATAACCAGTCGACGGGGTTGGTATGCCAAAGAGAGCAGTGTTCAACAACAAAAGTGCAGAGAGCACTCTGCCCTCAAGATTGCAGATGCAGTCCTGGCCAACTGAAATGTATTTGCTCAGTTGTGCATGTACATTGCCACCTTAAAGGAAATAGATCGGTGAGTGTCTGGTAAAGCTGCAAAATTCCTTCTCTGACTCATTCAGTTAAGGTTATAATGACTCTTGCTTTTTAATTACATAACGAGGCGAGCAATATCCAGGGAATGGGGAACCAACTGCAACAAAGAGGAGTTAAGTGGAACCTGAATTAATTATCGCTGTGCAGTTTATTAAACCTGCAAATTAAGTCCCAGCTGCTCTTTTCTGCCTTGGCACCAAGTCTGCTCAAATGAATCTCAGATTTTCCTTCGTTCTTACGTCGTACTGGGGCTGGAGGTGGACAGCAGCTGGCAAACGGGCAGCCGGGACCTATCACTGTGTATGCGGCAATCTCCCCCGCACCGGCTGACTAAGGTCCATCTGGACCATCTAGAACCAGGGCTGCCGACTGTGTCAGACGTGGCCCAGTGGCCCAGTCTTGCCTCTAAGTCGCAAGGCTCGTGGGTCAAGTCCCAAACCGGGGCCAGAATTTTATGATCCCCCCCCCCGCCCCCTGCCCCCACCCTAGTGGGTTCTGAGGCCGCGGGTGGGTGGGGGGGGAGATTGAAACTGCATGCACGCGATTCCCTCCGGGATCTGGTTCGCACAAGGTCTCGATTTTACACGGGGTGGGCAGGGCCTCGGATGGGAAGTCTGTCCTTGCCGCACTTAAGACCCTTAACTTTCCCCTGGTTCCCAGCATTTAGGTCAGGGAAGCTAGCTGTAGTGCCTTTTTCAGCCACCACAGCGCTGTTCCTGGAATGACCAGTAGCTCTCCAAGGTGGACCGTTCTCCCGGTGACGGGAGGAAGACCCCCCTCCTGCCAATCAACACTCGTTAGAGCGTGAAATGGCAACGGGCTTGTAAATAAGGAAATGGAAGGGAGGAAGGAACTCGGAAAATTACAAGGGCCAGGAAAGTGGTATTGAGCAAATTATTGGCTCTGCAGGCTGACAAATCCCCTGGTCTGGATGGATTTCACCTTAAGGTCTTAACAGAAGTGGCTGATGAGATAGTTGATACATTGGTTTAATTTTCCAAAATTCCCTAGATTCGGGGAAGGTTCCATTAAATCGGAAGATAACAAATGTCACTCCTTGGGCGAAATTCTCTGGTATCGGCGCGATGTCCGCCGACCGGCGCCAAAAATGGCGCATATCAGTCGGGCATCGCGCCGCCCCAAAGGTGCGGAATCCTCCGCATCTTGGGGGGCCGGGCCCCAACCTTGAGGGGCTAGGCCCGCGCCGGACTGATTTCTGCCCCGCCAGCTGGCGAAAAAGTCTTTTGGTGCCTCGCCAGCTGGCGCGGAAATGACATTGCCGGGCGGCGCATGCGCGAGAGCGTTAGCAGCCGCTCACGGCATCCCCGCGCATGCACTGTGGAGGGAGTCTCTTCTGCCTCCGCCATGGTGGAGACCGTGGCGAAGGCGGAAGGAAAAGAGGGCCCCCACGGCACAGGCCCGCCCGCAGATCGGTGGGCCCCGATCGCGGGCCAGGCCACCGTGGGGGCACCCCCCGGGGCCAGATCGCTCCGCACCCCCCCCCAGGACCCCGGAGCCCGCCCGCGCCGCCTTGTTCCATCAGTAAGAGAGGTGGTTTAATCCACGCCGGCGGGACAGGCATCCTAGCAGCGGGACTTCGGCCCATCCGGGCCGGACAATCCCGCCAACCGGCGCGGCACGATTCCCGCCCCTGCCGAATCTGGAGAATTCGGCAACCAGCGGGGGCGGGATTCACGCCAGCCCCCGGCGATTCTCCGACCCGGCGGGGGGGGTCGGAGAATCCTGCCCCTTTATTCTGAAAGGGATGGAGACAGACAGCTGGAACTATAGGCCAGTTAGACTAATATCTGTCATTGGGGGAAAAAAATGTTAGAAACCATTATTAAAAATGTTATAGCAGGGCACTAGAAAAAATTCAATTAACCAATTTATTGGAGTTCTTTGAAGAGTGAAATGTGCTGTAGATAAAGGGGAACCACTGGATGTACTATACTGAGATTTCCAGAAGGCATTTGATAAGGTGCCACGTCAAAGGTCATTGCAGAAAATAAAGCTCATGTTATAAGGGGTAACATATTTGCATGGAATGAGGAGTGGCTGGCTAACAGGAAATAGAGTTGGCAGAAATGGGTCGTTTTCAGGTTGGGAGGATGGGACGAGCGGTGTGCCGGGTCTGGATTTTTTACAATTTATATGATTGACTTGGATGAAAGGACGAAAGGTATGGGTGTTAAATTTGGTGATGACACAAAGATAGGTAGGAAAGTAAATTGTGAAGAGGACGTAAGGAAGTTACAAAGGGACACAGGTAGGATAAATGAGTGGGCAAAAGTCTGGCAAATGGAGTATAATGTGGGCAAATGTGAAATTGTCCATTTGGCAGGAAGAATAAAGAAGCTTATTATCGAAATGGTGGGAGATTGCTGAGCTCCGAGGTGCAGAGGGATCTGAATGTCCTAGTGTGTGAAGTACAAAAGGCTGGTACAGCCAGTAATTAGGAAAACTAATAGAATGTTATTGTTTATTGTGAGGAGAATTGATGACAAAAGTAAAGAAGTTATGCTTCAGCTGTACAGGATAATTCCTCTGGGTGCTCCGGTTTCCTCCCATAGTCCAAAGATGTGTATGTTAGCTGGATTGGCCATGCTAAAATTGCCCCTTACTTAGTGTCCAGGGGTGTGCGGGTTAGGTGGGGTTAGGGTTAGGACGGGGGAGTGGCCCTAGGTGGGGTGCTCTGTCAGAGGGTAGGAGCAGACTCAATGGGCCGAATTTCACTTTTGCTTTTGAGCAGAGCACACACACACACACAACTCTGCTGCTGATGTCTTCAAGCTTTCTATCCGTGTCTAACTGTTCTTAAGTGCCTTGTCTAAATAAATTAACCCATAACCGCTTATCAAAATCCCTTAAGAGCGATTGGTGCCTTTATATCAATATAAAAAGACGATAGCCATCAGGAGAATTTTAAAAAAGAAGTGTTTTTTGGAAAACATATTTACATATTTACATTTAAAGATATAAAATAATATTGAAAATGAGGAAAACAGGCTGTTTGCTTCCCAATGTGCTTGGGAAGGTGGGGCCGCAGGAGGATGGGCTGACCAATGGTGGGAACACAAGGGCAGGGCAATTGGAGGCTGGTTGTCCCGGGACACAATCTCCGGGAATGCATCCAATCAGACTTGGCAACTCCTTCTCGAACGCAGTACAAACCCACTGCAAAATGCATTTGTTAGCCCAAGTTACAGCTTTCCCAGAATTCTCTGCCCTTAAATCCTTCAAGGGGAACTGACATTTTCTGCAGCCAATTTTAATCTTGGCATCTGTTTAAGAACCTCTGCCGACAATCCATTGGCAGCTTGTCATCACCAATGTATATTGACCACTGCCCTAAGTTAACTTGCATGATCTGAGGCATGAATTTGATTGTGCACCTTGAGAGTATGGGTCCAAAGAAAAAGTGTTCCGAATTCAGGTTTAATTGTAAATACAGTGGCTGTCATAACAGAGGAATCACGGCAGCATACAGCAAGCTCTCAGAAAGAGCAATGTGATAATGACCAGAAAATCCAGTATCGACAAGGCACAAGTCAGGAGTGTGATGGAATGCCCTCCACTTGCCTGGATGAGTGCAGCTCCAACAACACTCAAGAAGTTGAACACCATCCAGGGCAAAGCAGCCCATTTGACTGGCACACCATCCACAAGCATTCACTCCCTCCACCACCGTTGCACAGTGGCAGCCGGTTGTACCATCTACAAGATGCACTGCAGGAACTCACCAAGGCTCCTTCGACAGCACCTTCCAAACCCAAGACCACTACCATCTAGAAGGACAAGGGCAGAAGATACCTGGGAAGTCCAGCACCTGGAGGTCCCCCTCCAAAACACGCACCATGCTGACTTGGAAATATGTGGCCGTTCCTTCACTGTCGCTGGGTCAAAATCCTGGAATTCACTCCCTAACAGCACTGTGGGTGTACCTACACCTCAGGGACTGCAGTGGCTCAAGAAGGCAGCTCACCACCAATTTTCAAAGGCAATTAGGAATTGGCAATAAACGCTGGCCCAACCAGTGACTCCCACATCCCAAGAATTAGTACAAAGATAATCCATTTTAATCAAGTGGGATTGAGGGGTAAATATTGGCCAGGACACGAGGGAGACTTCCTGCCCTTCCTCAGAATAGTACCACTGGATCTTTCATCTCCACCGGGGCAAGCAGATGGGGTTTTGATTCGACATCTCACCTCCGACAGCACCCCCGACAGTGCAGCTCTCCCTCACTACTGCAGTTGGACTGGCAGCCTGGACTCCGTACTCAGGTTTCCAGAGTGGGGCTTGAACCCACAGCCCTTGGTCGAAAGGTAAGAGCGAGTGCTACCCACTGAAACTTACCTGGCACCGTGAAAGCAAGCGAAAGTTCAGTTGTCAGCTGTTGGAGGTTATGTGCGATCTGTGGACAGTAGCTTAAACATCTCAGGTGGTGGTATCTCATTGGGATGCGACAACTTGAGATAAACCACTTTCTTCATATTGCTCCCTCCCACACAAAATTAACCGAACACTCTATTTTCCACAAGTGAAGTCCCTTTAATCGGATCTCTGGCTAGCCCTTCATTTTGAGTGTTTGCTATGAACTAGTACTTAACGTTTAACAACTTTGCATTGCCAACTCTTAAAAAATAGAGCAGCTATTTAATAAAAGTGGAGCTTGCAGTACCACTTGAACAATCAATTAGTGATGTTATTCAGTAAGACTGCAAGCAGAGAGCTTGAAGCAATGCTGACGATATTGTGTAACATGTGTTATTCATTTGTGAGAAATATTAATAAACAAAAAAATGTCAGCTCTGAAAAAGCGCTGAATTGATGAGAAATCTGTCCATCATATACATGGCAGAAACTCCCCCTTATACAGTTCCCCCTTACCTTCCAACCCCCCACTCTCTCACAACATCACCTTGATCTATGCAGTGAAAGTACTGTCTCCAACATTGTTGAAAAAGGTTTTCTTTTTTTTGGGGCCACAATTTTATGTGCAACAAGTCGAGGGAATGGGGCAGGTTCTGTTTTCAGGAGCCAATGGCAAGGCTGAACATTGTCAGGTCAAATGAAGAGAGAAGAAAGGTGAGATTGATCCTATCAACACCAACGCACTAACTGCCTGTGCTTGCAAACATCGCACGGCCACACCGATATCGCTAGTATGCAGTCTCCGGAGAACGCAATCGCTACATCAGCAAAGACACGTCTATCCAGACCCACTTGGCAGGCTGTAACTAATGGAGTGCCACAGTTAAGGATCAGCGCTGGGGCCTCAGCTATTTAAAATCTATATTAATGCCTGAATAAAACAGATATGGAGTAATGTGACTAAGTTTGCTCAGGATACTAAGCTAGGTGGAGCCACAAGGTCTGAGAAGGCCACAAAGAGGGGTTTTGACAGGTTCAGTAAGAGGAGATCAAGATGGCAGACAAAGTGTAACGAGGCAATGTGTGAGGCTATCCACTTTGGTCTCAAGGATGGGAAAGCAGAATATTTTTTTAAAAGGCACAAAACCTGTAAATGTTAATGTTCAGAGGGACTTGTTTGGATTCTTACAATCAACACAGAAAGTTAGCAGGCAGGTAGCACAAAGCGACTGGGGTATAGGAATAAAGAATTTTCACTACAATTGTACATCTGGAGTAGTGTGTGCAGTTTCGATCTCCGTATTTAAGGAAAGATGTGCTTGAGGGTTGGGGGCGGCACAGAGAAGGTTCGCTGGATTGATTTCTGGGATAGCGGGGTTGGTCCTGTAATGAAAGGCTGAGTAAAATCATGGGCGTCATTCTCCGACCCCCCGCCGGGTTGGAGAATCGCCGGGGGCTGCCGTGAATCCCGCCCCCGCCGGTTGCCGAAGTCTCCGGCACCGGATATTCGGCGGGGGCGGGAATCGGGCCGCGCCGGTTGGCGGGCCCCCCCGCTCGATTCTCCGGCCTGGATGGGCCGAAGTCCCGCCGATAAATTGCTTGTCCCGCCGGCGTGGATTAAACCACCTCTCTTACCGACGGGACAAGGCGGTGCGGGCGGGCTCCGGGGTCCTGGGTGGGGCGCGAGGCGATCTGGCCCCGGGGGGGTGCCCCCACTGTGGCCTGGCCCGCGATCGGGGCCCACCGATCCGTGGGCGGGCCTGTGCCGTGGGGGCACACTTTTTCTTCCGCCTTCGCCATGGTCTCCACTGCGCATGTGTGGGGATGCCGTGAGCGGCCGCTGACACTCCCGCACATGCGCCGCCCGGCAAAGTCAGTTTTGCGGCAGCTGGCGGGGCACCAAAGGCCTTTCCCGCCAGCTGGCGGGGCGGAAATCAGTCCGGCGCGGGTCTAGCCCCTCAAGGTGAGGGCTCGGCCCCTCAAGATGCGGAGGATTCCGCACCTTTGGGGCGGCGCAATGCCGGACTGATTTGCACCGTTTTTGGCGCAGGTCGGCGGACATCGCGCCGATTGCGGAGAATTCCGCCCCTAGTTCCTGTGCCCTCTATTTCAAAGGCTTTCTAGACAACAACTCTGTTCCACTCTCCTTCCATCTGTTTAGTAAATATGACAAAATGACAAGGTTGTTTGCTTTTAGAATTGCTACTGCATTTAAAAAATAAAACATTTAATTGGGTAAAATGGTTGAGATGGTTTGATGTGGAAAACACTCCATATTATTGAGTACACTTGTTGCTCTACTAAAGGCAAATTTGTATTCAACATGAAAGTCGTTGATATTTGATTTTCTTCTCGTTCCGACCATACGAAAGACGAAATAAATTGGTGACCAGCTGAGGAGCCGAAGGAGTGAGGGTGAATCAGCTAATTCTGAACATACAAACTAGGAGCAGGAGTAGGCCACTCGGACCCTCGAGCCTGCTCCACCATTCAGTTAGGTCGTGGCTGATCTGATGGTAACCTCAGCTCCACATTCCGGCTGACCCCCCGATAACCTTTCACCCCCTTGTTCATCAAGAATCTATCTGGCTCGGCCTTAAAAATATCCCAAAACTCTGGGCGCAATTCTCCCATCGGGAGACTAAGTCCCGACGCCGGAGTGAAAACCGGAGTGTTTCACTCCGGCGTCGGAGGCCATTCCCAGCCCCCTATTCACCCGCCCCCGGGGGGCTAGGAGCGGCGCCGTGTCACCCCCCCAATAAGAACCTGCAGGTCCCGTGTTTGCAGCTCCCGGGGCTTGTTTACTTCTTGTGCGGCCTAGTAGGTGGGCATCAGGGTCCCAGTGACCAGGACAGAAAATGATTGATTCATTGATTTTATTCTCACTTTGCAAAGAGAGGCTTGAGAACTGAACCCAGCCAGAGTGGAGGCAGGAGGTAAACTGTAAGGAAAATAATTGTGAAGGTGCTATGCTGGGTTTGACGGGCTGACCAACTTTCATGGTGAAAATTAACGGTGGTGTTTGCCAGAGCTGTTGGAACATAGAAGCGGGCACTAGAATGGGTGGATTTACAGACAGGAAGTTCAAACTGAACAGCACAGCATGATCTGACAGTCACCGAGTCGCCACGGCCAGAATATCATTAGTCATTGAATTTGGAAGGAGAAATGTTTGTGTGTTCTACCTGTGTGACACCATTTCAAACATCATGAATGATGTTAGGGGCAGCATGGTAGCATTGTGGATAGCACAATTGCTTCACAGCTCCAGGGCCCCAGGTTCGATCCCGGCTTGGGTCACTGTCTGTGCGGAGTCTGCACACCCTCCCCGTGTGTGCGTGGGTTTCCTCCGGGTGCTCCGGTTTCCTCCCACAGTGCAAAGATGTGCAGGTTAGGTGGATTGGCCATGATAAATTGCCCTTAGTGTCCAAAATTGCCCTTAGTGTTGGGTTGGGTTATGGGGACAGGATGGAGGTGTGGGCTTGGGTAGGGTGCTCTTTCCAAGAGCCGGTGCAGACTCGATGGGCCAAATGGCCTCCTTCTGCACTGTAAATTCTATGATTCTATTTACATGCTCCGGGCCTTGGCGCCGTGTAAATGACGCGACCGGCGGCGCATAAATGACGTCACCCACGCATGCGCGGTTGCCATCCTCCCCGCGGCCGCCCCACAAGAAGATGGCGGATCGATTTTGCAGGGCAGCAGAGGAAAGGAGGTCCTCCTTCAGAGAGGCTGGCCCGCCGATCAGTGGGCACCGATCGTGGGCCAGATCACTTTTGAGCTGCCTCCCGGTGCAGGAACCCCCCTCGCCCCCCCCCCCCCCACCACAGGCCGCCCCCCCCCCCCCCCCAGCGTTCCCGCGTTGTTCCCGCCGGCAGCGACCAGGCGTGGATGGCGCCGGCGGGAACCTGTCGTGTTGGGCAGGCCGCTCGGCCCATCCGGTCCGAAGAATCGCCGCTTGCCCATTACCAACGGCAAGCGGCAATTCTCCCAGCAGCCAGCCGTGACTCGTGCCGCGCCGGTTTGAGGGGGGGGGGGGGGTGGGAGAATCGTGTGCGGGCACCGGGGCGGCATGGCGGGACTCGCGCGGCGCCCAGGCGATTCTCCCGGCGTGGGGGGGGGGGAGAATTCCGCCCTCTGCTTCCACTGCCTTTTGAGGAAAACAGTTCCAGAGACTCGCAACCCTCTGAGAGGAAACATTTCTCGTCAGTCTGCCCTAAATGAGCGGCACCTTATTATTAAACAGCGACCATCCACATAGTCATTGGCGTCGGTTGATGGTGAAACGCTTTGCGAGTTCCTCAAGCCATGAAACGTGCGACACAGATACAAGGCTTTATTTTTCTTCTCACCTGACACTTGTGGGCAAGTTGCACATAGGAATGTCCCATAAGCTTCAACCAGATCAATGAAGTGTTGGTTGAAGGATGAATCTTGGCCAAGGCACAAGAAAAACTCCCCTGGTCTCCATCAGAAAAAGTGCAATGGGATCTTATAACAATCTGGTTCAGAGCTGGAAGTGATTTTCTTTGGTCGTGGGACCAATCAACATGGTTCCATTATCAAAATATAATTGGCCAGCCTGAACCAGGTGCCATTTCTATTTCAATTATTGCTATATGGGATACAGCGCAGGTGGCGCAGTGACACAGTGGTTAGCACTGCTTCCTCGCAGCACCAGAGACCAGGGTTTGATTCCGGCCTTCGGCAAAACTGAGCATGCTCAAATCAGGAGAGGCTGGAAGCAGAAAGAACTCTCCCTACTCCTTTTCACGAACTCACATCCACTCCAATCCCAGAGGAATATCGCACTCCCCACCAATAGGACATGTAGAACTGGAATTCCCTCCAGGTCTCGGGATCAAATGCCCCCCTCCGCACACCACCCATGTAGTAACTTCTTAAAAACAACCTCCTAATTAGCTGCCTCCGTGTTGGTTGAGCTATTAAGGAAGGAAGGTGGGCTCCCAATGCCGCAGGCCGAATCAAAGGGCCAGAAGGTCTCGGCCCTCGGCTTCCTCCCGGGGAGAGGTGGGTGCTGCTGAGGCAGGTGGCAAATTGCAAAGGCATCTCAACATCAAGGTGCCCTCGATGGCTAACACAGAAAGGCTGCACTCAAGACTCATGAAGCCAGTAGGGCCATCAGGTTGGAGGGGAAATCCCTCTGCGGATCAGCTTGCTGACTGGGCTGTGACCTATCATCTCCTCGGCATTGGGGCATGGAGCTTTGGGCTCCGAAGGTGCCCTGATTTGTCACAGAGAGGCCACCTCAATTGAACTGGTAACCTAAGGCGATGGTTGGGAGATGGGAGGGAAAATGCTCATGTCAAAAAGCATTGCCGCAAAGTGACCCTTAAGACGGGACTTCAATTTGTTATGGGCCAGGGTTTAGAGAATCCCAAAGTGTATCATGGAGTTCACCTGAACCACAACGTTTAATAGATTGTGGTATGGGGAGCACACGGCCCACTCTACAGGTGTGGTACAGCAGAAAATTGACCAGTGGTTTTTAAAACAAAACAATGTTTATTCTATGAACAAGTTAACCTTTTTAAAACAAACAGTGAATATCTTAGCAACCAGTAAATCAAATACACCCCCCAAAGAATACAACACTAAGTAACCTGTATGCTGTCCTTTTAACATCCAAAAGACTTAACAAACCTTCAAACAGGAGCACATTAGGTTTACATTTAATATTGAGACCTTTTTACAATTCTGAGTTCACCAAATGATCCATAGATAGTCTTTGGATGGCAGAGATCACAACAGTGAAGGTCACTGAAAAACACAGACACACTCCAAGCTCTTTCTCAAACTGAAACTAAAAAGCAGAACTAGAGCTCAGCTCCACCCACACTCTGACATCACTCCAGTAACATGAGCAGCTCCATTTCTTAAAGGTATATTTCTTAAACACCCATTTCTCAAAAGGGTACTCTCACATGACAAATTGGATTATTTGTCTGCCTTCCACCAGCGAGCAAGTAGCCAGACCGATTCCCAGACTGCCTTGGAGGCAGGAATCATACTGACGAAGCTTGTGACTTTTCTTCTTCGTCTTCCTGACCACAAATCCCATCTCCATAGGGTTGAATGCTGTCCATCTCTTGAAGGTTCTCCTTAAATGTACTTTGCCAGATCTTCTTTGGTTAAGCCTTTCTTCTTGATCTGCCTGGGGGTGTCCACTCTGCTGCCATTCTGGCGGGCATACGCCCGAGAGACTAAATACATGTCCTGCCAGCCTCAGTCATCTCTCCTCTGGTTCCTCTTCACAGGTCCCTCTGACTAGTCCTCTGTAATACCTGTTAATTAGTGATGCTGTCTCTCCATGTGATACCCAGGATCTTATGTAGGTAACATTGGCACAAGATGTCCAACTCACATGACACATCTTCTGTTCTCTTCCACACCTCGCTGGCATTGATTGCGGTTGGTACTACCACGGACATGTAGAGTCACAGTTTCATGGTCGTCTTGATGGTATTGGATGACCAGACTATGTGGAGTTGCTGGAAGGCTGATGCTGTTTTGCTGATTCTTGTGTGTGTTAGGAAAATAAAGGAAGTTTTTAAACGATTTATATTTGGATTGGTAAACATTAGAAATAAGGTATAGTTTTAAGTGTGTTTACTTTAATGTTTCTGTGCCTGGAAAGGTAAAACCTATAGTTCGATTCATGCTGGACAAAGGTTTTTGTATGTGTGGGGGTTGGTTCAGTTCCAACTGTGTGTAGAGAGGGCTATAGCATGAAGCATAAAAAGTAGATGTAAGTTGTAGCTTAGCAACAAGAGGCCACTATCAAAGGGATGGGCTTTCCTTTGTTCTTAGTTTTAACTAGAAGCCACACCAGTTAGAGACAGACCGCAGGGAGTGAACATCACTCAACCCTGCCAGAAGAAAGACTGGTCAGGGTGGGAGCTGCAAAGAGGCAGACTTCCTAAACTACAAGTTACAGTCCAGATAACCAGGGAATTGGCACGGAAAGAATTTCTTAAGGTGACTGAATTTAAGGGCAGCACGATGGCGCATGGATTAGCCCTGCAGCCTCTTGTGCCGAGGTCCCAGGTTCGATCCCAGCTCTGGGTCGCTGTCCGTGTGAAGTTTGCACATTCTCCCCGTGTTTGCGTGGGTTTCGTCCCCACAACACAAAAATGTGCAGGCTAGGTGGATTGGCCACGCTAAAATTGCCCCTTAATTGGAAAACATGAATTGGGTACTCTAAATTTATTTTTTAAAAAGATGACTAAATTTAAGAGAACAGAGACCAAGGTATTGTTCAGAAGAATTCAAGGAAGAGTGAACCATGTGCTCTGAGTTAAAGAGACAATTGCAGTAACTAGATTTAAAGTGGGTCAGCAGACCTCAGAGCTAAATGGGCCATTTTGATATAATTTGAATACCATCTGGGAATTGAGAATTACCAGGGGTTTTCACAGTAACTTCATTGCAGTGTTAATGTAAGCCGACCTGTGACAATAAAGATTATTAAAAATAAACAATTGTAAGCAGTTTGCACAGCAGTTGGTGCAAAATCCTGGACTGGATTCGCTGTTAAACGTGGAGCTGAAGCTTTGTTTAAAAGTGCCAGTTGGCGCCACGAAGGGAGGCTGGAGCGGCATGAACCGCTCCAGCGCCGTGCTCGCCAGAATTGGTAGTGTCCGTGCCCGTTTTGTACCGTCGTGAAACGCGATGGCGTTCACGATGGCGCGGACACTCTTTCTCGATTTCGGAGAATCCCGCCCTATAATTATGAGAGAGGATTTTAAAGCATGTTTTGGGGTCTGGAATTGGAAACTCTTATGCGGCAATCATTCTGGGGGATTCACTTAGGGTTCAGAGTGGAGAGTGTATTTTCCTACAGTCATCTTGTATGCTGAAAAGGGACTTTGTTTTAATGAGACTATTGTAGATTAAGACGTACTTCAAAATCGATATGAATCCTAATACCTGAGTGTATTTGTTAAGTTAAGGGGGGAGTAAAGGCATATTGCATGATGTTTAATACAGGTTTTTTTCCTCATTGTTAAAACTAACTAGCAGTCCCATGGTTCTGTTCCTCCACGTTTTATAAAAAAATAAAGTTACTGCCTTTTGAACCAGGGTTCCATTCTTGAATCTTCCCATCCAGATATAACATCATCTGGGATCGTAACATGTGGAGGTCAATCTCTACATCACCCTCCCTGGAGATGTTGCTTTCTAGATGGGGGCAGCCTCAATGTTCTGTTACCTGATGGTAATGGTGGATCTGGTGGGCCATACAATCACGCGCAAATGGGACATATCATTGAATGTGTGCCAGCCACTCTATGTTCTCCACCTCAGCTCATCTGAGTTTCAGGACACAAGGCTTCTAATTTGCTTACTGGGGAAGGCTTAGCAGCTGCCATGGGGATGCGTGCACATGAACTGCTCATGTGACCATTAGCGCGACAATAAGTCCTTCCATCTGTCTGCAGGTCAAGAGTGCCCACAGCAAGCATGAGTGGGCCGAGACCAGAGGGGGAATGGCTGAGATTAGAGTCCTGACCCAGTATGCGGAGAAGGCAGACAAGCTAACCGAGGAGGAGAAGGGCTATGCCTGTGCTGAGAGTGAGCCAGGAGTCCGCAGGAAGCCATTGAGAGTACTCCAACCTGCAGTGGTCAGCTGCATCCCCAGACTGTGCAAAGTTTGTCATTTCCGAGCTCGCTTATTCAAACACTTGTTCGGATCCCAGTCGAGAACCCAACTATTTTCAATTTGTAAAACTGACAAAATGTTACTGCACCACAGCAGTGATAACATTGACCAATAGGGATCTTTTATGTTCAAACAAATTTTAATTCAGTCATAGAATTAACCACATTAGCAACAACAAAATAGCTCTGCAGTTAAGTTAGAGAAGAAATCTTAACTTACATCCTAAACCTGCCACTATATACCAATTAAGCAAACCAATATATTTCAAATACTACCCATGAATACATTTCTCTGTGCAGAATCTTTGGAGAAAGAACCTTTCAGGCCCAAAACTGAAACACCTCTGTTCAGTTAGTTCTAGAGTCTACTGATTCTTTAAAAAAAAACCTTTATCCCAATTAAGGAACAATTTAGCATGGCCAATCCACCTACCCTGCACATCTTTGGGTTGTGGGGGTGAAACCCATGCAGACATGGGGAGACTGTGCAAACTCCACAAGGACAGTGATCTGGGACCTGGATCGAACCCGGGTCCTCAGCGCCGTGAGGCGGCAGTGCTAACCTCTGCACCACCATGCAACCCTGACCTACTGACTCTTCAGATAGACCTGGCTTCCTCCATTAACTACATCACCTGTACCCAAAGCACAAGGCATTCTTTTGCCTCTTCTTACAAGATGTCCCTTGACCTGTTTAGCCAGAGCCGAACTCAATACCTCTCATAAATTATCTGCACCCAGGGGTCCTTCAAGCATAAACAATATTCCATTAGCTAGCTTTCAGTAAACAAGTAAATTATTCTCAAGATCTATTAGAAGAATACGTCACCTGCAAATCAATGATTACCTCACTTTAATGACACCTTAATCACCACTCTAACAGACATACTGGGCGTCATTCTCCGACCCCCCAGCGGGTCGGAGAATGGCCGTTGGCCGCCGTGAATCCCGCCCCCGTCGGTTGCCGAAGTCTCCGGTACCGGAGATTGGGGGGGGGGGGGCGGGAATCGCGCCGCGCCGGTTGGCGGGCCCCCCCGCTCAATTCTCCGGCCCGGATGGGCCAAAGTCCCGCCGAGAAATTGCCTGTCCCGCCGGCGTAAATTAAAGTAGGTATTTACCGGCGGGACAAGGCGGCTTGGGCGGGCTCCGGGGTCCTGGGGGGGGGGCGCGGGGCGATCTGACCCCAGGGGGTGCCCCCACGGTGGCCTGGCCCGCGATCGGGGCCCACCGATCTGTGGGCGGGCCTGTGCCGTGGGGGCACTCTTTCCCTTCCGCCTCCGCCACGGTCTCCACCATGGCGGAGGCGGAAGAGACTCTCCCCACTGTGCATGTGCGGGAAACTGTCAGTGGCCGCTGACGCTCCCGCGCATGCACCGCCCGGGGATGTCATTTCCGCGCCAGCTGGCGGGGCAACAAACGCCGTTTCCGACAGCTGGCGGGGCGGAAATCCCTCCGGCGTCAGCCTAGCCCCTCAATGTCGGGGTTCAGCCCCCAAAGATGCGGAGCATTCCGCACCTTTGGGGTGGCGCGATGCCCGTCTGATTTGCGCCGATTTGGGCGCCAGTCGGCGGACATCGCGCCGTTGGGGGAGAATTTCGCCCACTGTCTTTATGCATCGTAACCTCTGGAAAAAGAGACTTGCATTTCTGTAGCGGCTTTCACGACCTCAGGATGTCCCAAAGAACTCCACAGCCCGTGTGTAATGTGGAAAATGCAACCAGCCAATTTACACAGCAAGATCCCACAGATGGGAGTGTGATGGCGACCAGACGATCTGTTTAAAAAAACGGGCAGCATGGTAGCATTGTGGATAGCACAATTGCTTCACAGCTCCAGGATCCCAGGTTCGATTCCGGCTTGGGTCACTGTCTGTGCGGAGTCTGCACATCCTCCCCGTGTGTGCGTGGGTTTCCTCCGGGTGCTCCGGTTTCCTCCCACAGTCCAAAGATGTGCAGGTTAGGTGGATTGGTCATGATAAATTGCCCTTAGTGTCCAAAATTGCCCTTAGTCTTGGGTGGGGTTGCTGGGTTATGGGGATAGGGTGGAGGTGTTGTACCTTGGGTGGGGTGCTCTTTCCAAGAGCCGGTGCAGACTCGATGGGCCGAATGGCCTCCTTCTGCACTGTAAATTCTATGACAACCCAAGTTTTAATAACATTACTGCAAAAAAAATTAAATATGACAAATTCTTACATTCACCATAATTAGAAGATTCCACCTTCTGTTTTATTACTTTACAAAACACAAGCCTTACTTCCTGTTAGGCACTATGTTTTGTTGTGGGCCAGGGTTTAGAGAACCCCAAAGTGCATCATGGAGTTCACCTGACCCACAACTTTTAATAGATTGTGGTTATGGGGAGCACACAGGCCTACTTTGCAGGTGTAGGTGCACCAGAGAGTTAAAGTACTTTTAAATTAAAACAATGTTTATTTATGAAACCAGTTAATACTTTATAAACCCACAGTAAACATCTTCACAACTATCAACACCGATAAATTCCCCAAAGAATACAGTACTCTATAAGTAACTCTTAATCTTTCCTTGCAACATCCATAAGACAAAAAACAAAACTTTTTACAGAAAGACATCAGGTTTAACTTCTCTACAGAAACAGGTATTATTTTTAAATCACCAAAGGATCTGGAGACAGTCTTTAGATTGCAGAGAGAGAGACTAATACACCTTCTTGCTGTGACTGCAGCTATCCAGCTCTCAAAACGAAACTAAGAAGTAGCTGCCTGCTCAAAAACGAAAGTGAAAGACAGCCCAGCTCCACCCACACTCTGACATCACTGCAGCCATCCGATAAACACCCATTTCTTAAAGGTACACCCACTACAGCTATCTGATAAACACCCATTTCTTAAAGGTACATCCACTACAGCTATCTGATAAACACCCATTTCTTAAAGGTACATCCACTACAGCTATTTAATAAATACACAGTTCTTAAAGGCTCTCTCATATGACAGTTTGATCACGATTTCTGTAAAGATTCACCATTGTAAATTGCTAGGTCAATGTTGCCCATTTAAGTTTGCCAGACCAGCTTTCACGGTGTAAGTTGATGGTTCTGGTCACTAGGTGGCACTGCGAAGGGAGTTTCTGAAGTCTTCTCTTAACTCTGTCACCATATTTACACAGATTAAATTCATCACCTAGCTTCAAACAACATCACAATGTTCTCCCTCAGTCAACAGCATTGGTTATAATTGGATTATTATTCAAGAACAGCTTGCATTGTGCAGCATCTTTAACACAGTAAATGCAAAAGCTGCCTCGCAGGACGTTATCACACAAAATCTTTTTTTTTTAAATCTTTTTATTGGCATCTCCCATATTTATAAACAGTTGTATATATACACATCACATTTTTCTCACCCGCGCTAATTTCCTTTATTATACAGAGAGGTTTAGTTTATCCTTCATTTAACTGACCCTATGTGCATTTCGTTGCCCTCTGGATCGGTCTATGGTTCCTCCATTTGTTCCTGTAAAGGGTCGTTCCTTTACAGGATGCCTCCTCCATTTGTACCCAATCTGTGTCGGGTTCTTGTACCCATCCCCTCACTCTTTCTGCCGTTGCTGCCCAGTGGTAGTATTGTAGGTTTGGTAAGGCCAAGTCCCCTTTGATTTTCCTTCTTTGCAGTGTCGGTTTGGGAATTCTCGGGTTCTTAGCCCCCCACACATGATTAGACTGTCTACGTTTTGGAAAGAGGCCTTGGGGATGAAGATTGGGTTGGATCTAAACAGGAAGAGGAACCTTGGCAGTACGTTCATCTTGATCGTCTGCACTCTCCCCGCCAGGGAGAGTGGGAGTGAGCCCCACCTTTGAAGGTCTCTTCTTACTTCCTCCACCAGGCTGGTCAGGTTCCACTTGTGGATCTGTGTCCAGTCTCTGGCTATCTGGATCCCCAGGTAGCGGAATCTGTTCTGGGCCGTTTTGAACGGGAGCCCCTCCAGCTCTGCCCCTCCCCCGTTTGGGTTCACTGGGAATGCCTCGCTTTTGCCCAGGTTATGTTTGTAGCCCGAGAAGGTTCCAAACTCTTTCAGCATTTGCAGTATTGCCTTCAGTCCCTCCTGTGCCTCCGAGACATAGAGGAGCAGGTCACCTGCATAGAGTGAGACTCTGTGCTCTCTGTCTCCTCTCCGGATTCCCTTCCAGCTTTTCGCGTCCCGCAGGGCTATCGCCAGGTGTTCGATGGCTAGCACGAACAAGAGTGGGGACAGGGGGCAGCCCTGTCTTGTTCCTCTCTGTAGCTGGAAGTATTCAGAGCTGGTGATGTCCATTCAGACATTCGTTTTGGGAGCGTTGTACAGGAGCCTCACCCAGGCGGTGAACCCCGCTCCTAGCCCAAACCGTTCCAGTACCTCGAGGAAGTATTTCCATTCGACTCTGTCGAAGGCCTTTTCTGCGTCCAGGGAGACATCACCTCTGGTGTTCTCTCCCCAGGGGGGGTCATTATTACGTTCAGCAGTAGCCTGATGTTCGCTGTGAACTGCCTACCCTTGACAAAGCCCCTTTGGTCCTCTGCGACCACCTCTGACACACAGCCGTCCAGCCTTTTGGTCAGGACCCTTGCGAGTATTTTCGCATCCACGTTCAGCAGTGAAATGGGTCTGTATGATCCGCATTCCATCAGGTCTTTATCTTTTTTGGGTATCAGTGAGATTGTGGCCTGCGCTAGTGTGGGGGGCAGGGTGTCCCTTGCCAGTGAGTCCACGAACATGTCCCTTAAGTGTTGGACCAGGACTGGTGCAAATCTTTTGTCGAAGTCCGCCGGGAACCCGTAGGGTCCCGGTGCCTTCCCCACCTGCATGGAGCTGATGCTCTCCATAATTTCTCCCAGATCTATTGGTGCTTCCAGCTCCCCCCGTCTGTCTTCCCCCATCACTGGTAGTTCCAGTCTGTCTAGGAACTGTTTCATTCCCGCATCCCCATCAGGGGGCTCGGAGGTGTACAGTCCCCGGCAGAAGAAATGCCTGATTGACCTCCTTTGGTTCTGTTACCAGTCTGCCTCTGCTATCCTTTGCCTGCGCTATTTTCCTTGTGGCTGCCTGCTTTCTCAGCTGGTGAGCCAATAGGCGGCCAGCTTTGTCTCCGTGGTCGTAGAAGGTCCCCCCGTGTCTGGCGGAGTTGGTACACTGCTTTCCTAGTGGATAGCAGGTTAAAGTCCATTTGCAGCTTTTTCCTCTCTGCCAGCAGTTCTACGGTCGGGGCCTCGGAGTATTTTCTGTCGACTTCCAAGATGGAGTTCACCAGTTGTTGCCTGGCCACCCTCTCTTCCCTATCTCTGCTTGCCTTGTAGGCTATGATCTCTCCTCTGATCACGGCCTTCAGTGCCTCCCAGAACATGGAGGGTGAGACCTCCCCGTTTTGGGTGTTACTAACATAATCGCCTATGGCCCGCGATGTTTTCTGGCAGAAGGCCTTGTCGGCCAGGAGGTCTGTGTCCAGCCTCCACATGGGGCACTGGGCCCGGCCTGTCTCCAACCTCACATCCATATAGTGTGGAGCGTGGTCAGAGATACCGATCGCGGAGTACTCCGTTCCCGTGATCCCTGGAAGCACCGATTTCCCCGCTGCAAAGAAGTCGATACGGGTGTATACCTTGTGTACTTGTGAGAAGTATGAAAATACCTTCTCTCCCGGGTGCAGGAACCTCCATGGGTCCACCACCCCCATCTGCTCCATAAATGCTCCTAGTTCCCTAGCCATGCCAGTCTTTTTCCCTGCTCTGGGGTTTGATCGGTCGGTCAGTGGGTCCTGTACACAGTTGAAGTCGGCCCCCCCATGATCATCCGGTGTGTGTCAAGGTCAGGGATTTCTGCCATGGTCTTCTTTATGAATTCTGTGTCATCCCAGTTGGGGGCGTACACATTTACCTGTACGACCGGTGCCCCTTCCAGGACACCGCTGACCATGACGTACCGTCCCCCTGGGTCTGTAACTGTCTTGGTTTCCGTAAACCTCGTCCTCTTACTAATTAATATTGCTGCCCCCCCTAGCCCTCGTCCCGTAGCATGAGTGGTACGTCTGTCCCACCAAATCCTTCCTTACCAGCAGTCAGTCCTTCTTCCTCAGGTGCGTCTCTTGGAGGTAGATTATGTCTGCTTTTAGGCTTCTTAGGTGGGTGAAGACTCTGGATCATTTGACCGGGTCGTTGGGTCCCCTTACGTTCCAGGTAACAATCCTGGTGGGTTTTTTTTTACCCCCCCCCGGTCCTGCGGGGTCACCCATATTTACCTGGTGGATGTGCCCCTGCACTCCGGGGTTTCCCTTTGGTAGGGGGCCGTCCAAAATGGCCACGGTCACCGCTCTCACCATGAGGTCGGGCCCCAGGGCTCCGGGGTTTCCTTTTGTCCAGGGGGCACCCACCATGGCCGCCAGCTGTGTGTACGCCACGTGGCTGTGCCCCTGCACTCCAGGGTCTCCCTTCGTCCTGAAGCCCTCCCGAGTGGCTGTTTGTGGCACCATCTTGGTTCCTCCCCATGCTCCATGCTCGCCGAGGCCTGTGTTCGTGCTGCTTATCTACCTCACCCTTCCCTTTGCTTCTCTTTTGTTCTGCGCTCTCCCCCCCGACTCCTCTCCCCCCCATAGTCCCTGTCCCTCTGTCCCCCACCTGTGTTCTTCCCCCACTTCTGCCCTGTCGCCGCCCCCTCTTTGTGCCAGGCGCTCCCTCTCCCCTGAGAGGCGCGCCGCGGCCCTCCTTTCTTCCTGCCCTCCCGTGTTGGCCTTCCTCGCTAGCACGGTGGCCCCCCCTCCCAGCACATGCCCTTCTCTGGTCCTGTTTTACCTTCCTCTTGCTAGCCCTTGTCTCGTCCTCCTGACCGCCTTTCTCACCCTCATTCACCTTACTTCGCACCCCCCCCCATTGCATTGAGAGATGGAACGAGCCCGGGAATGAGTCAGCACAGTCCCGCGCAGTGCACCAAACACGCGTGTACAGTCCGTGATCGTATTGCCTCTGTTTGCGGTCTGCCTCCGCTCTTTGTTCAGATTCTTCCTTTCTTTTCCATTCCCATCGCTTTCATGAAGGCCGCTGTGGCTGTCCCTCCCCCAGTTTGTTCGCTCTAACAAACTCCTCCGCTGACGCTGGGGTGTTAAAAACAGCTCCTTCCCCTCGAATGTTACCCAGAGTTTGGCCGGGAATAACATCCCAAATTTCACATGACTTTTGTAGAGTGCTGATTTGGCCCTGTTGAATTCAGCCCTTCTTTTGGCCAGGTCCGCCCCAATGTCCTGGTACACCCTTATGGTCTTCCCTTCCCACGTGCTCGATTTCGTCTGCCGGGCTGACTTTAGGATTTTTTTCCCTGTCTTGGAACCTGTGCAGCTTCGCGATAATCGCTCTGGGCTGCTCCCCGGCTTTGGGCCTGGGTCGGAGCGACCTGTGTGCCCTGTCGATTTCTGGGGGGGTTCGGAAACTTCTCCCTTCCCACTAGCTTGCCCAGCATTTGGATAATATAGCCTACTGGGTCTCTGCCCTCCATCCCCTCTGGCCCACTATTTTAACATTCTGCCGTCTGGACCTATTTTCCTGGTCCTCCACTTTCCCTCTTCGGCTCCCCTGGGTCGTTACCAGCCTTTTCACCTCGGTTTCCTGAGTTACCATCCTGTCGCTCTGGTCTGAGGCGGCCCTCTCCAACTCCTGAATCGTTTTCTCCTGCGCCTCCACCTTCATTCCCAGGCCGTTGATGGTTCGCTGCAGTTTGTCTGTTGCCTCCGCCAGCATCTCCTTCATCATTGTGTGGAGCTCCGTCCTGAGTGCCTCCCTCATGGCGTTTATCTCCGTTTTTATCTCCTCCTTTATGGCGTTTATTTCCGTTTTCAGCACGCTTCTCCATTCTTCCCCCTGTGCGGGGGGCGGGGGGAGGAGGGTGGGGGGGGGGATGACGGTCGCCACGTCCTGTTCCTGCTCCGCTGCTCGGCTCGCCAGCTTTTCCGCTTCCTGGTTCCCCTGAACCTGTGTCTCGCCCCGTGGGGCCGTCTGCCTGCGCGGCCGCAGCTCCTGCCTTTTTCCTTCGCCTTCGCTGCTGCCCCTTGCATCTTGCCGTCCCCCTCGATTTATTATTATTTGCAGGCATATTTCTGTTATGTGCCTTTCTCTTTTTACTGGGTTTTGGTACGAAAAATAAATTCTTCCCCCCCCCCCCTCCCCCACCCCGCCGCCAAGGAAAAAAACCCCGAGGTTTTTTCACTCTTTTGATCTCTGCACTCCTCCAGTTCTGACTTCCTGTACATCCTTCCTTTCCATCACTCCACCGTTGCCGGCCATGCCTTTGGCTGTCTCGAGCCAAAACTCTGGAATTATTTACCTGAAAACCAAGGGGTTTTCTTCCTTTTAAAAATGATTTGTTTTATAAAAAGGATTTTTTTTTTCTTAAAAAGTTTTTTTTTTAAAAAAGTTTTTAAAAAAAAAAAAGTTTAAAAAAAAAAAGTTTAAAAAAAAAAAAGTTTTTTAAATTTTCAGGAGAGAGAGAAAAAAGTTGAATAAAAATTTATTATTTTTTTGGTCTGGTCCTCTCCGTGCTCCGACTTTCAGGCTGTTTCTTGTTGCGATCCCCACTCCTCCTCCATGTGCAGCACACCGAGACCAGTCTCTTCTCTTTTTTTTTTCTCTTCAGCTCTGTGGAATGGAGCTCTGGCTCCTGGGCAGGACGAGGGAGGCAGGGCCGATTTCGCGGGACTTTAATTTTTTTAAAAACCCGCCAGGAAACCCCCCGACAAAAGCCGCGATTTTGTGGACCTGCGGGAGCCTCTTTGCTGCGGCCGCTCCCTTCGCGAATGCCACCGGAAGTCATCAGACAAAATCTGACATTGAACCACATAAGAAGAAAGTAGACAGGTGACCCAAAGTTTGGTCAACAAGATGCGTTTTAAGAAACAACTCAAAGAAGGACTGTCAGTGAGATAAAGGGTTTTAGGTAAAGAATTGCAGAGTTTTGGGTCGGCCATTTGTACCTAACTGAGATTGGGAGAGATGAGGCCGTGAGGAAGGTTTAAACAAAAGAGTTGTGGTAGTACCAGGTGTTGCGGTACCTGAGAGGCTGATGACCATTGGTTAGACCCAGGAGTCTACCATTGGTTGTATTACGTAGCTCCGCCATGAAGGCGGGGTATAAGAGATGGTGCCGTCCCAGCAGCCTTCACTTTCTGCATCGAAGCTGCTGGGGGAAAGGTTCTAGTAGATTAAAGCCTTCAGTTATGAAATCACTTCGTCTTGAGTGTAATTGATTGCGCATCAATTTAATCTACTACAACTTAAGTTGGAAGGATGGATCTCCGAATCAAACTGGAGTGCCTCCAGCTCAGCCCCCACGCGGATAACTCTGCTGCTATTTTTAAACACTGGCTGGCGTGCTTTAAGGGCTACCTCGACACGGCCGTAGGCACCCCCACGAAAGGACAGAAGATGCATCTCCTGCGCTCCCGCGTCAGCCCTGGGATCTACCCCCTTATCGAGGAGGCGGAGAACTATGCTGCCGCTATCGAACTGCTAGAAGGACATTATATCCGCCCTGTAAACCAGGTCTACGCTCATCACCTGCTTGCTACTAGGCGGCAAAGCCCCGAGGAAATGTTGGAAGATTTCTACCGGGCGCTACTGGTGCTGGGCCGAAACTGTGGCTGCCCGCAAGTTACGGGGAGTGAGCACACGGAACTTTTAATCAGGGATGCTTTCGTAGCAGGTATGAGCTCCCCCGATATCCGCCGAAGACTCCTAGAAAGGGACACTCTGGGACTTAGAGAGGCACGGGCCCTGGCAGGGTCCATGGACGTTGCCCACAAAAACACGCTGTCCTTTGCACCCGATCACGCGGCGGCCCCCTGGGCTGCGTGGCACCCCACCGCGGCAGCCCCTCAGACCTTCCCCCTGACCCCGCAGGCCTGCACGGCGAGACGGCCCGCTAACGCCGCCAGGCCCCGCTGTTTCTTCTGCGGGCAGGCGAAACATCCCCGCCCGCGCTGCCCGGCCCGCACCACCGCCTGCAAAGGGTACGGCAAGAAGGGCCACTTTGTGGGGGTCTGCCAGGCCCGCGCCGTGTTGCGGTCTCCAGCGACTATGGACCGCCGCGGCAACCTCCCCTTCAGACCCCGACCGGCCAGCGCTCACTGCCACCCCCATATCCTAGGGCCATGTGCGACCCACGTGCGTGGCCATCTTGCCCCCTGGACCCCACGCTGGACGGGTGGGTGCTGCCATTTTGTCCATCGCCGCCGCCATCTTGTTCATCCCCGGACACTATGTGCGACCCATGGGTGGCGCCATCTTGGATGGGGCCCCAGGCCCCACCATGGCCGACTACACGCTGCCGACCAGAACTTGTAATTGCTTCATCTGGTCTCGGTGACACTGGACCAAAGTCGACCCGGACACTCGCAACAGCTACAACGACGGTCCTCATCAACGGCCACGAGACGTCTTGCCTGATTGACTCTGGGAGCACGGAAAGCTTTGTTCACCCCGACACGGTAAATCCAAGGATCTCCCTTGCCCCCGGGTCACACTCAGTGGAGATACAGGGGTTCTGCCTAGCGAACCTCACTGTCCAAGGCAGGAAATTCAACAATTTCCGCCTGTACGTCCTGCCGCACCTCTGCACGGCTACCCTCCTGGGGCTGGACTTCCAATGCCATTTGCAAAGCCTTTGACCTTTAAATTCGGCGGCCCTATACCCCCCCTTACTGTCTGCGGCCTCGCGACCCTTCAGGTCGACCCGCCTTCCCTGTTTGCGAACCTCATCCCGGATTGCAAACCCATCGCCACCAGGAGCAGACGGTACAGTGCCCAGGACCGGACCTTCATCAGGTCAGAGGTCCAAAGGCTGCTGGGGGAAGGGGTCATCGAAGCGAGCAACAGTCCCTGGAGAGCTCAAGTAGTGGTGGTAAAGACCGGGGAGCAGCATAGGATGGTCATAGACTACAGCCAGACCATCAACAGGTTTACGCAGCTGGATGCGTGCCCTCTCCCCCGTATAGCCGACCTGGTGAACAGGATCGCGCAATACAAGGTCTTCTCCACGGTGGACCTCAAGTCCGCCTACCATCAGCTACCCCTCCGCACTAGTGACCGCAAGTACACTGCCTTCGAAGCAGATGGGTGGCTCTATCAATTTTTAAGAGTCCCCTTTGGTGTCACTAATGGGGTCTCAGTCTTCCAGCGAGAGATGGACTGAATGGTTGACTGGTACGGCTTACGCGCAACGTTCCCGTATCTGGATAACGTCACCATCTGCAGCCATGACCAGCAGGACCACGATGCCAACCTCCACAAATTCCTCCAGACCACGAAAATCCTTAATCTGACATACAATAAGGATAAATGCGTGTTTAGCACCGACCGTCTAGCCATTCTAGGCTACATAGTGCGAAGTGGAGTCATAGGCCCCGACCCTGAGAGCATGCGCCCCCTTATGGAGTTCCCCCTCCCTCACTGCCCCAAGGCCCTGAAGCGCTGCCTCGGGTTCTTCAGCTATTACGCACAGTGGGTCCCCAACTACGCAGACAAAGCCCGACCCCTGATCCAGTCCACAACCTTCCCCCTGTCGACGGAGGCCCGCCAGGCCTTCAGCTGCATCAAAGCAGACATTGCAAAGGCCACGATACACGCCATCGATGAGTCCCTCCCCTTCCAGGTCGAGAGCGATGCGTCCGACGTAGCTCTGGCGGCCACCCTCAACCAAGCGGGCAGGCCCGTGGCCTTCTTCTCCCGTACTCTCCATGCTTCCGAAATTCGCCATTCCTCGGTCGAAAAAGAGACACAAGCCATAGTTGAAACTGTGAGACATTGGAGGCATTACCTGGCCAGCAGGAGATTCACTCTCCTCACGAACCAACAGTCGGTTGCCTTCATGTTCGATAATGCACAGCAGGGCAAGATTAAGAACGACAAGATCTTGCGGTGCAGGATAGAACTCTCCACCTACAATTACGAGATCTTGTACCGTCCGGGGAAGCTAAACGAGCCTCCTGATGCCCTGACCCGCGGCACTTGTGCCACTGCACAAGTGGACCGCTTCCGATCCCTCCACGAGGACCTCTGCCACCCGGGGGTCACTCGTTTTTTCCATTTTGTCAAGACCCGCAACCTGCCCTACTCCATCGAGGAGGTCAGGACAGCCACCAGGGACTGCCAAATCTGCGCAGAGTGCAAACCGCACTTCTACCGGCCAGAGAGGGCGCACCTGATAAAGGCTTCCCGTCCCTTTGACCGCCTCAGCATGGACTTCAAAGGCCCCCTCCCCTCCACCGACCGCAACACGTATTTCCTGAACGTGATTGACGAGTGCTCCCGGTTCCCTTTCGCCATCCCCTGCCCAGACATGACCACAACCACCGTCATCAAGGCCCTCCAGGGTATCTTTACACTGTTTGGTTTCCCCGCCTACATACACAGTGATAGGGGGTCCTCCTTTATGAGCGACGAACTGCGTCAATTCCTGCTCAGAAGGGGCATCGCCTCGAGCAGGACGACCAGTTACAACCCCCGGGGAAACGAGCAGGTAGAGAGGGAGAACGGAACGGTCTGGATGACCGTCCTACTGGCCCTACGGTCCAGGAATCTCCCGGTCTCCCGCTGGCAAGAGGTCCTCCCGGTGGCCCTCCCTGCTCTGTACAACCACAAATCAGACGCCTCATGAACGTCTCCTTGTTTTCCCCAGGAAGTCCTCCTCCGGGACCTCACCCCCAACCTGGCTAGCGACACCCGCACCCATCCTGCTTCGGAAGCACGTGCGGGCGCACAAGTCGGACTCGTTGGTCGAGAGGGTCCACCTGCTGCACGCTAACCCCCAGTACACCTACATGGCGTTCCCTGAAGGCCGGCAGGAAACAGTCTCCCTTCAGGACCTGGCGCCCGCCGGAACCCCACGCGCACCCGAACCATTGCCCCCGCCCCCACCTCCCCCGCAGCACCTCACTGGAGGGTCAGTACTCCCGCTGCTCCTGCCTAGGCCCGACCACCCACTGACACCCCTTACAGGCGCCCCCCCCTCCCTGTCAACCTTTTGCCGCCGCCTAGGGGTGACGAAGCTGCCAGGGAGGATGACATCACGCTCCCGGAGTCGCAACCGCCGGGACCCTCATCAGAATCACCGCCGAAGCCCAGACGCTCCAAAAGGATGACCAGGCCACCCGATCGACTGATTGCTGCACTATGAACACTTTGTAAACATCCTCGACATCACGGTACCTCCATACCTGGTCATACCATGCTAAAGGCGACTATTAACACTGGCCACCACCCCCGCCGGGCTCTTTTTAACAGGGGGTGAATGTGGTAGTACCAGGTATTGCGGTACCTGAGAGGCTGATGACCATTGGTTAGACCCAGGAGTCTACCATTGGCTGTATTACGTAGCTCCGCCCTGAAGGTGGGGTATAAGAGATGGTGCCACCCCAGCAGCCTTCACTTTCTGTACCGAAGCTGCTGGGGAAAAGGTTCTAGTAGATTAAAGCCTTCAGTTATGAAATCACTTCGTCTTGAGTATAATTGATTGCGCATCAAGAGTGAAAATTTAAAAATCGAGGCCTTGCCAGGGCAGAAGCCAATGTAGGTCAAGGATGATCGGGGTGACAGGTGAGCGGAAACCTTGGGATCTCACTGTGCGCAAAACGGCTGCTTCATTTGTTCGCTGAACTAAAGTCACAGCAGTTCAAAGTGACTCGATTGGGACGTTTCTGTAAGAGTTGATAGAATGTTACATAACTGCGAATCTTTTTTGAAAACAAATTTAAACCTCAGCTGTTATTGAACATGGATGAACTCTTTAAGTCCGTGTTTCCTGACCGTCGCTGACGATAACGCCAGTGCCATGGTGCTTATAAAAATAACACGTGTCCCTTATTCATGGGGTTCCTCTCGCATACACATAACAGATGTCCTGGTGATGTGCTGGGAGGGTGTAACTGGCCCGTGGGGCGTTGCAGACGATGTCATAAAGCACCAGAGAGAGAGGCTAATGCCTTCTATCAGTTTAATCTGAACACAGGGCGATGTGTTCCACCCTTGTTACACAATTTATCACACTGCTGTACTCTCTCTCATCTGGAGGAATCTCCATTCGCTGCTCCTGTCGGAGACTTCCCTATTCTACATTTACAATTGCGCCTAAATCGCCCTTTGTCGCTCTGTTCCGTGTCACAACTTTGTGCTCTGAAGTTTAATGTTCGGTTAAAATTAACTTTTTATACATTTTATATCGATATATATATATCGCATAATAACATACAATCACTTGAGCTCTGGGTAAAATTAGACCCCCCCAGGTCATTCAGGGGTGACGTCAGGATCACTTGGATCACAGAAGGAAATCTGGAACCGTCTCCAAAAAGAAAATCTATTCAATGCTGGGAATCTGCTGAAAATGTCAAACCTGAGGGGCGGGGAATCGGCGTGGCGCCGTGCGAACCGTGCCTCGCCGCCCCGACGCCGGGACGCAATTCTCCGCAGTGTGGAGAATCTGTGGCATCGGCGCCAGCGTGGTCGGTGCGGCGTTGGTCGGGGTATGCGCCAACTCTCCGGCCCGGGCCGGCATGGGCCGTCGCGCCGATTCTCTGGCCCGAACGGGCCGAGCGGCCGTCATCAAAAAACCGAGTCCCGCCGGTGCCGTTCCAACATCCTCTGAGCCGGCGGGACGTTGAAGGGTCCGGGGGTGGCCTGTGGGGGGAGACAGGAGGTCCGGCCCCGAGGGGGGGGGGGGGGGGGGGTGGCCTCTGTAGTGGCCTGACCCGCGATCGGGGCCCACCTGCCCCCCCCCGGCCTCCTTTGCTCCGCGCCGGCTACTGTCGCCCTGCGCCATTTTGCATCGGGTCCGGCGCGGGGAAGAAGGCCACTGCGCCGGCCCAACTGTGCATGCGCGGATCCCGCGCCGCCGGGTTCAGGCCGGGATCGGCGGCTGGAGCGGCGTATGCTGCTCCACCGCCGTCCCCCTGTGGGCCTCAGAATGGGGTCCCGGAACGGGCGCCAACGCCGGAGTAAAACACTCCGGAGTCAGCACTTAGCTGCCCGTTGGGAGAATCGCACCTGAGATTTATAGGTGTTTGTTAGGCGAGGAATATTAAGGATTACAGAATATAAACAGGTAGATGGAGTTACCATTTTGATCACCAGTGGTTGAATTGAATACTAGGACAGTTGTGAGGGTGAGGAAGGTGAGTTACTCACCATAGAATTGGGAGCCTCTGACCTGCTCCTGCAGGCACAGTATTAATATGGCTAGTCCACTTCAGTTTCTGGTCAATGGTAACCCGCAGGATGTTGAGAGTGGGGATTCAGGAATGGTAATACCATTGAATGTCAAGGGGCGATGGCTAGATTCTCTCTTAAGACCATGAGACCATAAGACATAGAAGCAGAATTAGGCCACTCGGCCCATCGAGTCTGCTCCACCATTCACCCATGGCTGACCATTCTCCTGCCTTCTCCCCATAACCCCTGATCCCCTGATGAATCAAGAATCTATCTATCTCTGTCTTAAAGTTACTCAGTGATTTGGCCTCCACAGCCTTCTGCGGCAAAGCGT
This sequence comes from Scyliorhinus torazame, assembly GCF_047496885.1. Taxonomy (NCBI): domain Eukaryota; kingdom Metazoa; phylum Chordata; class Chondrichthyes; order Carcharhiniformes; family Scyliorhinidae; genus Scyliorhinus; species Scyliorhinus torazame. Next base: position 266,187,326 of record NC_092714.1, on the reverse strand, counting down.
TCCACAGATTCACCACCCTCTGGTGGAAGAAATTCCTCCTCATCTCTGTTTTAAAGGATTGTTCCTTTAGTCTGAGATGGTGTCCTCTGCTTCTAGTTTTTCCTACAAGTGGAAACATTCTCTCCACGTCCACTCTATCCAGGCCACACGGTATCCTGTAAGTTTAAATAAGATCCCCCCTCATCCTTCTAAACTCCAATGAGTACAGACCCAGTGTCTTGTTGGAGATGGTCATCGCCTGGCACTTGTGTGGCGCAAATGTTACTTGCCACTTATCAGTCCAAGCCTGGATATTGTCCAGGCCTTGCTGCATTTGAACGGGGATTGCTTCAGTGTCTGAGGAGTTGCAAATGGTGCTCAACATTGTGCAGTCATCAGCAAACATCCCCACTTCTGACCTTATGGTGGAAGAGAGGTCATTGATGAAGCAGCTGAAGATGGTTGGGTCTAGGACACTACCCTGAGGAACTCCTACAGTGATATCCTGGAGCTGAGATGATTGACTTCCAATCACCACAACCATCTTCCTTTGTGCCGGGTATGACACCAGCCAGCAGAGAGCTTTCCCCCTGATTCCCATCGACTCCAGTTTAGCTCGGGCTCCTTGATGCCATATTCGATCAAACGCTGCCTTGATGTCAAGGACAGTCACTCTCACTTCACCTCTGGCATTCAGCTCTTTTGTCCATGTTTGAACCAAGGCTGTAATGAGGTCAGGAGCTGAGCGACCCTGGCAGAACCCTAACTGAGCGTCAGTGAGCAGGTTATTGCTGAGTAAGTGCCACTTGATAACACTGTTGATGACTCCTTCCATCATTTTACTGCTGATCAAAAGTAGACCGATAGGACGGTAATTGGCTGGGTTGGATTTGCCCTTTTTCATTTGTACAGGACACACCTGGACAATTTTTCACATTGCCGGGTAGATGTTTGACCTGTTGCCATGAAACTGCATGGGATCCAGAGATGGTGTAGAGGACTTCCAAGATACCTCTATTCTGACTGTATACCACTGTGCTGCCACATCTGCTGGGCCTCTCCTGCTGGACATACCGAGGGAAGGTGATGGTGGCATGATTGCATGAGAATAATTATGGCCGACTGTTGCTTGAGTAGCAAGTGAGACAACTCTCCAAATTTTGTCATAAGCACCCAGGTGTTAGTAAGGATGGCCAGCAATTTTGTTCATTTCTAATTGCCCTTAAACCGAGTGGCTTGCTGGGCCATTTCAGAGGGCACAACTACATTGCTGTGGGTCTGGAGTCACATGCAGGCCAGACCAGGCGAGGACGGCAGATGCCCCTCCGTACAGGGCATTATATGGGTTTTTATGATAATCGACAATGGTTTCTGAGACGAGCTACTCAATTTCAGATTGTTGATTACATTTAAGTTCCACCAGTTGCCGGTGGTGGGATTCGAATCCGGGTCCCCCCGAGACATTACCCTAGGCCTCTGTATTACTTGTCCAGTGACTTCACCACGAGACCACTGTCTCCCTCCAAATATAATGGCCGGTAACCTTATTCATTTATTATTATCTCATAATTAAATGTTGCGTTCTGAAGATTCAGGAAGACATTTGTAGAAGCTTGAAAGGTTTAATGGAAAACATTTAACAAAGATAATTTTATAAACACAAAACTTTGAAACCAGTTAACATTTAACTTCAAGTTTAACTTTATCAGCTGAACGATGACATAAAACTACCTCAACTTTTACATATTTCTTGCAATAAAATGTATTTTCTCACTTAAACACAACGGTCAACAAATTATATGTGTGCACATTAACACAACGGTTCTGTCTATTTGTAAATTGGAGGGAAGGGTGGGAAGAGGGGGGGAGGGAAGGTTTTGACGTATCAATTGCTAATTTTACAAGCTCAATGTTCGAAAGCAGCAGTGGTGAGGCGATCTCCAACGCCCCCAGCTTTACCCGCGGATACGGCCACAGAATGGCTGGGTCTGTGGCCGCGGCTGCGCACGGCGGCGGCTGCGCTGTGTAACATGCGCCGGCCGCGCGTAGACCCGGCCTGCCAAAAACTGCCCCCCCGCCGGACCACCCCACCCCCCCCCCCCACCCCCCCACACAGACACAATACCCCCAGCCCCCGCTGCAGCCCTCCCTGCCAGCAGAACGGCACCCCCCCCCTGACTGTGGCGGCGCTGGACACAGTCTGCAGCCGCCACGCGGGGTTCCCGAACGTTGCGAGGACAGGCGCCTCACGCCATTTTTGAGGGGGCGGAGCATCGCATAAACGGCGCCCCCCCCCCCCCCCCCCCCCTAGATTCCAGCACAAATGTGGACTCTCCGGCCGATCGCCGAACACGCTTTCGGCGTCGACGGTCGGAGGGTCCCGCCCCTGGTGTTGTGAAATCATGTTTTCGATGTCTGGACAGGTCAGGGGGCACGTTACAGTTTACATCAGGGATAGTCTCAAAGATTGTTACTGTGTTGTGTATTGCACAACGTTGCCACTCAGCACGGACCGAGCATTCACCCGGAAGGTGGCTTGTCACCAGAAATGGACGAGCTGGAGGAAGGCAACCTGGAGCCTGATGCAGACCTTTCTCCTGGTGCAGGTGTGCAAGCCCAGGCACGCTGCCGTGCGCAACCACGGACCCGGCCATTCTATGGCCCTATCCGCAGGTAAAGCTGGGGGTTTTACGCTGTGCGGCTGCTAGCCCCCCGCCGGGCGGAGGATTGGTGCGGGGGCGGCGCCGTCTTTCTGGCCGTAAGACCAGACGGATCCTGCAGACATAGCCGCAGAATCGGTGAATCCAGCCCCAGTTGTCCTCTCCACTACCTGACGTGTTGCAACACTCTCTCACGGTTGTATCGTTCCTGTGCTTCATTGTTGGTCCTCCGGAATGGTGTCATAAGCCATGTTCTCACTGGGTATCCCTCATCACCCAGTAACCATCCTGTAATTCCTGGTGGTGTTGGCATGGACCGGTGTAACATCGAGCTTTCAAGGACAAATGAGTCAAAGGCACTTCCCCGGTTGTTTGCATTTACAGTGAAGATCCTCATTTGTGCATCACACACTTATCAACGCATGGAACCCCTTCCCGTTGGTGAATGAAACAGCTTCATTTCTTGGTGCCTTCAATACAATATGTTCCATCGACAGCATCGGAAGCATGGTAGCCTTGTGGATAGCACAATTGCTTCACAGCTCCAGGGTCCCAGGTTCGATTCCCGGCTTGGGTCACTGTCTGTGCGGAGTCTGCACATCCTCCCCGTGTGCGCGTGCGTTTCCTCCGGGTGCTCCGGTTTCCCCCCACAGTACAAAGATGTGCGGGCTAGGTGGATTGGCCATGATAAATTGCCCTTAGTGTTGGGTGGGGTTACTGGGTTATGGGGATAGGGTGGCGGTGTTGACCTTGGGTAGGGTGCTCTTTCCAAGAGCCAGTGCAGACTCGATGGGCCGAATGGCCTCCTTCTGCACTGTAAATTCTATGATCTATGATAGCCCCGATTACTATTGGGAAACCAGCAATCCTGTAGAATGAGATGGACCTTTTCTTCATCTTCACAGAGGATGAGTTAAAGATAATAAGCTCTGAAGCTTAGCGATGAATTGCATTCATTACCTGGTTAATGCAAGTCCCAGCAGCATTCTGTGAAATATTACATAGTTCACTAATGCCATGTTGAAAGAAACCGTACCCAAACAAATTCAGCACTGTCGTGAGTTTTATCTTAATAATAAATCTTCACTGTTAAGGCAGTGCTACAGTTAGAGTTCAGCATCAGGTCTTCCTTCAACATTTCACAAAGGCATCCCATTGCTTCCTTGCTGAAGCTCAGTCTCTTGGCACACATCCCCTCTGACATCATTTCAGATGATGTCCTTTGTCTGTACACTCTCAGGGTTAGGTAATTGATTTGTCTCCTCGCCAGGCGGAAATAATGCATGACTCTTCTCTCATGATCTCTGCCCATGCGCCGACACCTCAAAAGTAGTTCAAGGATTTGGAGAAGCAAAGTTATGAGTGTGATGCCCCAGCAGAGGTGAAGCATGACTACAGATTTTGAATATGCACTGGATTCTGCAATACCTGTCAGAGAGATAGTTCACATTAGCTTACAGGAGGCATTAAACTTTGTTAAAGCATTTGAAGTAATCACTGGAGCTTGTAAGGATGAACATTGCATCAGGGGGACTCTTAAACATCATAGTTTAAAATGCCTTGCAACATTCAAATGTACCTTTGCTCTGAATCAGTTGGGAGGACAGGGGTGCTAACATTAGTGTCCTTGAAGGAGTCAATGGTGCTAGTATCAAGGCCATGATCATCCGAAACCAACTCTGCTGTGCCGCCCACAAGCTTAGGATGTCAGAGTCCCGACTGCCAAAGCAAATCTTCTTCACCCAGTTCAAGGAAGGATCCCAAACATGAGGAGGACAAAGGAAGCTCTTCAAAGACTCCTTGAACACTGACCTCAATAAATGGAATATAGACATCAATGCCTGGGAGACCCTTGCTCAGAAGAGACCTACTTGAAGGAACCTCCTGATTGAAGAGTCACAATTCTTCGAGAACACCCAACGGCAAGAGGAGGCCTGGAAAAGGAGCCTGAGAAAGGAATATCACGGATCCAGAATCCAAGGACCAATCCCACCTTTTGGAAACTCCTGTCAAGTGAGTGATTGAAGATGCGGCTCTAGGATCGGGCTCATCAGCCAGGCAAGGACCCACAGAACCCATGACCAGTAACACAGAGTTTCTTAGGTGGACAGTCATACTCTTCAGTGAGTGATCACCGCATTCTGTCCCTTATAGTTCCTTCAATGGAATAACATCCGCATGGCGCACCAAAGTTAAAATAAATCTTTCTTTCACTTTTGTGACTCCAAACCCATTTTACACAGTAATGTACCCTTTCAACAGGTACATTAAGTAGTTAAGTAGGGTGCGCTTTCCAAGAGCCAGTGCAGACTCAATGAGTCGAATGGCCTCCTTCTGCACTGTAAATTCTATGATTCTATGATGTTAGCGCTGTCCTTTTAATTTTCATTCTGCAGGTTCAGTGCAGCACGCAATCTATCAAACAAAGCGGGGCGGGGTGTTTGAATGGTACGCGCTTCCAGCGCACATGCCCGTTTGCCCAAATTTCTCGGTCGTTACGGTGCACGTGTGCGCCGGTCTAGCGACTTGGGTCAGGGACCCGAAAGGAAGTGTTTTGTAAATGATGTAATTTGCCTGTTTTGGGGTTTTAAAAATATCAGCTCGTCTATTCTGCTGCAATGGGCTCAGCAACTTCTACTGTACAGCTTGGACTGATCCGTGTCCACTGCTGCCTTTCAGGAAGATCTCATTTTGATTTCCCGATCTCAGCCTGCTCCTCGTTTTCCCAGAGACTGGGAAGTTCGGTTTCATTTCTGTTTTTACTGCTTCCCTTCCAGTTTCATTCTCAGTTCAGTTTCTGTGTTGAAATAGGGTCTGCCTCAAAAACATCCAAATTAAATTTGAAAAGATAGATTCCATTCCAAAAATCCCAAATCCTTTCCTAACAGCATTGTAGATGTACCTACACCAGATGGACTGCAGTGATTGAAGAAGATGGCTCACCATCGCCTCCTGAAGGGCAATTAGGATAAGCAACAAATACTGGCCTTGCCAACGAGGCCCTCAACTAACTCAGTGGCTGGAATTCACTGGCCGTTGCGATTCATTGTTCCTGCCACAGTGCACCCCCGCACCCCTTGTGGGTTTCCCAGTGGTGTGGGGGGTTATAATGGGAAATCCCGACAAGCAGCGGGAAGATAGAATCCCACCACGAGCGAACGGCGCGCGGCCGAGAAACACGCGGCTGGGGGTCCAGAGGATCTCGCCCAGTATTTCACCCTCCCCTCAAACAATGTGCCCTTATGGAGGGGCTCTCCTCCTCGGACTCTGCTCAAGGCCTCCATTTAGTTTGTGAGGATCACACAGAAATTCTGCCCTTTACAAAGCAAACAGTGAAACCACAATGGAGACGAGAGCTGGGGCAACCTCCAAGTTTATAGCGGTTAGTTGTTAGCACTGTTGCCTCACAGCGCCAGGGACCCGCGTTCGATCCCGGCATTGGATCACTGTGTGGAGTTTGCATGTTCTCCCCGTCTCTGCGTGGGTTTCCGCCGGGTGCTCCCACAGTCTAAAATTATGCGGGTTAGGTGGATTGGCCATGCTAAATTGCCCCTTAGAGTCAAACGTTAGGTGGGGTTACTGGGTTACGGGGATAGGGTGGGTGCTTGACCTAGGTAGGGTGCTCTTTCAGCGCAGACCTGATGGACCAAATGGTCTCCTTCTGCAGTGTAGTGATTCTATAATCTATGATCTTCTGTGATCTATACACAGAATAGCAGATCCCCAGGAGCGTGTTACAGGCTGAAAATTGAACAAGGAGTTTTTATAGTTTATATATAGAATCGCAGATTCCCCACATTGACTTACAGGCTGGAATCTAATTGACGGGCAGCACGGTAGCACATGTGGATAGCACTGTGGCTTCACAGCGCCAGGGTCCCAGGTTCAATTCCCCTCTGGGTCACTGTCTGTGTGGAGTCTGCACGTTCTCCCCGTGTCTGCGTGGGTTTCCTCCGGGTGCTCCGGTTTCCGCCCACAGTCCAAAGACATGCAGGTTAGGTGGATTAGCCATGCTAAATTTTCCTTCGTGCCCAAATAGGTTCGGAGGGGTTATTGGGATAAGGTGGAAGTGAGGGCTTAAGTGGGTCAGTGCCAACTTAATGGGCCGAATGGCCTCCTTCTGCACTGTATGAATGAATGAAATCGCTTATTATCATAAGTAGGCTTCAAATGAAGTTACTGTGAAAAGCCCCTAGTCGCCACATTCCGGCGCCTGTTCGGGGAGGCTGGTACAGGAATTGAACCGTGCTGCCGGCCTGCCTTGGTCTGCTTTAAAAGCCAGCGATTTAGCCCAGTGCTAAACCAGCCCCTATGTTCTATGTTCTAACCGATGGCTAATATCTCTTCTCTTCTTAGGCTGTTCCTCAGGATCAAGGATGACTTGATGAATTCCGAGATGGTTGAGAAGTCCAATGTGTGATCTGTGCAGCGGGATTCTCCCTTCTGGGGGACAAAGTCCCCTCGCCGGCTGGAGAACCGGCGACAACCACCCCGGCGTCAACAGCCCCCGAAAGTACAGACTTCTCCGCACTTTCGGAGGCTGGGTGGACGCCAGAGGGGTGGCGCCGAAGAAACTGCACGACCCGGCGGGGGGTCGGAGATCTCTGCCGCATGCGGGGCAGGTAATGCTGGGAAGGTTGGATAGGTGGGTTGTTTGGAAGTTTGTTCACTCTGCCTGTTGACTTGACTTCACCTCTACAAGTTTCCGCTAAAGTCACTCGATGCGTGTGGTGACCTCCTGAATGAGCCTTCTCCATTCTGGTTGGTCAGAAACCAGGGTCTTCCATGAGTCAAGGGGAGGTCTGATCTCTTCAAGGATGATTCTAAAATGTTTTTGCTGTCTCAGTCCATGACTGAGTTCTGGATTGAGTTACCTGCTGTAGGGTGTCCAGGCCTCCGACACATATAGGAGCGAGTGGATCACAGTTGCCCAGTAAACTGTGACTTTGGTCTCGGGTTTGAGACCCTGATCCTCAAATGATCTTTCCCTCAGTTGGCTGGAGACTGAGCTGACACATTAGAGGCAATGGTGAGTTTCGTCGGCTACGTCTGCCTTCGTCGAGAAGGGGAGCTACCAAGATACGGAAAGTGGTTCAAATTGTGCAGGATCTCGCTGTGGATCTTTACCGACGGGGCGAGAGTTTTCACTGTGGGAGCTGGTTGGAAAAGGAGCTTAGTTTTCCAGATGTTAAGTGAAAGGCCCATTTTCTCAGATGCTTTGGAGAAGGGGTCGGCAATGACTTGGAGGTTGGTTTGTGAGTGGGCACATGCTCACATGTGTCACCTGCATATCGAGGATCTGTGGTTCCTCCAAGTCCTGTGGCAAGAAAGGCAGTTCTGGCTGTGGATTGGAGGTGGTGTTAGTTAAACAATTTCCTGTCTGTCCTTTAGATTACCTCCACGGGTGTGGGGAATTTGCTGGAGGCGAGGTGCAGTCTTGCAGTGAGGAAAATTGAGAAGAGAGATATGGTGCAACGACACAGGTTTGTTTGACCTGGTCTTTGCTGGTCTGTGATGTTCACTGCCATTGGTGCCGACCATGGCTTGGCTGTTATCGTGGAGCAGACAGAGGACGGTGACAGATTTCTGAGGTCGGTCAGCTGTGAGGAGGTTGACGAGAGCCGAAGGTTCTTGTGAACCTGAACAGTGGTTGATGCTGTTCCTTTCATTTTTCTTGAATTTTCCGTGCGGTGATGATCGTGTCTGTGCTGCGTCTCAATGGGCGAAATCCCCACCATGCCTCTGGGGGGAGTTCCCCGGTCACTGGGGAGAGGCGGCGGAGGAGGATCTTTGCAATGATGTGCCTTGTGGCAGACAGCAGGGAGACTCCTCTGTAGTTGTTGCAAGTGGACTTGTCTCCCTCAATTGACTATAATCGCAACCACAGCACCCCTGAGATCCCAACAGGACTGCTGGAGGTGTTGGCCAATCTGATTGGCAGGCAACCCTGAGTGTGGGACCCCCCCCCCCCCCCCCCCAAGTGAAGGGCAGGAATCTCACTCTCTAACAATTTAGCCTTCCCGCAACATAGTATGGCTGCAGGGTGGACTGGCTGACGCATTGTGGGGGAGGGAGGAAGCGCTATTTTCCCATCCTTCTATTCCTTTCTGCTTCGTATAGCTAGCTTTCCCTTAAATCCATCTATGCCATTAATCTCTACTCCACAAGTAGTAAATTCATCATTGGGTAAAGAGGTTTGTCCTGAGTTACTTGTCACATTCATCGGTGATTATCTAATAACTATTATGATGCTGATCTTCTGCACAAGTCAAAATATCCTGAAGGAGGAGAACTGAATGTGGGCGGAGGGTGGAAATGGGAGATGATAGAGCTCCAACTATCTTCTCAAGCCCTGCAGCCTCTTGGTTTCAAAGGTTTATTTTTCTCCACCAGGGCTCGGTCTGAAATAAACACTTGCGAAAATAATCTGAGCTCAGCCGGGAAAAAAAAGAGGAATAAAGATGTCTTTCGTACAAGAATTACTACCTCCCTTAGCAGGTTAATGGGATCATGTAGCTCCTGAGCCTCCGCTATAAGACTGACCCAGGATAATGTTGGAAGCACCACAGTTTGCTATATTAAAGCAATTCATCTTGTGTCATCCATGCTGTGCCCAACTCTCTCCGGCCTCTGTGTAACCTGGATAGAGATAGATGAAGGGAAGTTCACACGTATTGAAGCTATTTTTCAAAACCACAGATGGCACTTTCTCTGCCTTCCGCTGACTGTGTGGTAACATTAACCATCTGACAGCGGAGGTGAATGTTCTAAGGTAAAGTGGAAAAGCACAAAGGAATTAAAGTTTGGTACAGGCTGAGAACTGTGCTAATTCGCAACAACACCAAGCTTGCATTTGAATGACGCCTTTCACATTGTAAAATAGCCCAAGGTGCTCCTCTGAAACCGTTGTCAGAATCAAAATAGCATCAAGCCACGTAGGCAGATTTCAGGACAGTCGACACAAACTTTCCAATGAGCATCTTAAAGAAGGAGTGAGTGGAAATGGCTGAGAGAGGGTAGGCCACAACCGAGGGGCCAGGCAGTTGAAGGCACGGCCAGTGATTAATATCAGGGACGTGCAAGAGTCCAAAAATGGAAGAGCGTATAGATTAACAAATAGTTTACTTCATCATTTGTTTCCTTTTGAAATCTTCTTGCCCACCCCCGGAATCACAAACAAATCCCAATCTAAATATTTGCACCAAGGAATGTATACCATATTTTGATAGCCTGCAACCACGAGGGGCTGTTTAGCACAGGGCTGAATCGCTGGCTTTGAAAGTAGACCAAGGCAGGCCAGCAGCACGGTTCAATTCCCATAACAGCCTCCCCGAACAGGTGCCGGAATGTGGCGACTAGGGGCTTTTCACAGTCACTTAATTGAAGCCTACTTGTGACAATAAGTAATTTTAATTTTCATAGAATCCCTACAGTGCAAAAGGAGGCCATTTGGCCCATCGGGTCTGCACCGACCCTCTGAAAGGGTATCCTACCTAGGCCCACTCCCCCACCCTTTCCCCGTAACCCAACCTAACCATCTTTGGACATTAAGGGGCAATTTAACATGGCTAACCCATCTAACCCGCACATCTTTGGACTGAGGGAGGAAACCGGAGCACCCGGAGGAAACACGGGGAGAACGTGCAAACTACGCAGTCATCCAAGGTCAGAATTGAACCCGGGTCCCTGGCACTGTAAGGCAGCAATGCTAACCACTGTGCCACCCTGCTGCCTCTGTGTCGGCTATTGATATGAAAGGGGGATTTGAAAGTGACTTGGAGCTTCACTCAGCAGTGAGGATGGGGTGTGGGGGCGAGTTGGGGGGCTTGGGGACGGCTGGTGGTGAGATCTGTTACATGTGGGGGTATTAGGAAGCTAAGGTCTACCTTCAGATCTTCAAATGTCCTTCTGTTGTTTTGCGGCCCGTGTTTCTCGCTGTGATTACTTGGGAAAGCATATTGGTAACTTCCAAGCTCCAGGACATCGTGACCACCCAACCTATTCCGCCACCTGAGCCCTCCAACCATCTGTGTACCCAACAACTCCCCACTGCCCATCCGAACCTGACCACCACTCAACCCACTCCCACCCCCCTCCCACCGACTACCCGACCCCCCACCACCACCCCTCTGAACGCCCAACTTCAGCTTGCCCCAATCCTGCCCCAGCCTGGTATGGCAACTGTTCAGCCCAAGTGTAAGAGAATCGTGAACACCGCCCAGTCCATCGCACAAACCTGCCTCCCATCCATTGACTCCATCTACACCTCCCGCTGCCTGGGGAAAGCGGGCAGCGTAATCAATTGAAAGCTTTTTCCCGAGTCAGTGCTCTGGGTCTCACAGTAATTTCTCAGTCACACTGATGTTAACATCTCTTGAAACAGCCACAACCGACAAACATTATTCCGTCTAGATTCAAACGCCGGTGAGATTTAATGAGACACGTGACGCTCTCAGATCCTTGCACGACTTTTGTTTTCAGGGGCGGGATTCTCCCCTACCTGGCAGGGCGGTGGGGGGTCCCGGCGGGATGGAGTGGCGTGAACCACTCCGGCGTCGGGCCGCCCCAAAAGGTGCGGATTCTTCCGCACCTTTAGGGGCCAAGCCCTCACCTTTAGGGGCTAGGCCCGCCCCGGAGTGGTTGGCGCCCCGCCGGCTGGCATGCAAGGCCTTTGGCGCCACGCCAGCCGGGGCCGAAGGGACTCCGCGCATGTGCGGGAGCGTCAGCGGCCGCTGACATCATCCCCGTGCATGCGTAGGGGGGGGGTCACCTATGCGCCGGCTATCACGGAGACCTACACGGCCGACGCTCAGTAAAAGAGTGCCCCCACGGCACAGGCCCGCCCGCGGATCGGTGGGCCCCGATCGCGGGCCAGGCCACTGTGGGGGCACCCCCCGGGGCCAGATCGCCCCGCGCCCCCCCCCCCCAGGAGCCCGCTTGCGCCGCCAGGTCCCGCCGGTAAGCGACCTGGTTCAATTCACGCCGGTGGGACTGGCATAGCAGCAGCGGGACTTCAGCCCATCGCTGGCCGGAGAATCGCCGGGGGGGGGGGGGGGGCCCGCCGACCGGCGCGGCGTGATTCCCGCCCCCGCCGAATCTGCGGTGCCGGAGAATTTGGCGGATGGAGGGAGCGGGATTCATGCCATCCCCGGCTATTCTACGGCCTGGCAGGGGGTCGGAGAATCCCGCCCTGATGTTGGAGACCGGGGGACAGTTTTACTCTGTGTGATACTCATTCTTTATTCAGAGAGAGAGAGACCAGCAGTATCAGCTTCGCTAACTGCCCAGATATCCCCCCTCTCTACCCGCCCATTAACGCAAAGGGTTTCTTTATTATCCTGGTCTCCTCCTTTATAAATGGCGGAGTATTTTTCCCAACCTTAAATTTGGAAAGGTTCCAATACTCTATTGTTGACTTTCACATCAAATCCGAGCACACACGTATGGGCTTTACATGTAAAAAAAAAATGAAAATCGCTTATTGACACAAGTAGGCTTCAAATGAAGTTACTGTGAAAAGCCCCTAGTCACCACATTCTGGCACCTGTTCGGGGAGGCTGGTACGGGAATTGAACCGTGCTGCTGGCCTAACTTGGTCTGCTTTCAAAGCCAGCGATTTAGCCCTGTGCTAAACAGCCCCTTGAGTCTTGAAGTCAACTGGGATGTTCCTTCCAAGAGGAGGTTGTCTGATTGCAAGACTCATTCAGGAGTGAGACTTGCTGGACAGGAGAAGGCACATGGAATGACTCAGTCGGGACGCACCAGTTCCACAGCTCCAGCAGTTGGCAGGTTTGATGAGCGTCAGAGGTCTTTCCTGCTGCCACTGGTTGAATGGTTGGCAGCAGAGACTGGAGCTCTGTCCACGTTCGAGGTCAGACGGTAACTCTCGGAATTCAGTTCCATCCAATGAGATCACAATCCAGCTTGGGGAAAGTCATGTGACATCCGCTCTCCATTTTGGATACAGGGGGCTGCATTCTCCGTTGCTGAGTCTAAGCGCTGACGCCAAACGGCAGATCCGTGGAATTCTACAACAGAAAAATCGGCGCCTCAACCGCACCGATTCCGCGACCGGTGAGGGGCTGGCAACAGCGCCGCGTGGAACGCCCGCAGAACACCCGGGAAATGCTGTGGGAATCGCCATTTCGCGATGGACACTCGCAGGGGTGTGCGTGCCCGTCCACCCTGACCCCACAGCCCACCTCCTGGTCACCCCCGCTACTCCCCCAGCCCCGGCAGAAGCCCCCCGGCCAGCAGCACGGCCGTCGGCGAAGTACGGCGGTGCTGGGCACTGACCGTACGCCCTCTCTCTCTCTCCGCAGCCACCACGCCAGGTTCGCGACCATTGAGAGCACACGTGGACCGCGCCGGCAGGAACCCGGCCCGTCCGAAACGGGGCATCGCGGGTGGGCCCGCTAATGAGACGCGAACGGGGTTGCAACTACGCGCGCCGTGCGTCGCAATGACGCCGTTTCCGAGGAGGCGGAGCATCGCGATTCGGCCTAAAACCGGCACCTGCCGTGATTTCGGCGTTGGGGGCTATTCTCTGCCGGATCGCGCGCCCCGATTTCAGCGTCGGCCAATGGAGAAGCCCGCCCGGCATGTATATTCCCAAGGCTGGAATCTAGGTGTTTGATTGGAACCGAGTTGTTTTTGGTTTCTGAAGACACTGGTGTCGGGTTAATTTAAGGGGCGCTCTCTTTGTCAAACCCGTTGTGTCAGGACTGTTAATGCTTCAGCCATTAGCACCATTATGGGGATTATGACCTGCGAAATGTCCCTCTGGCCATTGTCACCTTGAAACTGCTGCAAGGCATCGGGGCTGAATTATTTGTTAATTCAACAATTTTTTATTTTTAAAAGCCCAGGAAAAATCTTTATGAAATAGTCCTGTTGATAAATATAAATATGTACGTTTCATCTTTCACACCTCGACTGTGATGCTAGCTGGAGTTGTAATAAAGGGAGTGTGGCTTCTCTTACCTCTGACTCACCTGCCCTTGACCGAAGGCCCCAAAAACCGCCTGCGCTGCACTGCTCTCCCCCAGCCTGCGGTGGCACGTGAGGGGAGAAAGCAGCAGGTGAGAAACTAGGTGCGGATTGGCAATCCGACTCCGATTGCCATCCATGGAAGGTACAAGCCCGGAGTTGTCTCAATGTCTGGTTTTCCATTGCCTTTGGTGGGTCAGTGAACTGAAGCCAGATTTAAGATTCCGATCGGATGAGGTTTCAGTCTTAAAAATGCTGCATTGTCAATTCCAAGGTCAAAGATGGAGCCAATTCTGCGCTCAATAAATGTCACATGGATCGGCGTTAAAAATAATGCATTCTTCTGTCCCTTAGAGCTTGACTGATGAACAGTTATATAGCAACTATCATCACAAACTAAGGATACATCCTTTTGCCAACTGGCTTGCTTGTCTTTAAGCTCCTGATCCAGCAAGATGTTCACACCGTTATTAGTTAAGTCTTAGTGTGGTTTAATGGTGACATTTCTGCCTTGGATTCTAAATGTTGTGGGCTCAATCCCCACAAGTGCACAGAGATACAGTGGCTGCCCCGACTAATTTTTGGGATGATAGGACTGCCTTTGGAGGAAGGATTGAGTAGAATAAGCCCACGCTCTCTGGAGTTTTGAAGAATGAGGAAAAACGGATGTAAAATTGTCCGAGGTTTCAACCGGTTGCGTGCCAAGTTGCTGCCTGGGCTGGAGAATCTCGGCTTGGGGGCCATCCTGATGAGGAGACGGCCATTTTAGTCTGAAATGAGGAGAAGTCTCTTCACCCAGAGGGTTGTGAACTTTGGAATTCTCTATCCCAGACGAGCTGTGGAGGTTCAGTCGATGAATATGTTCAAAACTGAGATCCATGGATCTTTGGACTTAAGGGAATTATAGGAAATGGGGAATAAAGCGGGAAAGTGGTGTTGATGTAAAAGTTCAGCCATGTTGAATGATAGAGCGCCAGAGAGAGTTGTACAGACATTCCTGCCCTTATTTCTGATGCTAATGGGCCGGAACTTCCCAGAAGAAGTAATACCAGCGGGATGCCACTCCACTCCTTTCTTACTTAGTCTACAGCTTCACGTTCTCGCCTGACCTTTCAGCCTGGGCCTAGTGAGAAAAGTGCAGCTCCGGACTTCTTCCATTGCAGGGGGCAGCAGCGCATGGGGTGGGTGTGTGTGTATGTGTGTGGAGGGGGGGGGGGGGGTCGTGTGATGGTTGGGAGAGTAGTAAACATTGTCGGGTGGGTAGTCGGGATTTGGAGATTGGTGGGGGGGGGGGGGGGCGGGGGGTAGTCAGGGGTGGGATGGAGTGTAGTCAGGAGGGATGGAGGGGTGTGGTCGGGGTTGTGGATGGTGGTCGGGATGACGCTTGAGCCAGTGGAGGCATGGTCGGGAGATTGGTACCATAGTTACCCAGGAGTTATAAGTGTTTTTAATCAAAGAACAAAGAACAATACAGCACAGGAACAGGCCCTTCGGCCCTCCAAGCCTGAACTGGTCATGATACCACACTTGGCCAAAACCTTCCTAGTGCCATATCCCTCTAAACCCATCAAAGAACAAAGAACAGTACAGCTCAGGAACAAACCTTCTAACTTTTCCTGGATGACTTCAGTTGGAGTTTCAGCGGGAGCGGAGTGCAGAGGCTGCTGGTGGGTGAGTACTGAAGTTTAAATTAACTTACTTGCAGGGGCAGCTCTTGGAGTTTCAGAGGGAGCAGAGCGCAGGGACAGCTGGTGGGTGAGTATTGCAGTTTAAACTAACTTACCTTACAGGAGCATCCCTTGGAGTTTCAGCGGGAGCTGCTGGGTGAGTATTTAAGTAAACACTTACCTGGTCCCGTTCTGTCCCTCTTTGCTGTTGTTTTTTTAAAAAAAATTATTTTTTAAGGCGGGAACAGGGAGTTCGACCCGCGGACTTCTGGGAAGTCCCTCACCAATAAATTCTGGTGGAGAGGAAACCCGAGACACTACACGTGTAGTGTCTCCCACCCGCCCTCCTCCTCTAACCTAATAATAAAACCCATTGGTGTGAGGTAAGTACCATATTGTATTGTTATTATTATTATTATTATTTTTTTAAATTTAGTTGTTAGCTAGATCTTGGTAGAAAGTTAGAGGGATGGCAGGGAAGGGAGTGCAATGTTCCTCCTGCAGGATGTTTGTGGTGAGGGATGCCGTTAGTGTCCCTGCTGATTTTTCCTGCAGGAAGTGCTGCCATCTCCAGCTCCTCCAAGACCGAGTTAGGGAACTGGAGCTGGAGTTGGAAGAACTTCGGATCATTCGGGAGGCAGAGGGGGTCATAGATAGCAGCTTTAGGGAATTAGTTACACCAAAGATTGGAGATAGATGGGTAACTGTAAGAGGGACTGGGAAGAAGCAGTCAGTGCAGGGATCCCCTGCGGTCGTTCCCCTGAGAAACAAGTATACCGCTTTGGATACTTGTGGGGGGGGGACTTACCAGGGGTAAGCCATGGGGTACGGGCCTCTGGCACGGAGTCTGTCCCTGTTGCTCAGAAGGGAAGGGGGGAGAGGAGCAGAGCATTAGTAATTGGGGACTCGATAGTCAGGGGCACAGATAGGAGATTTTGTGGGAGCGTGAGAGACTCACGTTTGGTATGTTGCCTCCCAGGTGCAACGGTACGTGATGTCTCGGATCGTGTTTTCCGGGTCCTTAAGGGGGAGGGGGAGCAGCCCCAAGTCGTGGTCCACATTGGCACTAACGACATAGGTAGGAAAGGGGACAAGGATGTCAGGCAGGCTTTCAGGGAGCTAGGATGGAAGCTCAGAACTAGAACAAACAGAGTTGTTATCTCTGGGTTGTTGCCCGTGCCACGTGATAGTGAGATGAGGAATAGGGAGAGAGAGCAATTAAACACGTGGCTACAGGGATGGTGCAGGCGGGAGGGATTCAGATTTCTGGATAACTGGGACTCTTTCTGGGGAAGGTGGGACCTCTACAGACAGGATGGTCTACATCTGAACCTGAGGGGCACAAATATCCTGGGGGGGGAGATTTGTTAGTGCTCTTTGGGTGGGTTTAAACTAATGCAGCAGGGGCATGGGAACCTGGATTGTAGTTTTAGGGTACGGGAGAATGAGAGTATAGAGGTCAGGAGCACAGATTTGACGTCGCAGGAGGGGGCCAGTGTTCAGGTAGGTGGTTTGAAGTGTGTCTACTTCAATGCCAGGAGTATACGAAATAAGGTAGGGGAACTGGCAGCATGGGTTGGTACCTGGGACTTCGATGTTGTGGCCATTTCGGAGACATGGATAGAGCAGGGACAGGAATGGATGTTGCAGGTTCCGGGGTTTAGGTGTTTTAGTAAGCTCAGAGAAAGAGGCAAAAGAGGGGGAGGTGTGGCGCTGCTAGTCAAGAGCAGTATTACGGTGGCGGAGAGGATGCTAGATGGGGACTCATCTTCCGAGGTAGTATGGGCTGAGGTTAGAAACAGGAAAGGAGAGGTCACCCTGTTGGGAGTTTTCTATAGGCCTCCAAATAGTTCTAGGGATGTAGAGGAAAGGATGGCGAAGATGATTCTGGATAAGAGCGAAAGTAACAGGGTAGTTATTATGGGAGACTTTAACTTTCCAAATATTGACTGGAAAAGATATAGTTTGAGTACATTAGATGGGTCGTTTTTTGTACAGTGTGTACAGGAGGGTTTCCTGACACAATATGTTGACAGGCCAACAAGAGGTGAGGCCACGTTGGATTTGGTTTTGGGTAATGAACCAGGCCAGGTGTTGGATTTGGAGGTAGGAGAGCACTTTGGGAACAGTGACCACAATTCGGTGACGTTTACGTTAATGATGGAAAGGGATAAGTATACACCGCAGGGCAAGAGTTATAGCTGGGGGAAGGGCAATTATGATGCCATTAGACGTGACTTGGGGGGATAGGTTGGAGAAGTAGGCTGCAAGTGTTGGGCACACTGGATAAGTGGAGCTTGTTCAAGGATCAGCTACTGCGTGTTCTTGATAAGTATGTACCGGTCAGGCAGGGAGGAAGGCGTAGAGCGAGGGAACCGTGGTTTACCAAAGAAGTGGAATCTCTTGTTAAGAGGAAGAAGGAGGCCTATGTGAAGATGAGGGGTGAAGTTTCAGTTGGGGCGATGGATAGTTACAAGGTAGCGAGGAAGGATCTAAAGAGAGAGCTAAGACGAGCAAGGAGGGGACATGAGAAGTATTTGGCAGGTAGGATCAAGGAAAACCCAAAAGCTTTCTATAGGTATGTCAGGAATAAGCGAATGACTAGGGTAAGAGTAGGACCAGTCAAGGACAGAGATGGGAAGTTGTGTGTGGAGTCTGAAGAGATAGGCGGGATACTAAATGAATATTTTTCGTCAGTATTCACTAAGAAAAAAGATAATGTTGTGGAGGAGAATGCTGAGACCCAGGCTATTAGAATAGATGGCATTGAGGTACGTAGGGAAGAGGTGTTGGCAATTCTGGGCAGGCTGAAAATAGATAAGTCCCCGGGACCTGATGGGATTTATCCTAGGATTCTCTGGGAGGCCAGGGAAGAGATTGCTGGACCTTTGGCTTTGATTTTTATGTCATCATTGGCTACAGGAATAGTGCCAGAGGACTGGAGGATAGCAAATGTGGTCCATTTGTTCAAAAAGGGGAGCAGAGACAACCCCGGCAACTATAGACCGGTGAGCCTCACGTCTGTAGTGGGTAAAGTCTTGGAGGGGATTATAAGTTTTATAATCATCTAGATAGGAATAATATGATCAGGGATAGTCAGCATGGCTTTGTGAAGGGTAGGGCATGCCTCACAAACCTTATCGAGTTCTTTAAGAAGGTGACTGAACAGGTAGACGAGGGTAGAGCAGTTGATGTGGTGTATATGGATTTCAGTAAAGCGTTTGATAAGGTTCCCCACGGTAGGCTATTGCAGAAAATACGGAGGCTGGGGATTGAGGGTGATTTAGAGATGTGGATCAGAAATTGGCTAGCTGAAAGAAGACAGAGGGTGGTGGTTGATGGGAAATGTTCAGAATGGAGTTCAGTTACAAGTGGCGTACCACAAGGATCTGTTCTGGGGCTGTTGCTGTTTGTCATTTTTATCAATGACCTAGAGGAAGGCGCAGAAGGGTGGGTGAGTAAATTTGCAGACGACACTAAAGTCGGTGGTGTTGTCGACAGTGTGGAAGGATGTAGCAGGTTACAGAGGGACATAGATAAGCTGCAGAGCTGGGCTGAGAGGTGGCAAATGGAGTTTAATGTAGAGAAGTGTGAGGTGATTCACTTTGGAAGGAATAACAGGAATATGGAATATTTGGCTAATGGTAAAGTTCTTGGAAGTGTGGATGAGCAGAGGGATATAGGTGTCCATGTACATAGATCCCTGAAAGTTGCCACCCAGGTTGATAGGGTTGTGAAGAAGGCCTATGGAGTGTTGGCCTTTATTGGTAGAGGGATTGAGTTCCAGAGTCAGGAGGTCATATTGCAGCTGTACAAAACTCTGGTACGGCCGCATTTGGAGTATTGTGTACAGTTCTGGTCACCGCATTATAGGAAGGACGTGGAGGCTTTGGAGAGGGTGCAGAGGAGATTTATCAGGATGTTGCCTGGTATGGAGGGAAAATCTTATGAGGAAAGGCTGATGGACTTGAGGTTGTTTTTGTTGGAGAGAAGAAGGTTAAGAGGAGACTTAATAGAGGCATACAAAATGATCAGGGGGTTAGATAGGGTGGACAGTGAGAGCCTTCTCCCGCGGATGGAAATGGCTGGCACGAGGGGACATAGCTTTAAACTGAGGGGTAATAGATATAGGACAGAGGTCAGAGGTAGGTTCTTTACGCAAAGAGTGGTGAGGCCGTGGAATGCCCTACCTGCTACAGTAGTGAACTCGCCAACATTGAGGGCATTTAAAAGTTTATTGGATAAGCATATGGATGATAATGGCATAGTGTAGGTTAGATGGCTTTTGTTTCGGTGCAACATCGTGGGCTGAAGGGCCTGTCCTGCGCTGTATCGTTCTATGTTCTATGTTCTATGACTATTCTACTAAGAGCATCAGGACCATCCAAAGTCTAAACCAGAATGTTGGAGTAAACCAAATCGATCCCAGCATAAGGAAGTTGCCCATAAGAAAGTGAGGATCATATACTAGTGGATATAGCACCATGACAAATCTGTTACCTGCACCTGAGAGGGAACCTGGGGCCTTAGATTAACACCTCTTGCAATAGAAGGCACCTCCGGTGCTCCTTCTGTACCACCTGAAGATTATAAACCTGGATTTCCTGCTCAAGTCTTTGGAGTGGGATTTAACCTTCTGACCCAGCAGCAACTGAGTCACGGATGATATTGAGAGGGTGAGTTTAAGTAAGTTACATTCAGCAATTAGAATCATAGATCGTAGAATCTAGCAAAAGTAGGCCCTGTGTTCCTGTGCTGGCTTCAATGTGAGAGCTTTCAAATTTCACCCCACGCCATAATTTATGCAACACAACCCTATAAATTAGTCCTCTTCGGGTTTATCTCCAATAGCCTTTGGTTACTGTGCAATCTGATACCACCGCCCTCTCGGATAGTGCATTCCCTATCTCATCAGCCGTCCGTGTGGAGAAATATCTCCTCATTTCCCCTCCCTGTTCACATTCACTGGGATTGTTCCCCTTGGCTCAGTGAGCAGGAGATAGTTACTGGAATCTATCACAATTGATCATTGTCAGTTTGGAAGTTCACCCTCTATAAAACACAACATGTGTTACATTTCAGGTAATTCACTCTTTACATGAGCCCACACATGCCTTATGTCCTGAGGCTTGGCTTTGTGCCCAAGCTATTGCTTTCTGAAAATCTCGATATTCCATTTGTATGACGAATACATTTGCAGGAACAGAGATAAAGAAACCATTGCTAACACATGCAGTGGATGTGATGAATGGCAAAGATCTGGAACGCACAATGAAAGGGTGGTGGAATCAGATTCCAAGGGAATGTCTTTGCCCAGGACGCATCTGAAGGTGAGAATGCTGTGAGGTTGGGTCAAGTTGGACAAAAGGCTAGCAGAGGCGCTATGGGCCAAATACCCTCCTCTGTGTAGTGAGAAATACTATTGTTTGATTTTAGGCTGGTTAAGGGGAACTAAGGTAAATATGTCCGGGAGTAAGGAATGAAATAGAGGTGGGAGAAAAATCACCTGGGGTGTCATTCTCCGACCCCCCGCCGGGTTGGAGAATCGCCGGGGGCTGCCGTGAATCCCGCCCCCGCCGGTTGCCGAAGTCTCCGGTACCGGATATTCGGCGGGGGCGGGAATCGGGCCACGCCGGTTGGCGGGCCCTCCCGCTGGATTCTCCGGCCCGGATGGGCCGAAGTCCCGCCGATAAATTGCCTGTCCCGCCGGCGTGGATTAAACCACCTTTTGAACGGCGGGACAAGGCGGCGTGGGCGGGCTCCGGGGTCCTGGGGGGGCACGGGGTGATCTGACCCCGGGGGGTGCCCCCACGGTGGCCTGGCCCGCGATCGGGGCCCACCGATCCGCGGGTGGGCCTGTGCCGTGGGGGCACTCTTTCCCTTCCGCCTCCGCCACGGTCCCCACCATGGCGGAGGCGGAAGAGACTCCCTCCACTGCGCATGCGCGGGAAACTTTCAGCGGCCGCTGACGCTCCCGCGCATGCGCCGCCCCGACATCTCATTTCTGCGCCAGCTGGCGGGGCAACAAAGGCCGTTTCCGCCAGCTGGCGGGGCGGAAATCCCTCCGGCGTCGGCCTAGCCCCTCAATGTTGGGGCTCGGCCCCCAAAGATGCGGAGCATTCCGCACCTTTGGGGCGGCGCGATGCCCGTCTGATTGGCGCCGTTTTGGGCACCAGTCGGCGGACATCGCGCCGCTTTGGGATAATTTCGCCCCAGGAGCCTAAATACATGCTCAGGCCAGTTAGGACAATGGGCGAGATTCTCCAGTCCTCCAGCCGCATGTTTCTCGGCTGCGAGCTGTTCGCTGGGGGTGGGATTCTATCGTCCCGCCGCTTGTCAGTGGGATTTCCCATTGTAACCATCACTAGGCCGCCGGGAAACCCACGGGCGGGAAAATTAAATCACAGTGACCGGAGAATTCAGGACAACGTTTCCATGATGCTTTATTCCACATAATGATAAAACTCAAGGGCACGATTTAATGGGACAAAAGCATCGTCCTGATTTAATGGGATTCAACAGCCTCGTCGCGTCACCAAGTCCGGCGTGACGAGGCCATTAAATTGCCCCCCAAGAGTGAGAAGAACCACAGAGCTCAAGTGTAATTGCCCCCCTGGCATTCTTAATCTCCCGGCTGACCATCCATTTGTTTTAACTGAACTAAACCCCAAAGGGGACAATATCCACCTTTAGAGGGACAGGAAATAGGTAGAGGAGACGGACCTCAGTGTGTGAACAGTGGCCAATCTGCTCCTTCCCATCGTGCATCGCCGTAATGCTGAATGGGGCCACCGCGTCTGTCATTCCTGTCTACCTGCTTACGCCAGCCTTTGAGCAAACGAGTCTCAGCTGGAATCTGTTTGATATTTAATTTTCTCTTGTTTAATTTATGACATTGATTTCTATGAGAAAGAAAGAAGAAACTTAAATTCAGATAGCACCTATCACATCCTCAGAATGTCTCAATGCACTTTATGGCTAATGGGCACGTGTGGTTACACTGTTGTTTCACAGTGCTCGGGACCCGGGTTCGATTCCCAGTTTGGGTCACCGTCTGTGCGGAGTGTGAACGTTTAGCGTGGGTTTCGTCCGGATGCTCTGGTTTCCTCCCACAAGTCCTGAAAGACGTGCTGTTAGGTGAACTGGACATTCTGAATTCATAACTTCATTGCAGTGTTAATGTAAGCCTACTTGTGACACTAATAAAGGTTATTATAATTAAGTACTTTCTGAAGTTTTTTTTAGAATTTACAGTACAGAAGGCCGCTCAGCCCATCGAGTCTGCGCCAGCCCTCGGAAAGAGCACCCCACTTAAGCCCACACCTCCACCCCAACCCCGTAACCCCACCTAACCTTTTTTGGACACTAAGGGCAATTTAGCATGGCCAATCCACCTAACCTGCACAACTTTGGACTGTGGGAGGAAGCCGGAGCACCCGGAGGAAACCCACGCACACACGGGGAGAATGTGCAGACTCCGCACAGACAGTGACCCAAGCCGGGAATCGAACCCGGGACCCTGGACCTGTGAAGCAACTGCACTAACCACTGTGCTACCGTGCTGCCCCTACAGTGTAGTCGCTGTTGTAATGTAACAATGCAGGAAACATTGCAGCCAATTTACTCACAGAAACAAATAGCAATAAGCGGGGGGGGGGGGGGGGGGTGTAAAGGTTGGAATTGAGATGTCAGGGTGAGGGGAGGGGGGTCAGGGTGAGGGGTTGAAGGACCGGGGGTGAGGGGCCAGGGCGAAGAACAGTGCTGGGGAGTGGGGAGTGAGGGGCAGGATGAGGAATGAAAGGCGAGATGTGGTGGGGCGAGAACAGATGTGAGGGACTGGGGTAATGGACGGGAGTGAGGGATGAGGGGTGAAAGGTGATGTGCAAAGGTTATGGGGTCAAGGACAAGGGGTCGGGGGGGAGGAGCAGCTGTTGTGGGACAAGGGAAGACACTCAAATACAGTTCATAAGGAATTAAAAATATTTGAGGAGATATTTGTTCTTTGCTCTTTTTCTCTGTAACTAAAACACAAAATGTGTCTTCCACCTTTAAACGTTATACCTTACATCTGCTAATAATTATTTGACCCAGAATGAAAGCAATGGTGTATATTACTACTTGAAACGCAATCCCACCATCATTCGAATTGGGCCCCTGGAATGTTTCAATGTGGACTCAGCTTTCCCCCCCGAGTTTCCTTATTCATCTTGACAGCTGCAAATAAGCATATTTATTCCTTGTTTTATTGTTACAAGCAGTAAAACATGCATTCATATTAACAAAATTATGAATATTATCTTTGTAATGATAGTTTTAACTGTTTGTGAAGACTAATCAATCACTGTGGTTGATTTCGTCAGCTCTGAAATTTCAGGTCAATTCCACTCCCAGTAGTCGAGGTCCAAGGGCAGCCTGTTAGCACTTTGCCTCTTTTCACGCTCATTTGTCATGTCTTATTACAGAGAAGCAAGTATATTTGTGCATTCGTGTCAGAGGGAAAGGACAGACGGGGGTGGAGGGAGAGACAGAAGGAGGGAGAGAGAGAATGGGGAAAGCACAGCGGAGAGGGGGATGCCCGGCGGCACGGCGGAAGGAAGGAACTGGCAGGGACAAACTGAAAGGGAGAATTGCTAAATGGGGGCTGGTTTAGCACAGTGGGCTAAACCAAGCTGGCTTGTAATGCAGAACAAGGCCAGCAGCGCGGGTTCAATTCCCGTACCGGCCTCCCCGAACAGGCGCCGGAATGTGGCGACGAGGGGCTTTTCACAGTAACTTCATTGAAGCCGACTTGTGACAATAAGTGATTATTATTATTACTAATGTCATCCAGATCCACAAGGGGCAATTCGTCCATCATACCTCTGCCAGCTCTTTGAAGGCTTTCCAATTAGTCCCACTCCCCTTGCTCTTTGCCCTGGATTTTTTCGTTCTCAACTATCCAACCCATTCTCTTTTGAAAAGGAATTAAAAGGAATTGAGTGAGGATGCGTCAGAGTAAAGAGGAAAAGGTTACTGATAGCACCCCGTTATTTCCAGAAATTCTCAGGTGCCCAGGCAGGACTTGAATATTCTCGGAATTATTACTCAAGTACCATAATTACCACAATACTGTAGAAAGAGGCTTGTTTGGACTGGGAAATGATCCATAAATATCTGTAGCCACATGGCCATTGGAAGAAACCATTATTTATCTAATGCTGACGCAATAGATTGGAGATTATCACCCCTGAGGATGATGCTGGGAGTATTTTTTTTGACACTATGAGGAATAACAATGATAAGTACAGCTTATTTTGTAATACAGTCTTTATACCGTCTCAGTTTCATACGGACATACAGAATAGGAGCAGAAATAGGCCATTCTGGCCTTTGAGAAAATCATGGGTGATCTCTTTGTGTTTCAAGCCCCACATTCCCATCTTCCCCTGATAACCTTTCAATCCCTTGCCAACAACAATCCACTCACCTCCACCTCAAGAATATTCGGTGATCCCGCTTCCATCGCCTTCTGAGGCAGTGAGTTCCAAGTCGGACAACATCCAAGAGAAATAATTCCTCCCCATCTCTGACCTAAAAGGGCGACCCTAATTTAAAACAGTGCCCCTTTTAGTCCTGGAGTCACCCACAAGAGCAAACAGCCTTTCCACATCCACCTTGTCAAGACCGTCCAGGATCTTGGGTGAAATTCTCCGGAATTGGCGCGATGTCCGCCGACCGGCGCCCAAAGCGGCGCAAATCAGTCCGGCATCGCGCCGCCCCAAAGGTGCGGACTCCTCCGCATCTTGGGGGGCTGAGCCGTAATCTTGAGGGCCTAGGCCAGCGCCGGACTGATTTCCGCCCCGCCAGCTGGTGGAAAAGGCCTTTGGTGCCCCGCCAGCTGGCGCGGAAATGACATTGCCGGGCGGCGCATGCGCGGGAGCGTTAGCGGCTCTTCCGCCTCCCTCATGGTGGAGACTGTGGTGAAGGCGGCAGGAAAAGAGTGCCCCCACGGCACAGGCCCGCCCGCGGATCGGTGGGCCCCGATCGCGGGCCAGGCCACCGTGGGGGCACCCCCCCCGGGGCCAGATCGCCCTGCGCCCCCCCCAGGACCCCGGAGCCCACCCGCGCCGCCTTGTCCCACTGGTAAGAGAGGTGGTTTAATCCACGCCGGCGGGACAGGCATTCCAGTAGCGGGACTTCGGCCCATCTGGGCCGGAGAATCGCCGGGGGGGGGCCCGCCAACCGGCACGGGGGTCGGAGAATCCCGCCCATGATCTCCTTCAATCAAGTCACCCCTCACTCTTCTAAACTCCAGTGGAAACAAGACCATTCTGCACAACCTATCCTCATAAGATAACCCACTCATTCCAGATATCAATCTAGTAAACCTCAGAACCACCTCCAATGCAGTTAGCTCCTTCCTCAAATAAGGAGACCAGAATTGCGCACAGTATTCGAGGTGTGGTCTCACCAATGCTCTGTGGCATAACACCCTACCTTTACGTCCAATTCCTCTCATAATAAAGGGTAGCATTTCAATAGCTTTCTTAATTACGTGCTGTACCAGACAAACTTTTTGTTGCCCATGCCCTAATATCTAGATCCCTCTGCACCTCAGGATTTTGTTCTCTGTTTAAGCTTTTCTCTGCATCTTTATTCTTCCTGCCAAAGTGAACAACTTCACATTTTCGGAATTGTTATTTTCCAAATTGTTGATTTCTCATCAGATTTTATGATAGTCTGACAGGGGGCAGCACGGTGGCGCAGTGGGTTAGCCCTGTAGTCTCACGGCGCCGAGGTCCCAGGTTCGATCCCGGCTCTGGGTCACTGTCCGTGTGGAGTTTGCACATTCTCCCCGTTTTCGCCCCCACAACCCAAAAGATGTGCAGGGTAGGTGAATTGGCCACATTAAATTGCCCCTTAATGGGAAAAAATGAATTGGGCACTCTAAATTTATTAAAAAAATGTAAGAAATGATAGTCTGACAGCCGCATTATTCAACTTTTTAAAAGGCTGAATTCAAATCGGCCATGGTAAAGTTTGAACTCGAATTTGTTGGGTTACTCATCCAGTAACACAACCTCAACATGTCCATTTCCTACATTCACCTGCTTCTTGCTCACATTGCTGCCCATTTCCTCCTGCTGATCGTACATTCAGCAGATTGCAATGTGGGTTGCTTCTGTAAAGACAACCCCTTTCACATGTGGGTAGATCATTAGGCTGACTGGGAGAGGGGAATGGCAAGGTATGATGGTCGAGGGTGGGAGGGGAGTGCCAACATTTCAAATCTAATTGGACACTAGTAATTCTGCACGCCACTCCAGTATTCAGAGGGAGAAAGTTACTCAGTGGTCTGTAAAAAGAACTTCTCCAGATGTGGCTCCTATGGTGATATGCATTACTGTAAATACACAAGGGGTTAATGTAAATACACTACAACTAAGTAAACACTAGAGGGAGCACCAGAGATGTCATGACATGCAGACATACAGCTAATGAACACATAGAATAGGACACGACCAATGGGCAGTCAAGACACCCAGAGGTGACACTACCACAAGGGGGCATTACACAACCCATATATAAGGACAGGGCACACATGCTCTGTCTCTTTCCACAGGCGACACTTAGAGAGTAGGACAGGGGCAGATCAGATCAGAAGCATCACACCCACCACGTGGCTTAGAGCAGACTGGTTAGTTAGACTGAGTTACTATAGCAAGATTAGCAGGAGAGTCGAACTCATAGAGAACTGTGCTAATGGTTCAATAAATCACATTGAACTTACTTCAAAGTCTGGAGTATCTTTTGGTCAAAGCTGCATCGAGTTGCAGCCTGTGTTATCCCAGAGTACATAACGCAACAGCTCCTCCAGGATTTTAATGAAGATCAATACTTAAAATTGAGAGGTTTACAGGTTATGGGAATGAGCAGGGGGAAGTGGGACAAATTGGATAATTTTCTCAGTGAACCAGCACCAACACAATGGGCCAAAGATCCACATTTTGCTCTGCATCGTTCCTCTGATTCTAGAAAAGCTACAAAATCACTAGAACACAGAGCTGTCTCTTCTTCTCTTATTGTACCAGAATCTGCTATTAAGTACCAGGATCTGGGTCATACAAACAGCCATCCTTAGTATTATTATAAAAATCTACTCCCAGCTCTCTGCTCCACAACCAACCACCCACCAAATGGACATCTTGCATTTTTGGTCAACAGTTAACAGATTGGTCAACAGTCAACAGTCACAGACTTGAGCCACTCGGGGTTGCTGCCCCATCATTTCCATTCAAGGAGCAGCTCTGGATGAGCGAGTGAACTCAGGCTGAGATTTTGGTGCTAATTGAGTTGACCGTTGACCACCAATGATTACAACCCTGCCACTCACAACTATAGCAGAGGTACAAATCAGGGACCTATTGGACAAATACAATTGCCATGGGAGTAGGCCCCAAATAGAGACTGTTATATTTTAAATAATGACTTATCTAAAATATGTATATATTACTCTTGAATCCACCAGGATAATAAAATGACCAAAAGTCTTCTTGTTCAAAGATGAACTATTTAATGAGTAATAAAATAATAAACTGTGAGTTCTTTTATTCAATACTAAACTAACTATAAAGAAATGAAGTACAATACAGATAACTATATAACTATAAACTACTATAACAAACTAGTTCTAACTTCTCTCACTCTAGCTATTCTATGTCTTACTTGTTCACTGTTCTGGATCATACTCTCTAACTAACTAAAAAGAGCGGGAATCCAGTTCTTATAGTATCTGACTGTGAGCCATCTAGTGTTGAAATGACTGCACTACATTTACATACATTGATCATGTATATTGATATCTGAATATAACTACAAAGACAATGCCTTTAAGGGTAGGAAGGAGGGGAGAACAGTTGGTGGAGAGAATTGACAGCTGAAAATCTGGCTGTCACATGATGAGTCACGGAGCTCCCATCACCGGCCGCCTGACACAGAAAGAATGACAGAGGTGTTCGGGAGATTTACTTTCACTCCAAACAGAAGAGGATCTTGGCTTCGTTGCTGGTATTTTGCTGTCTGGGGACCAATTCAATAATTCTTTGTTTGGGTCTCGGAGCTGAAACAGATGTAAGTCTGAGTTGAAGTTAGCTCCACGTCTGTCATCGGCCAACCGAACAAAGGCATACGAGATGTGGCCCAAAACTTAACAAAGTGGGAATGGAGAAAGATGTAACGATTGTAACAAGTTAAAAGTGCAGAGCATCTTGTGTAGCCAATGCACTATTAGTAGCTACTAATTACTTCTTTATATTGTATAGGGAAATTCCACAAAGACAAAATACAAGGGATAGATTTGCTTGCATGTTATGGCCAAAAAGGAATGCTTACGACCCGCACCCCTCACTGGCAGGTTTGAATTCAGCCTCAGGGAATGGAAGAATCAGACTCCTTTCTGACTATTGTAAGTCTGGAACAGCAAACTAATTCCTAAAGACAAGTTCGACCTAATCCCCAACGAATAACCTCATCGCAGTTCCTAATGGACATGTGTACACAGCACCTAACAAAAATCCATCACTAACTGTCATGAAAATGTCATGCCACCCAGCATCCTCAGTGTTGTGGGAGTTCTAGATTCCGACTATCCTTTGTGTGAATGGTTTAGCTGGGCTTAGAAGGTTCTGCCCTCTTGCTCTGGATTCCTTCACTGGAAGAAATAGGGGTCTCTGAATTTACCTTAATTAATCTTTTTAATCGGTTTAAAGACCTCAATTAAATCACTCCCAACCCAATCTCAAGAGAGCATAAACCAAGTTATTGCAACCTTTCCTCATAATAAATCTTTAAGCCAGTGGGTATCATTCTGGTAAATCCGTGTCTCAACCCTTCCAAAGTCTTGATGCGCTGTGTCTGAAACTGAACACAATACTGCAGACCAGCTCTGACCAAAGCTCTGTACAGCTGACGTGTCACTTCTCCACTTTTCTATTCTGACCCCCCCTAAGATAAAGACCAACATTCCATTGACCATTTTGATGATGTTTTGTACCTTTTAGTGATTTGCCTACATTGACATCTAAATCCTTTTCTCTTCCACTGCTTCTGGTCTTCTATTTGTTATATTTTAGCCCCCTCACTTAGTCTAACTGTAAGTTCTTGCACAACGTAGCATCATCCCATAGGTTGTGGGGGGGGGGGGGGGGGCAGGGGACACAGTTTGGAAATAAGGGGTCTCCCAATTGAGAAATAAGGAAGAATTTCCTAGCTCAAAGCGTCATTAGTCTTTGGAATTCTCTGAGAGCAGTGGAGTGGAGCAGGCCGAGTTACTGAATTTCACAGCTGCAGGGTCCCAGGTTCGATTCCCGGCTTGGGTCACTGTCTGTGCGGAGTCTGCACGTCCTCTCCGTGTCTGCCTGGGGTTCCTCCGGCTCCTCCGGTTTCCTCCCACAGTCCAAAGATGTGCGGGTTAGGTGAATTGGCCAATGATAAATTGCCCTTAATGTCCAAATTGCCCTTGGTGTTGGGTGGAGGTGTTGAGTTTGGGTAGGGTGCTCTTTCCAAGAGCCGGTGCAGACTCAAAGGGCCGAATGGCCTCCTGCTGCACTGTAAATTCAATGATAATCTATGATTAATCTAGGACAAAGGTTCGGCACAACATCGTGGGCCAAAGGGCCTGTCCTGTGCTGTATTTTCTATGTTCTATATTCTATGTTCTGTACCACCAAACCACTGTAATGAAATGTCCCAAGGTGCTTCACAAAAGCTTTATAAAGCAAAATGTGGCACCAAAATGTCACATAAGGAGATATTAGGATAGATGTCCAAAAGCCCGATCAAAGAGGTAGATTTTAAGGAGCATCTTTCTAAAGGAGGAAAGCAAGGTGGAGAAGAGAGGAGGTTTTGGGATAGAATTCCAGAGGTTAGTGACTGGGCAGCTGGAGACACAACCATCAATGGTGCAGCGATTAAAATTGCCGATAGTCAGAGGCCAGGACCAATGGAGCACAGAGATCTTTAGAAGAATGAGCGGCTGGAGGTGAATACAGAAATAAGGAGGGAGGGAGTACATGGAAGGATTTATTAACAAAGATAATGATCTTCAAATCAAGTCATAACGATGTGCAGGTTAGGTGGATTGGCCATGCTAAATTGCCCTTAGTGTCTAAAATTGCCCTTAGTGTTGGGTGGGGTTTCTGGGTTATGGGGATAGGGTGGAGGTGTTGAGTTTGGGTAGGGTGCTCTTTCAAAGAGCCGGTGCAGGCTCGATGGGCCGAATGGCCTCCTTCTGCACTGTAAATTCTATGATTCTGTGATATTCAAGGTTGAGTTAGACAGATGTTTTGATTGACAAGGGAGTTGAGAGTTACGGGAGGCAGGCAGAAAAGTAGAGTTAACGCCACAATCAGGTCAGTCATGATCTCATTGAATTTCCGAGCAGGCTCAAGGGGTCGAATGGCCTACATCTGCTCCTATTTCTTATGATCTTATGTCATCTGCAAACTTAGATAAGCAACTTTCTATTCCTTGAACAACAACATTGTCCATTATATAGTACCGATAATATAATGAGAGCTGTGCGCATGTGCGTTCTGTTGCAAAGACAGTGCAGACATTGTGCTTGTTTCAGCTGAACAAAATAAATGACAGCCATTCATTGGTTCATTCCTCAGGGCAATGCCTTGACCAATCAGAGTCAAGCTGCCTGGTTTAGATTTCAAACAATGCTTGGCAGTCGCCATCAACTAGTGCATTCACCATGGCAACACCCCTACCAAACAAAGTCTACCAATCAAAGTCCACTTGCCAACCAATCAGCACCTTCTTTTCATCGAATCATAGAAACCCTACAGTGCAGAAGGGGGCCTTTCAGCCCATCAAGTCTGCACCGACTCTCCAAAAGAGCACCCTGCCGAGGCCCAATCTCCCACCCTATCCCCTAACCGCACCTAGGTGCAATTTAGCATAGCCAATCCACCTAACCTGCACATCCCACACAGAATACCTGACGTTATGTTCTTGTGAATTGTCGTGACGAGTTCAAGTTGAGATGCTTCAACAAGAAAGTCTCCTTTTACAGCAACACTCAAGTTCTGTACCACCAAACCACTGTAATGAAATGTCCCAAGGTGCTTCACAAAAGCTTTATAAAGCAAAATGTGGCACCAAAATGTCACATAAGGAGATATTAGGATAGATGTCCAAAAGCCCGATCAAAGTGGTAGATTTTAAGGAGCATCTTTCTAAAGGAGGAAAGCAAGGTGGAGAAGAGAGGAGGTTTTGGGATAGAATTCCAGAGGTTAGTGACTGGGCAGCTGGAGACACAACCATCAATGGTGCAGCGATTAAAATTGCCGATAGTCAGAGGCCAGGACCAATGGAGCACAGAGATCTTTAGAAGAATGAGCGGCTGGAGGTGAATACAGAAATAAGGAGGGAGGGAGTACATGGTAGGATTTATTAACAAAGATAATGATCTTCAAATCAAGTCATATCTTGACTGAAAGCCAATGTAGATCAGCGAGCACAGGGTGATAGGGGAATGGGATGTTCTGCAACTTAAGTCTAGGGCAGCAGTTTAGATGACCTCAAGTTTACAGAGATTGAGATTAGGGAGACCAGCCAGAAGTGAATTAGGATGGTCAAGCCAAGAGGTAATGAAGGAATAGCTAAAGGTTTCAACAGCAAGTGAGATGAGACAGCGTAGAGGCACAGTGGTTAGTACTGCTCCCTCACAGTGCCAGGCACCCGGGTTTGATTCCAGCCTGTCTATGTGGAGTTTTTAAGTTCCCCCCATGCCAGGTGGGTTTCCTCGGGGTGCTCCGGTTTCCACCCCCAATCTAAAGATATATAGGCTGGGTAGATTGGCCACGCTAAATTGCCCCTTAGTGTCCAGGGTTGTGCAGGTTAGAATATGGAGTTACGGGCATAGGGCGGGGATTGGGCCTAGGTAGATATGCTTTTGAAGGGTAGGTGCAGACTCAGTGTGTTGAATGGCCTCCTTCTGCACTGTAGGGATTCTAGAAAGGGATGGAGTTGGGTGATGTTACGGGTGTAGGAGTAGTTTTCATGATAGCCCAAATGTGTGGTTGGAAGCCCATCTCAGGGTCACATATGACACTAGGCTTGTGAACAGTCTGGCCTCAGATATTTGCCAGGGAGGTGGATGGAGTCGATATAATGCACAACAGTTGATGACTGGGGATTGGAGTTTGTTGTGGGAGTTGACGACAATGGCTTCATTAAAGTGATTATCACACATGGTGAAATACTGAGAGCCCAACATGGATCCCTGGAAACAATATTTGGTACACCCCACCAATCACAGAACATTTCCTTTATCCCTACTCTCTGTGTCTCCTACTTCCCAACCAATTATCAGCATATGTAGGGTCAGCACCTTATACTTTCCTTTATTGCTAATAGTTGGCCAAGAGAAACAACAGGTCTGAGGATTGGGAGCAGTTTAGAATTCAGCAAGGGAGTGATTAAGAAGGTGAAATAGAGTATGAGAGTAAACTTGTGGGGAACATAAAAACTGCAAACGTTTTTACAGGTATGGGAAGAGAAAAAGATGGGTGAAGACAAATGTAGGTCCCTTAGGGTCAGAAACAGGGGAATATATAATGGGGGCCAGAGAAATGGCTGAGCATCTAAATACATACTATGGTTCTGTCTTCACAAATGAGGACACAAATGATCTGAGAAATGTTGGGGAACGCAGGGTTTAGGGAGAGGGAGGAACTGAAGGAGACCCATATCAGTAGAGAAATGGCGTTGGGGAAATTGATGGGATTTAAGGTTAATTAATCCCCAGGGCTTGATAATCTACACCCCAGAGTACTGAACAAAGTGGCTCTAGACATAGTGGATGCATTGGTGACCATCTTAGACGATTCGATAGACTCTGGAATAGTTCCTACAGATTGGAGGGTGGTTAATGTAACTCCACTATTTAAAAATGGAGGAAGAGAGAAAACAGGGAATTATAGACCAGTCAGCCTGACATCAGTAGTGGGGAAAATTCTAGAATCCATTATCAAAGATTTTATAGCGGAGCACTTAGAAAACAGTAGCAGGAGCAGACAGAGTCAGCATGGATTTATGAAGTGGAATCCATGCTTGATAAATCTACTGGAATTCTTTGAGTATGTCACTAGTAGAGTTGATGAGGGGGAACCAGTGGATGTGGTTTATTTGGACTTTCAGAAAGCTTTCGACAAAGTCCCACATAAGAAATTGACATGTAAAATTAAAGTGCATGGGATTAGACGTAGTGTATTGAGGTGGATAGAAAACAGACAGGAAACAAAGAGTAGGAATTAATGAGTCTTTTTCCAAATTGGCAGGCAGTGACTAGTGGGGTACCGCAGGGATGGGTGCTGGGACCCCAGCTATTCACCATACATATTAATGATTTGGATGAGGGAATAAAATGGAATATCTCAAAATTTGCAGATGACAGTTGGGTGGGAGGGTGAGCTGTGCGGAGGATACAGAGATCCTTCAGTGTGATTTGGACAAGTTGAGTGAGTGGGCAAATGAATGGCAGATGCAGTATAATGTGGATAAATGTGAGGTTATCATAGAATTTACAGTGCAGAAGGAGGCCATTCGGCCCATCGAGTCTTCACCGCTCTTGGAAAGAGCACCTTACCCAAGTTCAACACCTCCACCTTATCCCCATAACCCAGTAACCCCACCCAACACTAAGGGCAATTTTGGACACTAAGGGCAATTTATCATGGCCAATCCACCTAACCTGCACATCTTTGGACTGTGGAAGGAAACCGGAGCACCCAGAGGAAACCCACGCACACACGGGAGGATGTGAAGGCTCCGCACAGACAGTGATCCAAGCCGGAATCTAACCAGGGACCCTGGAGCTGTGAAGCAATTGTGCTAACCACTGTGCTACTGTGCTGCCCCTTTGGTAGCAAAAACACGGAGGAAGACTATTATCTGAATGGCCATAATTTGGAGAGGGGAATGTCCAATGAGACCTGGGTGTCCTCGTATACCAGTCACTGAAGGTAAGCGCGCAGGTGCAGCAGGCGGTAAAGGAGGCAAATGTTATGTTGGCCTTCATAGTGAGAGGATCTGCTGTAATTATACAGGGCCTTGATGAGGCAGCACTTGGAATATTGTGTGCAGTTTTGGATTCCTTAACTGAGGAAGGACGTTCTTGCTGTAGAAGGGGTGCAGCGAAGGTTTACCAGACTGATTTCTGGGATGGCAGGATGGACGTATGAGGAGTGATTGAGTCAGTTTGGTTCGTAATCGCTGGAGTTCAGAAGAATGAGGGGGGATCTCATAGGAAACTATAAAATTCTAACAGGATTAGACAGGGTAGATGCAAGAAGGATGTTCCCGATAGTGGGGGGTGTCCAGAACCAGGGGTCACAGTCTGAGGATAAAGGGTAGACAATTTAGGACCGAGATGAGGAGAAAGTTCTTCACCTGGAGAGTGGTGAGCCTGTGGAATTCGCTACCACAGGACGTAGTTGAGGCCAAAACATATGTTTTGAAGAAACAGTTAGATACAGCACTTGAGGTGAATGGGATCAAAGGGTTTGGAGGGGAAGGCGAGATTTGGCTATTGAGCTGGATGATCAGCCATGAACATAATGAATGGCGGAGCAGGCTCGATGGGCTGAATGGCCTCCTCCTGCTCCTATTTTCTATGTTTCTATTTTCCTGGTGTGAAACCCTATTTGTACCTATCGGGTGGCACTGTGGGATCATTTGCATTCATCAGTAAAGGTAACCAGGGCTTCGGTTAACCACCAACCAGGTTGAGTTTCCCACAATGTTTTCTCCGCGTATCCGCTCTTACTTCAGCGGAGGATTCGCAGAGACTCCCGGAGAAGCGGCGTAATTCTCCAGCAATGCAGCGATCCCCTCGCGCAGCAGCAAAAGTGTCAGCTTAAATTACTTGCACAAATCCTCAAGTGGAACTTGAATCCGTGCACTCCTGACTCAGGGGCGAGAGTGCTACTAAATGTGACTGACAGCACATCGAACGTCGCTCACTCTTTCCCGGCCTAATGTTCTTTTTTATTGTTAACCCCTCGGGACACGAGAGCAAAGCATCTACCGTGTCTGAATTAGTTTTCCAGGGAATCGCTTGTTGACTTGGAGATATCTACAGATACAGATGCTTCAACCGAAGCACATGAAGGAAATAATGATCTTGTATTTAGATTTCACTTCTTACAACCAAAGCAATCTGCAGCCAATGGATTGCAAATGATCAATCCTTCTCCTGAGAGACAAAGGGTTAATTATTATTAACCGCAATGGGTCACTGGTGAAATGGATAACGTGTCTGACTACGAATCAAGAGATTCCAGGTTCCACTCGTGGCTGGCTCGGAGTTTAACACTTTGTGGGCAGCCTGGTAGCACAGTGGTTAGCACTGTGGCTCCAGGGTCCCAGGTTCGATTCCCTGCTGGGTCACTGTCTGTGTGGAGTCTGCACGTTCTCCCCGTTGCCTGCGTGGGTTTCCTCCGGGTCCTCCGGTTTCCTCCCACAGTCTCAGGACTGTGCGGGTTAGGTGGATTGGTCATGATAAATTGCCCTTTGTGTCCAAAAAGGTTAGGAGGGGTTATTGGGTTTGGGGGATAGGGCGGGAGTGAGGGCTTAAGTGGGTCGGTGCAGACTCGATGGGCCGAATGGCCTCCTTCTGCACTGTATGTTCTATGTTCTATTTGCTGATCTCTTCTTTGAAGTGAAATCACGGTAACCCCTCTCTTCCGTAGGCAGAACACGCTGACCATTTCCCCATAGAATCCCTACAGAGCAGAAGCAGGCCATTTGGCCCATCGAGTCTGCACTGACTCTCTGAAAGAGCACCCTGCATAGGCCCATTCCCCCAGCCTATCCCAGTAACCCCACCTAACCTTTTGGGCACTAAGGGACAATTTATCACGGCCAATCCACCTAACCTGCACATCTTTGGAGGAAACCGGAGCACCCGGAGGAAACCCACGCAGACACGGGGAGGATGTGCAGACTCCACACAGACAGTCAACCCGAGGCTGGAAGTGAATCCGGGACCCGGGAGCTCTGAGGCAGCAGTGCCAACCACTGTGCCACTGTGCCACCCTAAAATATCAAAGGAAAGGGATTCCTTCCTCTCTCTTTCTTACAGCGTGAGATCTCTTCCCTCCAACCTTCACCTTATTTTGAATTGTTCGTAACCAATATGCCTTTTGAAAGTAGTGTAAATCTTTCTCTCTCAGACCACCCTGAAGAAATAATGGGCGGGGTTCTCCATTTCACAGAAGTGTTGACGCCAGGATAGAATTGGTGGACTTCTACGACCGCAAGATTAGTGCCGGTCTCGGAGAATTCCGGGACCATTAACAGGCTTGCACCACGCCACGTGGAGCACGAGTGATTCCAATGAAAAATGGTGCCCGAATCGCCGGGGTTGGCCCTACAGAAGCTGACAGGCTGCAGCCACATATTCGCACTCCACTCCCCACACACACTCATCCCAGCCAACAAGATGGCACTGCGCCCAACCCGTTGATGGGTCGGCTGGGGCCAGAGGATACCTGGGGAGGTGGCCTGGGGGGACACCCATACGACCCGTGACACTAAGTCCAGAGTGGGCAGTCAGCGGCTTGCACAGCCGCTTGGCTGCCTTTCCGGCTGCGGCAATGGTGTTCCGTGCCCGTCCACCCCGACCCCACGGCCCACCTCCTGACCACCCCCTGCTACCCGTCCCCCGACCCTGGCAGAAGCCCCCCCCCTACCCGGCCAGCGGCACACCTGTCAGCACACTGTAGCCACATTGGATTCGTACCCCTCGCCTTCATTCCAGCCACGGAGCCTGTTTCCTGATTTTTAAAACCACCAGTGAGACTCGCCGATGGTAACGCCTCCTGGCGGAGGTGGAGCATCACAGGAGCCCCGGGGAATACCGGGTCAGGCCCATTAATGATATGCCCACAGTGTTGCAGTACGTGCGGAGTAGAATGCATTGACGCCGCTGTCGAGGACCAGAGCATGGCATTCTGGCGGGCCCCCAGCGTCGGCCACAATTTCCGCCCCCCCGGGCGCTTCTCCGGCTAATCGCGTTTCCCGATTCCGGGCTCGGCCGACGGAGAATCCCGCCCAATGTACCTGCCCAACTCGGCTAAGCATGTCAGTCAGAATTTCAGTTCCGTCTTCTTCCCTTTGGTGTTTGCATTTTTAACCAAATTCTGCACTTTTGACTAAGGAATCTGGGCTTTTAATCCATTCTTTTAATGTTCATGGGAAAACAGATCGGCCAGGTAGAGTTCCAATTGAACAGCCTTCACCACCCAACATTCCACACAATTATGTCCTGTGAATAAGGTCAAAGATCCCTAAAGAATGTCTCTTACTGTAAGATAGATAGAACTGCATTATATCGCACTTTTTGCAACCTCAGTATATTCCAAAGCATCATACAACCGATGAAGTGTTTTGAGGCGTAGTCACGGTTGTCATGTAGCCGGTACTGTGATTTAGATAAAAGATGACAATCAGTGTGTACACAGCAAGAATCCAGAAACAGGGGCGTCATTCTCCGACCCCCCGCCAGGTCGGAGAATCGCCGGGGGCTGGCGTGAATCCCGCCCCTGCCGGTTGCCGAATTCTCCGGCACCGGATATTCGGCGGGGGCGGGAATCGCGCCGCGCCGGTTGGCGGGCCCCCCCCCCCCCCCCCCCCCGCTCGATTCTCCGGCCCAGATGGGCCAAAGTCTCGCCGCTAAAATGCCTGTCCCGCCGGCGTAAATTAAATCACCTACCTTACCGGCGGGACAAGGCAGTGCGGGCGGGCTCTGGAATCCTGGGGGGGGTCGCGGGGCGATCTGGCCCTGGGGGGTGCCCCCACGGTGGCCTGGCCCGCGATCGGGGCCCACCGATCCTCGGGCGGGCCTGTGCCGTGGGGGCACTCTTTCCCTTCCGCCTCCGCCACGGTCTCCACCATGGCGGAGGCGGAAGAGACGCCCTCCACTGCGCATGCGCGGGAATGCTGTCAGCGGCCGCTGACGCTCCCACGCATGCGCCTCCCGGAGATGTCATTTCCGCGCCAGCTGGCGGGGCAACAAAGGCCGTTTCCGCCAGCTGGCGGGGCGGAAATTCGTCCGCCGCCGGCCTAGCCCCTCAATGTTGGGGCTTGGCCCCCAAAGATGCGGAGCATTCCGCACCTTTGGGGTGGCGCGATGCCCGTCTGATTGGCGCCGTTTTGGGTGCCAGTCGGCGGACATCGCGCCGTTTCCGGAGAATGTCGCCCCAGATATGTGATACTGAGCTGGTCAGTGTCACGTTTGTTGGGAGACAGATTTTGTCCAGGACAGCAGAGTCAACCTCTACTCATCTTCAAACTGGTGCAATGGGATCTTTTATATCTACCTTAGAGGACAGGCAGACCCCAAGTAGATATCTTGACCTGAAACACAGCACCTCTGACAATGCAGCATTCCCCTGGTACCCACGCTGGAGCCTCAACCCAGATTTTATCTCTGGAATGGGACTTGACCCCACAACCTACCAGGGTCAAAGATAAAAGACTGCGGCCAACCGAGCAAATACTGAGGTCAGTACAGCACACTGTTTTAAAATTGTTGGCCCATTTCTTTTCACTGCATTCATTTTAAATGCGTTCCTATCTAAAATAGTGAACACGGGTAAGTCAAATTATATTTTCTGCTACAACTGATTCTAAGTTACGTAGATAACACAAGGTTAATTTTATGATATGGTATTTGAGTCAAATTGAGAGCAGGAAATGGCACCTCAACTTTTGCTACATGGGCTCCATGTGGGAATATGGGGCGAAATTCTCCGGAAACGGCGCGATGTCCGCCAACTGGCGCCCAAAACGGCGCAAATCAGACGGGCATTGCGCCGCCCCAAAGGTGCGGAATGCACCGCATCTTTGGGGGCCGAGCCCCAACCTTGAGGGGCTAGGTCGGCGCCGGACGAATTTCCGCCCCGCCAGCTGGCGGAAAAGGCCTTTGGTGCCCCGCCAGCTGGCGCGGAAATGACACCTCTGGGCGGCGCATGCGTGGGAGCGTCAGCGGCCGCTCACGGCATTCCCGCGCATGCGCAGTGGAGGGAGTCTCTTCCACCTCCGCCATGGTGGAGACCGTGGCGAAGGCGGAAGGGAAAGAGTGCCCCCACGGCACAGGCCCGCCCGCGGATCCGGTAGGCCCCGATCGCGGGCCAGGCCACCGTGGGGGCACCCCCCGGGCCAGATCGCCCCGCGCCCCCCCCCCAGGATCCCGGAGCCCGCCCGTGCCGCCTTGTCCCGCCGGTAAGGTAGGTGGTTTAATTTACGCCGGCGGGACAGGCATTTTAGCGGTGGGACTTCAGCCCATCCGGGCCGGAGAATCGCTGGGGGGGGGGCCCCGCCAACCGGCGCGGTGCGATTCCCACCCCCGCCGAATATCCGGTGGTGTAGAATTCGGCAACTGGCGGGGGCGGGATTCACGCTAGCCCCCGGCAATTCTCCGACCCGGCGGGGGGTCGGAGAATCTCGCCCATGATTTCTAAAATTTGACCCGTGTGATTTCAGTTACCTGGATTCCCATTTCTGGGAAAACCCTTCCTGAATTTCTAGACCTCATTATTTCCTTCTTCTCCCCTGAAGCTCTTTTGGAAAATCCGTTACTTTCGTCAAGCCCGTTGACTGCTCCTCGTCTATCTCTTCATGACTCACTTCCCATTTTCAGTACGCCTAAATCTGTGAAACATTTTGGGGACTTTCCTCACATTAAAGCTGTTTTGTAAATGCTGAGCTGTCATCGTCAAATGCAGGGGGTTGGGATAAAATTAGGGAAGGGTCGGAACTGGCCAGCGAAATAGGCTGGTCCTGCTCGCAGTCAAATGCCTTGGAGATCACGGGCTTCTGGCAAAAGGTGGATGGCAGCTTCCAAGTGAGATTTTTTTTTTCCTGGCTGATAGAGGGACGCAACAATCTCAATGTATTTATATACAGGCTATGATATTTCCCCCATCACCATCAGTAGCATAAATCACTGCTG
The DNA here is from genome assembly GCF_047496885.1 of Scyliorhinus torazame. Classification (NCBI taxonomy): domain Eukaryota; kingdom Metazoa; phylum Chordata; class Chondrichthyes; order Carcharhiniformes; family Scyliorhinidae; genus Scyliorhinus; species Scyliorhinus torazame. The sequence goes on along the minus strand of NC_092714.1, from coordinate 266,147,025 downwards.
TTCAAATCATCCAGTTTGAGACTATGAGCTGACTTTTGAGTTAACATCCACTGTGCTGCACCCACTAGCAAATAAATCCCGAAACATGGAATGTTGCAAATAGTTTTAACTCGGGAAGTGTTATAAAGAATAGCAAGTTCTGGAGTGTGTTACAAGGCAGTAACACATTAGTTGGCATTGATAAACTGCAGAGATGTCCCTTTGCAGATAATACTACCAACCCAGCCTACTTGATGTGTTCCAGCACTGTTAACTGTGCCTTGAGCTGTGTAGACCCTACGTTCTGGAATTGCCTCCCTAAGCCTCAACACCTCTCTCTCCTCCTCAAAGGTACTCCATAAAACCTCCCTCTATGACCAAGCTTCTGCTTCATTCGACCGAATATCTATAAGCGGCGTAGGCCTGATAACTCACCAGTTAAGCAACTTGGAATGTTTTTCTATGTTAAAGTTGCTATATAAATGCAAATGATCAATTCAGTCCTTCATGCCTGTGCCAACACTTGGAAAGAGCTGTCCAATTAGCTCCTTTCCCTTTCCCTATAACCTGGTGAATGATTCCCACTCAAATATATTTAATTCTTCTATTAGAAAAAATGATGATGATAGAAAGAGGAGCTGATTTTTAGATTGCATTTGTCACAACCTCAGGAATTTCCAAAGCATTTTTCAATCAATGCAGTACTTTTGAAGTGTTGTCACTGTTGTTTTGTCGGAAGTTTCCAAGTTGCCACCCAGGTTGACAGGGTTGTAAGAAGGTGTATGGTGTGTTGGCTTTCATTAACAGGGAGATTGAGTTTAAGAGCCACGAGGTTTTGCTGCAGCTTTATAAAACCCTGGTTAGACCACACTTGGAATATTGTGTCCAGTTCTGGTCACCTCATTATAGGAAGGATGTGGATGCTTTGGAGAGGGTACAGAGGAAATTTACCAGGATGCTGCCTGGACTGGAGGGCATGTCTTATGAAGAAAGGTTGAGGGAGCTCGGGCTTTTCTGACTGAAGCGAAGAAGGAAGAGAGGTGAGTTGATAGAGGTGTACAAGGTGATGAGAGGCTTGGATAGAGTGGATAGCCAGAGACTTTTCCCCAGGTCGGAAATGGCTGTCATGAGGGGACATAATTTTAAGGTGATTGGAGGAAGGTATAGGGGAGATGTCAGAGGTAGGTTCTTTACACAGAGAGTGGTGGGTGTGTGGAATGCACGGCCAGCAGAGGTGGTGGAGTCAGAGTCATTAAGGACATTTAAGCGATTCTTAGACAGGCACATGGACAGCAGTAAATTGAAGGGGTGTAGGTTAGGTTGATCTTAGATTAGGATAAGTGGTCGGCACAACATTGTGGACCGAAGGGCCTGTACTGTGCTGTACTGTTCTATGTTGTCATTCATCTCAAGAGGCTTGGAATATAAAAGCAGGGATGTACTTCTGAAGCTTTATAAAGCATTAGTTAGGCCCCATTTAGAATACTGTGAGCAATTTTGGGCCCCACACCTCAGGAAAGACATACTGGCACTGGAGCGGGTCCAGCAGAGATTCACACGGATGATCCCAGGAATGGTAGGCCTAACATACGATGAACGTCTGAGAATCCTGGGATTATATTCATTGGAGTTTAGGAGGTTGAGAGGAGATCTAATAGAAACTTACAAGATAATGAATGGCTTAGATAGGGTGGATGTAGGGAAGTTGTTTCCATTAGCAGGGGAGACTAGGACCCGGGGGCACAGCCTTAAAATAAAAGGGAGTCACTTTAGAACAGAGATGAGGAGAAATGTCTTCAGCCAGAGAGTGGTGGGTCTGTGGAATTCATTGCCACAGAGGGCGGTGGAGGCCAGGACATTGAGTGTCTTTAAGACAGAAGTTGATAAATTCTTGATTTCTCGAGGAATTAAGGGCTATGGAGAGAGAGCAGGTAAATGGAGTTGAAATCAGCCATGATTGAATGGTGGAGTGGACTCGATGGGCCGAATGGCCTTACTTCCGCTCCTATGTCTTATGGTCTTATGGTCTTATGTTCTATGCCTGTCAGCCAACTAGGGCACAGCAAGCTCCCACCAAAACTGGTGAGATGAATATCAGAAATCTGCTCAATGGTTGAAGGATAAATATTGGCCAAGACATGGTGGGAGGAGGGGGGAGATTCACAGCTCCTCTTCAAAATAGTGCCAGGGCATATTTGACATCAGTGGGGCCTCAGTTTATTGTCTCACTAGCCAAAAGGTGGCACGTCTGTCAGTACTGCACCCGGTGTGCCAAGCTGGGCCATGCACTCAAATCTTTGGATGGACCAATTACCCAAACATTGACGATGGATGTGGAACTATGTCTATGAAGTCTTAGATTTTGACAGTAGTGCCAGTGTTTAGTTGTCTACATGGTGAGAGCATCCCAGGACAAAAGAGTGCTTGTTTACCTGCTCGGCCGGAACCTGCAATGGTCAAACTAGTAGAAACAGAATATTACCGAGAGAAACATTCTCTCATGTATGGCGCCATCCAATAATGATTCAAAGATATACACACATGCTCGATCTTTGATAATGTCAAAGGGCCAAAAGTTGGTGTTCCACCCCAGTATCCAGTACATGCCGCAGAGTACACAGCAGGTGAAAGTTGGAAAAGAGACTGACATCTGGTTTTGAGCAGTGCTGTAGTCGACTCCTGTATGTTGTAAAAAGCTGCTATCTGGGAGCAGACGAGCTGTGTTGGTGAAGAGGGAGGGGGAAACATTTGTCTCATATATAATATTTGGACGCAAGCCGTACAAATGGTGTCTCATAAAAAAATTAAGTGGAAAGCTCCTTTACAATGACACAACATGCCTATAAAACATAGTCCAGCTGTAATATGGCAGTAGGCCATACGTACCATAAAAAGTAAACGCGTATAACCCCCTTTAGTTAGGAACCTGGTTGACAGGTGAGGGACTATCTTTCTTCATGTCAGACTGGAGTCACTTTCCTATTTGGCCTCCTTTCAGAATGTCCCATCACCACCCCCGTTGACCCCTCTTCCCGGGTCACATGTCAGTTCAGACACTCGAAAGAGGTTAAAGAATTGGAGAGAGTCCTCCAGTCTCCTTATGCTAAAGTTTCACAGAGTTGAATGAAATCTTTGCTGTGCCGATACGGACGTCCTGCTACCCAACACCCACACTCTGTCCACCCCCCTCGCTCACCTCTTCCCCCTCGCTGTGTGATTACTCCTATAGGTATGTACCACTGGGGCGCGTAGTGGTGGTGGTGGTGTGGAGGGGGGGGGGGGCAGGAGTGGGTGCAGGACGCAGTGGGGGCTCTGAGCACTGAACATTCACAGATGTGAAAGTCGAGTTGTGTTTGAAGATGGTTGTGGAGGTCTGGCCCAACGCCAGGATCACATACTGGTCTCCTCAAAATCAGCAAATCGAATGCAGATGGGCCCCGAGAAGAATAAAATCACATCAAGGAAAAGAATGTTGCTTCAGGAGCTGGAAACATAACAGATTTTTATTGTTCTCTCACATTTATTAGAATTTTTATAGAACTTGTTCAACACAGACCTGATTACGCAGAAACATCAAAGGTAGAAAAACATAGAACTTAATGTATAAACTGGTTTTGAACCAGTCTCATGGTCCATGTTGCGTCATAGAAGGTGCAAAATATTTTTCTGTCCATGGGACTATCGTTTTGATTAAATCCGACATCGGCAGCCCGCGGAAGATTCCAGAACATAAATCCAACGCATCATCTCAACCAGGAGCACAGGAAGGCGAGAGAAACTTCTAGAAAGGGCAAAGCTTAGACTGCCAGAGAGAAAGCAGCTGTGTGTTGACTTCAGAAGCATCAGACAAATAATAGGTAGCGACGGAGCTGGTGCATGCCCGACGCTATCATTTTATCTCTTCTTTGGTTTGGAACCGTCAGTTAGAATGTTGTTGGTGGAGTGTCTGAAAATCTGTCACTGGGTTGCAGGCAGCATTGTTACCTTGTGCATTCCCTCCCCAAGCCTCGCTTGGTGGCGGTGGCGCTGAGCGGGTAGAACTCTTTCCTCTCACTCAGTCAGAAGATTGTGGACTCAAATCCCACTCCAGAGTCTGTGCACCAAAAGCCAGGTCGATTCTGTAGTCGAGTCCTGCTTCCCTTGAGCGGCAAGGTTAAGGTTCTCTCAGCTGGACATAAAATATCCCTTGACGCTACTTCAGAGAAGCGGAGTGGGCATCCTGGGCAATGCCTACTCCTCAATCACCATCACAAAAATACAGGTGCTTTCTTAAAGATAAAATTAGAGTACCCAATTCTTATTATTTCCCAATTAAGGGGCAATTTAGCGCGGCCAATCCACCTCGCCCGCACATCTATCTGGGTTGTGGGGGTGAGACCCGCGCAGACACGGGGAGAATGTGCAAACTCCGCACGGACACTGACCCGGGGACCGGGATCGAACCCGGATCCTCGGCGCGTGAGGCAGCGGTGCTAACCACTGCGTCACCGTGCCGCCCCACAAAAAATACCGATGCTGTCTGTGGGAGCTGGCTGTGTGTGAATTGGCTGCCTGTTTTCCTACATTCAGCAGGGGACTGTGCTTCATTGATTGTGAGGCGCTTTGGGATGCCGTAAATACAAATCTTTATTTCCCTTTTTTACCTCAGTGCCCTTCTTTAGGACCTTGATTTCCCAGTTTTTGTTCATGCGTTCTAATATCGCCTCATGCGGCTCAGTGTCAAGTTTTTGTTTGATAATCGCATCAATGAAGCATCATGGGATTATTTAATTAAAGAAGCTATATAAATGCAAGTTAATGGGCAGGATTCTAATAATAATAATCTTTATTGTCACAAGTAGGCTTGCACTAACACTGCAGTGAAGTTACTGTGAAAATCCCCTAGTCGCCACATTCCGGCGCCTGTTTGGGTACACCGAGGGAGAATTCAGAATGTCCAATTCACCTAACAAGCACGTCTTTCGGGATTTGTGGGAGGAAACCGGGGCACCCGGAGGAAACCCGCGCAGACCACGGGGAGAACGTGCAGACTCCGCGCAGACAGTGACCCAAGCCGGGAATCGAACCTGGGACCTCGGCGCTGTGGTAACCACTGTGCTACCGTGCTGCCCATGTGTGACTCGAGTCCCACATCCACATGATTGATTCTTTACTGCCCTCTAGACTGGTCCAGCAAGCCAGACAGCTGAGAAAGAGCAAGGAGGTGATTGGGAAATAAAAGTTGGCCTTGAAATAAACCTACCTCCCAAGAATCGATTAATAAAAACCTGGAAATGGAGAAAGCCCAAGCAAACACGGGTTCTTCTATAACCTGTTACATCTGTAACATTCTCCAATTCTGTCCAAACGTCATCTACCTCTAACACTCTGGTTCGCTCGCCACGGAAACTGCCTGACTTGCTGAATATTTCCAGAATCTCCTGTTCCTTTTATTTCCAATTTACGACAATATTTCGCCTTTGTATATTTGGACCTGTTTGTGCAATTGGCTCACTTGACACAGCCACTACCTCCCACAACCCTAACCCCAATACGTTGGCCTACCTATTGACCGGTGACTGACACCCCACCCTGCCCAACCCCTGACCCCAACCATTCCCAAACTCAACTGAGGTTAAGAGCAGGAGAACCAATCTCAACTTTAAACTACATCAGTGCCGGGGAAAGGAACCAGAATGTATCAGTATCACACCTCCTGCCATGTGCGCCATGCAATCAAATTGTAACGGTGGCTTCACAAGGTAACTTTGTGGGAATGAACTCTTGAGAAAGTCATTCGGGCCTCAACCTCTTGTCAGAACCATTTGACCTTCCCAGTAATTGAAAAATGTTCTGTATTTCCTCTTCCTTATTTCTCTTAAATGTTATTCAAATTTTCTTCCTTATTAGCCCTTGGGGCATCCTCCCTATTCAGCCACATTTCTGTGAGTGAACCGCAGGTTTTTTTGCCTGCTGGAGCACAGTGGGAAAGCACCATTACTGGTAAGTAATTATCCATAGATCACCTCCATCTGTTTCGCTTTTTCTGCCCAACTTTTTCAAGTGTTCCCTCATCTTAAAATATATTTTGGAGAATCCCGGGCAAGTGTTGACACCGGCGCCAAAACCGGCGCGAGCAACGTCGGCGCCAACGGGCCTCCAGGCCCAGGCATTCCCCCTTCCCCGGGGATTACAACGGCACCGGAGTGCTGTGCGCTGCTCCGGCGCCGAAAGCTGGCCCTACAAGGCCGGCGCGGTCCGCGCATGCGCGCCACGGCCGTCTCCGCGCCGTCCCCCAGGCAACCTGGCAGAGCCCTAGAGGGGCCCGGCACGGTGGAACATAGCCCCCCCCCCCCCCCAGAATGAGCGCGACCGCCGATCGGTAGCCCTCGATCGCGGGCCTGGCTACCGTGGAGGCCCCCCCCCCCCCGGAGTTGTATCCCCCCCGACCCCCCCCCCCCCCCCCGACCCCCCCCCCGGCGATTCTCCAACCCAGCGCGGGCTCAGAGAACCCTGGCAATTATTTATGGGGTTCCAACTTGTGGAGTTTTGAAAACTCACCATTTGAATGGAGCAGCTGTGCTGGGGGATTTGGATGCAGGGAGAGAAGTCTGGCAGGTTTTCGGAGTGTGCCGGGCCCGTTGGCGCAGTGGTTAGGTTACTTAGAACCCCGAGACTTTGAGCACCAATCTCACCGTTTGTAAGTTCGAATTTAGTTCAAGCATAATTGGTAAAAACAACCACAAAGCTACTGGACTGTGGAAAAAATCCCCAAATGGTTTACTCATGTCCTTTAGGGAAGGGAATGCTGCCACCTTACCCGGTTTGGGCCTGTGTATAACTCCATGCCTCACACCAGTGTGATTGACTCTTAACCTCCCTCTCACATGGTCTAGACTCTCAGCTCTATCATTGCTGTCATATCACGCACGGGACGTACGGGGTGGGAGTGGTTACCTTCCCCGTGGTTCACGCGGAGTACAACCTCTCCGGCTGAGGGGTGGGGAACTCTACTTAGCATTGTATTAAATGTCGGTCTGTAGGACACGGACCAGAAAGAGACCTGGGGCGGGATTCTCCGCAATCGGCGCGATGTCCGCCGAACGGCGCCAAAAACGGCGCGAATCAGTCCGGCATCGCGCCGCCCCAAAGGTGCGGAATTCTCCGCATCTTGAGGGGCCGAGCCCTCACCTTGAGGGGCTAGGCCCGCGCCGGACTGATTTCCGCCCCGCCAGCTGGCGGGAAAGGCCTTTGGTGCCCCGCCAGCTGGCGCGGAAATGACTTTGCCGTGCGGCTCATGCGCGGGAGTGTCAGCGGTCGCTCACGGCATCCCCGCGCATGCGCAGTGGAGGGGGTGTCTTCCGCCTCCGCCATAGTGGAGACCATGGCAAAGGCCGAAGGAGAAGAGTGCCCCCACGGCACTGGCCGGCCCGCGGATCGGTGGGCCCTGATCGCAGGTCAGGCCACCGTGGGGGCACCCCCCCGGGGCCAGATCTCCCCGCGCCCCCCCCCAGGACACCGGAGCCTGCCCGCGCCACCTTGTCCCGCCGGTAGGAGAGGTAGTTTGATTCTCGCCGGCGGGACAGGCATTCCAGCAGCGGGTCTTCGGCCCATCGTGGGCCGGAGAATCGCCGGGGGGGGGGGGGGCGCCAACCGGCGCGGCGCGATCCCCACCCCCGCCGAATATCCGGTGCCGGAGAAGTCGGCAACCGGCGGGGGCGGGATTCACGCCAGCCCCCGGCGATTCTCCGACCCAGCGGGGGGGTTGGAGAATCCCGCCCCTGGTAGGGTACTATCGGGAAATGTACATAGCTTAATTGTAAATAAATCAAAGTTCTTTATTTTACTCGGTGTGGTCTCCCCGTGTCCTTAATGAACTGGCGATGAGGAATAAACTGGTTTGCTGTCGATGCTGCAACCTACTCGGCTGAGCCACTTCACTGATTTTCTGGACCCGGGTTTGGAGCCAATTATTCTGCCATGCCTCTGTTTTTGTGGTTAGATGCCTTTGATGCCAGTGTTGAAGACTGGAGCCAGGACACAGACAGAATGCGTTGCTTCTTCTGGGCCAACAACATCACGGAGAACGAGCACCAGACTGCGGCGCGCGCACGTTCAGAGTGACCCGGAGTCTCACATACCCGGCGGAGCCAGATACACACTCGTGGCACTGGTGGCTTTAACCTGACGCCACTACAAGGGATGGAGGGGAACGTTTTGGCGTTTTGCCCCTCACATGGGATCCCCAGGGTCTGGGCTGACTGACGCAGCAACTCTGGCCTCTGGGCAAAGGGCCAGCCATCATGAGACGGTGTCTCGGGCAGCATGGTGGTGCAGTGGATAGCACTGCAGCCTCAAATAACAAAGAACAAAGAAAAGTACAGCACAGGAACAGGCCCTTCGGCCCTCCAAGCCTGTGCCGACCATGCTGCCCGACTAAACTAAAATCTTCTACACTTCCTGGGTCCATATCCCTCTATTCCCATCCTATTCATGTATTTGTCAAGATGCCCTTTAAATGTCACTATCGTCTCTGCTTCCACCACCTCCTCCGATAGCGTGTTCCAGGCACCCACTACCCTCTGTGTAAACAACTTGCCTCATACATCTACTCTAAACATTGCCCCTCGCACCTTAAACCTATGCCCCCTAGTAATTGACCCCTCTACCCTGGGAAAAAGCCTCTGACTATCCACTCTGTCTATGCCCCTCATAATTTTGTAGACCTCTATCAGGTCTCCCCTCAACCTCCTTCGTTCCAGTGAGAACAAACCGAGTTTATTCAACCGCTCCTCATAGCTAATGTCCTCCATACCAAGCAACATTCTGGTAAATCTCTTCTGCACCCTCTCTAAAGCCTCCACATCCTTCTGGTAGTGTGGCGACCAGAATTGAACACTATACTCCAAGTGTGGCCTAACTAAGGTTCTATACAGCTGCAAAATGACTTGCCAATTCTTATACTCAATGCCCTGGCCAATGAAGGCAAGCATGCCGTATGCCTTCTTGACTACCTTCTCCACCTGTGTTGCCTCTTTCAGTGACCTGTGGACCTGTACACCTAGATCTCTCTCTCACTGTCAATAATACTCTTGAGGGTTCTACCATTCACTGTATATTCCCTACCTGCATTAGACCTTCCAAAATGCATTACCTCACATTTCTTCGGATTAAACTCCATCTGCCATCTCTCCGCCCAAGTCTCCAAACAATCTAAATCCTGCTGTATCCTCTGACAGTCCTCATCGCTATCCGCAATTCCACCAACCTTTGTGTCGTCTGCAAACTTACTAATCAGACCAGTTACATTTTCCTCCAAATCATTGATATATACTACGAACAGCAAAGGTCCCAGCACTGATCCCTGTGGAACACCACTGGTCACAGCCCTCCAATTAGAAAAGCACCCTTCTATTGCTACTCTCTCCCTTCTATGACCTAGCCAGTTCTGTATCCATCTTGCCAGCTCACCCCTGATCCCATGTGACTTCACCCTTTGTAGTCTGCCATGAGGGACCTTGTCAAAGGCCTTACAGAAGTCCATATAGACAGCATCCACTGCCCTACCTGCATCAATCATCTTTGTGACCTCTTTGAAAAACTCTATCAAGTTAGTGAGACACAAACTCCCCTTCACAAAACCATGCTGCCTCTCGCTAATACATCCATTTGCTTCCAAATGGGAGTAGATTCTGTCTCGAAGAATTCTCTCCAGTAATTTCCCTACCACTGACGTAAGGCTCATCGGCCTGTAGTTCCCTGGATTATCCTTGTTACCCTTCTTAAACAAAGCAACAACATTGGCTATTCTCCAGTCCTCCGGGACATCACCTGAAGACAGTGAGGATCCAAAGATATCTGTCAAGGCCTCAGCAATTTTCTCTCTTGCCTCCTTCAGTATTCTGGGGTAGATCCCATCAGGCCCTGGGGACTTATCTACCGTAATCTTTTTCAAGATGTCAACACCTCGTCTTTTTGGATCTCAATGTGACCCAGGCTATCTACACACCCTTCTCCAGACTCAACATCCACCAATTCCTTCTCTTTGGTGAATACTGATGCAAAGTATTCATTTAGTACCTCGCCCATTTCCTCTGGCTCCACACATAGATTCCCTTGCCTATCCTTCAGTGGGCCAACTCTTTCCCTGGCTACCCTCTTGCTTTTTATGTACGTGTAAAAAGCCTTGGGATTTTCCTTAACCCTATTTGCCAATGACTTTTCATGACCCCTTCTAGCCCTCCTGACTCCTTGCTTAAGTTCCTTCCTACTTTCCTTGTATTCCACACAGGCTTTGTCTGTTCCCAGCCTTCTAACCCTGACAAATGTCTCCTTATTCTTTTTGACGAGGCGTACAATATCTCTCGTCATCTAAGGTTCCCGACATTTGCTGTATTTATCCTTCTTCCGCACAGGAACATGCCGGTCCTGAATTCCTTTCAACTGACACTTGAAAGCCTCCCACATGCCTCAGATGTTGATTTGCCCTCAAGCATCCACCCCAATCTAGGTTCTTCAGTTCCCGCCTCCTATTGTTATAATTAACCTTCCCCCAATTTAGCACAGTCATCCTTGGACCACTCTTATCCTTGTCCACCAGCACTTTAAAACTTACTGAATTGTGGTCACTGTTCCCGAAATGCTCCCCTACTGAAACTTCTACCACCTGGCCGGGCTCATTCCTCAATACCAGGTCCAGTACTGCCCCTTCCCTAGTTGGACTATCTACATATTGTTTAAAGAAGCCCTCCTGGATGCTCCTTACAAACTCTGCCCCGTCCAAGACCCGAGCACTAAGTGAGTCCCAGTCAATATTGGGGAAGTTGAAGTCTCCCATCACAACAACCCTGTTGCTTTTACTCCTTTCCAAAATCTGTCTACCTATCTGCTCCTCTATCTCCTGCTGGCTGTTGGGAGGCCTGTAGTAAACCCCCAACATTGTGACTGCACCCTTCTTATTCCTCGCTGCCCTCTGAGGTGTCCTCTCGCAGTACAGCTGTGATATTCTCCCCAACCAGTAGCGCAACTCCTCCACCCCTTTTACATCCCCCTCTATCCCGCCTGAAACATCTAAATCCTGGAACGTTTAGCTGCCAATCCTGTCCTTCCCTCAACCAGGTCTCTGTAATGGCAACAACATCTTAGTTCCAAGAATTAATCCAAGCTCTAAGTTCATCTACCTTACCTGTTATACTTCTTGCATTAAAACATATGCACTTCAGGCCACCAGACGCACTGTTTTCAGCAACATCTCCCTGTGTGCTCTTCCTCAGAGCCATACTGGCCCTATTCCCTAGTACTCCCTCAATGCTTTCACCTTCTGACCTATTGCTCCGGTACCCACCCCCCTGCCATACTAGTTTAAACTAGTGTGACACTAGCAAACCTCGCGGCCAGGATATTTATGCCTCTCCAGTTTAGATGCAGCCCGTCCTTCTAATACAGGTCACACCTGCCCCGGAAGAGCTCCCAATGGTCCAGATAACGGAAACCCTCCCTCCTACACCAGCTGTTTAGCCACGTGTTTAGCTGGTCTATCTTCCTTTTTCTAGCCTCACTGGCACGTGGCACAGGGAGTAATCCCGAGATTACAACCCTAGAGGTCCTGTCTTTTAACTTTCTGCCTAGCTCCCTGAACTCCTGCTGCAGGACCTCATGCCCCTTCCTGCCATTGTCGTTAGTACCAATATGTACAATGACCTCTGCCTGTTTGCTCTCCCCCTTCAGGATGCCCGCTACCCGTTCTGAGACATCCTGGACCCTGGCACCAGGGAGGCAACATACCATCCTGGAATCTCTTTCACGTCCACAGAAGCACCTATCTGTGCCCCTGACTAGAGAGTCCCCTATGACTATTGCTCTTCTGCGCTTTGACCCTCCCTTCTGAACATCAGAGCCCGCCGTGGTGCCACTGCTCTGGCTGCTGCTGTTTTCCCCTGATAGGCTATTCCCCCAACAGTATCCAAAGCGGTATACCTGTTCGAGAGCGGGACAACCACTGGGGATTCCTGCACTGACTGCCTGCCCTTTCTGGTGGTCACCCATCTCTCTGCCTGCACCTTGGGTGTGACCATATCTCTATAACTCCTGTCTATGACACTTTCCGCCACCTGCATGCTCCTAAGTGCATCCAATTGCGTTCCAACCGAACCACGTGGCCTGTGAGGAGCTGCCATTGGTTACACTTGCTACAGATGTAGTCGACCGGAATGCTGGAAGCGTCACAGATCTGCCACATCTCACAGTTGGAGCACTGCACCCCGCTGAGTGACATTTAAGCACTAATTAATTAATTTAAAATAAACACTTGAATTATTGTTAGATTGAGTTACAATTAACTATATGGCCCTGATGCTAGATGATTTTTAATGTAAAATTAAATGCTAAATACCGATCGCTGCCCTCAGGTTTAGTTACTCCACTATCTAGCTAATCAATTAAGATTTGTTTTGCAATATTATTTTTTTTTCAAATTTAACAGATTCCCAACCAGCCAATCAGGTCACAGCTTTACAGTGATGTCACTTCAGCCCCCCCCCCCCCCACCGCCCACACGCAATTTGAAAAGGTAATACAATTAGAAATAAAAATCACTTACCTTCCCAGGATGCTCCCTGGTTCTCTCCCTGCAGATTAACAGTTACAGGCCAGAAGAAAGAGAACAAAACAGTAGGGGAAAAGCACCTTCTCCCACTCTGCATCGAATTACCTCAGTGCACCAAATTACCAACTTCCAATTCCCACTCTGGATGTGTCTCACTCACTCTGGATGTGTCTCCTTCACTTGCGCAAAGCTTGAGGCCTCACGGAGCCGAGGTCCCAGGTTCGATCCCGGCTCTGGGTCACTGTCCATGTGGAGTTTGCACATTCTCCCTGTGTCTGCGTGGGTTTCGCCCCCACAACCCAAAGATGTGCAGGTTAGGATGATAGGGCACGCTAAATTGCCCCTTAATTGGAAAAATTGAATTGGGTACTCTAAAATAAAAAATTAAAAGATACGGGCATCCCCGGACATGGCGGAAGGAGATTCCGGCCCGTGCGCGGCACGTGGGCTCCGGGCTAGGTGTAACTGCAGACGGTAGGAGGGCCAGTGCCCCAGGAGCCCGGGTTGAGATAGGGATCAGCCCCCGGGCCGGGCCTTGTATCTGCATGATCCAGAAGAGGCAGCGGTTGTGGCTGAGATTCACTTAAACTGTTTGGCATCGCCCCATGTGGCTGCTTTTCGTGTTCCGATTCGGGTGAAGGGCCACATGTTGCAGATAAATTGGATGCAGAAGCTGCCATTTCTGTCGTGGAGCAAAACAACTTTGTTCTTATTAGACGGGGTGCACACACTTTGGGTTTTGCTGACACAGTGACGCCTTTGGATACTTATACAGGGGAACGACTGAATATTGTGGGAATGACGCTTACTCCGATAGCTTATGGATGCCAATAGGCCTGGCTTCCCCTCAGTGTCGAGTAAGGAAACAACCATAGCTGGTTGGGCCATGATTGGCTACAGCAGCCTCAGTTGGATTGGCAGCATATCCTCTAAGTGGGATCTAGCGGTCTGTGTGCGGTACTGAGCAAATTCCTGGAGATTTACCAGCCTGGCTTGGGCACAATTAAAGGGGCAGCCCAGCTCTGATATTTCCGTGCACACCTAGAGCGAAATTCTCCGGAAACGGCGCGATGTCCGCCGACCGGCGCCAAAAACAGCGCGAAGCAGTCCGGCATTGTGCCGCCCCAAAGGTGCGGAATCCAACGCATCTTGGGGGGCCGAGCCCTAAACTTGAGGGGCTAGGCCCGCGCCGGACTGATTTACGCCCCACCAGCTGGCGCGGAAATTACATTGCTGGGCGGCGCATGCGCGGGAGTGTTAGCGGCCGCTCACGGCATCCCCGCGCATGCGCTGTGGAAGGAGTGTCTTCCACCTCCGCCATGGTGGAGACCGTGGCGAAGGCGGAAGGAAAAGAGTGCCTCCACGGCACAGGCCCGCCCGCGGATCGGTGGGCCCCGATCGCAGGCCAGGCCACCCCAGGACCCCGGAGCCTGCCCGCGCCGCATTGTCCCACCGGTAAGAGAGGTGGTTTAATCCACGCCGGCGGGTCAGGCATTGTAGCAGCGGGACTTCGGTCCATTCGGGCCGGAGAATCGCGGGGAGGGGGGGCCCGCCAACCGGCACGGCGCGATTCCCGCCCCCGCCAAATCTACGGTGCCGGAGAATTCAGCAACCGGCGGGGGCGGGATTCACGCCAGCCCCCGCCGATTCTCCGACCCGGCGGGGTGTCGGAGAATCTCGCCCCTGGTTCCCTGGTGGAGAAAGTCGAGACCGAACTCCGTCACTTGCAGAGCTTGGGCATTTTTAGACCTGTGCGCTTCACCATTTGGGCGGCGCCGGCGGTCCCTGTCATGAAGTCTGATAAAACAGTCCCACCTCTGCGGAGACCATGAATTGATGGTGAACACGGCTTTGAGGTTGGACCGTTACCCTTTACCGCGCAGCAAAGATTTTTATGCCACATGGGCCGGTGGCTGCACATTTCGGAAAGTGGATTGTAACAACGTTTATGTACAGTTGGAAGTCCGTCACAATCACTACGCACAAGGGTCTCTATGAGTACACCTGACTACCATTCAGAGTATCCACAGCATGCGTGGCTGATGTGCTAGTCATGGGGACCATGGACCAGGAACATTTACAGAACCTCAAAACAGTGTCAAAGTGCTTTTCCAAGTATGGGGTCCGCACGGTGAATGCTTCAGACAAAATAAGTTGTCTACTCGGGACAGCGGATGGACTGACACGACCTGCACCCGATCGCTGAGAAAGTGAGAGACATCCAGTTGACCCCGCCCCGTGAGACGCCACGGAGCTTCGCTCTTTCCTTGGGTTGGTCAATTATTATGGTAGATTCATTCTGTATTTGGCAACTATCCAGACCACCCCTTCAAATGCTCCTCAAGAAGAACCAGCCTTGTGAGGGGAGCGAGGATGAGGGGCAGATTCTCCGTTGCCAACGTTGATATTGTAATTGGCGATCAGGTGGAGAAGCGACTCCGACGGCCAAATCGGGGCTAATGCTGGTTTCGCCGGTCAGCCATGCTCTGCCCCCTCAGAAGTGGCGCATCAGCGGCAGGCCCTCCCGCGAAGCTCCGCCCCTGATGGGCCGAGTTCCCGACCACGCGGGACATGTGTGGTCTCAGCGGTCGGGAACCTGGCTTGGCGACTGCAGACTGTGTCCAGCGTCGCCACACTCTGCCGGGATCCGTGCCGCTGGCCGTGGGGGGGGACTTCCGCGAGGGCTGGGGGGGCTGGTGGGGGGGGGGGGGGTGGCCAGGGGGTGGGCTGTGAGGCTGCAGATGGTGGGTCGGGTCCATGCATGGCTGGCGCCATGTTGCCTGGCGCGACTACTGCAGATCATCGCCGTGCGTGTGCGCGGCTCGGGACCAGGCCATTCTTCGGCAGTTTTTGGCACAGGAGCCGGGGGTTTTGACCGATACCGCTGCTAGCCCCTTACCGCTCCCGGAATCGGTGAGAGGTCGGCACCGATTTATCATCGCAAACCTCCCGCGAATTCTCCGTTCCAGCCGGCACTTAGCCGCTGAAGTCAAACGGTGGGTGTATTCTTCGGGTGTGTTGACGTGTTTTGATCCTTCAAAGCCATTATTCGTGATGCGTAGTCAAAGTCACATGGGATTGGGGCAGTCCTGTCTTACCGGATGAGCGATGGCCGTGAATGTCCGACCGCCTTTGCCTCCCAGATGCGTAGGTATGCCCAAAAAGAAAAGGCAGGTCTGGCGGTCGTATTTGGAGTGAAGAGATTTCACCAGTACGTCTATGGCCACCATTTCTTTATTGTCACGGATCGCAAGCTGTTGATGGGCCTCTTTCGTAAGACTAGACAGTCCCACCAATTGCCTCCACTAAAATCCAGGACTGGACCTTGTTATTGGCTGCTTATGAATACTCTTTCGGGCACAGCCCAGGACCCAGATTGTGGGTGCTGATGCGTTAAGCCATCTTCCTCTGCTGACTGAATCCACAAACCCCCGCCCCTACGGCGGACAAAGTGGTCGCTGTCAAGAATTTTATGGACTCCATGCCCATCGCATTCATCGCATGTTCGTGACTGGACGCAGACTGACCCCGTCCTTGCCAAGGTGTGGCATCTGGTGCTACACGGTGGCAAGCATTGACAGCTACCAGGGGAGTTGAAGGCTTTCTCCTCAAAGGCCTTGGAGTTGACCGTGGAAGGCAGTATCCTCCTGTGGGGCACGAGGCTTGTTGTTCCAGCAAAGGGCCAGGCGATCGGGTTGAAGGACCTTCACGACGGGCATCCCGGGGTGTCCAAAATGAAGATGTTGCGAGAGGTTACGTCTGGTGGCCGGGTTTGGCCATAGATATCGAGACCTTGGCCCAACAATGGTCAATATGTCAAGAGCAGCAAAGGTTCCCCCCGGCGGCGCCCCTACATCCTTTGGAGCGGCCGTGGCACTATTGGACCCGTCCTCACGGCGATCTTGTGTGTCCATTCCTGGGTTTGGTGTTTTGAGTCCCACTCCAGGTGGCTGGAAGGCCACAAGATGGCACCGAACACCTCCCGGGCAACCATCGAGCGATTGTGCAATTCTTTTTCCGACCATGGAATCCCCAAGGTGCTCATAAAGGACAATGGGGCCTTTCTCACGAGCAAAGAGTTCAACGCCTTCATGAGATTCAGCACATCTGCACTGCCCCAAACCATCCGGCATCGAATGGCTTTGCAGAGAGGGCCATGCAGATGGTTAAACGGGGGCTAAAAAAGCAGATTTCGGGCTCGATGGACACCAGGCTGGCACATTTTCTATTCTCGTCCAGGACGCAGTAACTATGGGAGCCCCCGCTGAGATGCTAATGGGTCATAGGCTTCGTACTCAACTCAGTTTGTTGCTCCCAGATACCGGGGCAAATGTGCGTGGTAACCAGGAGTTGCAAGGGCATTGCCCAGTTGGACGTTGCCCTCTCCGATGTTTTGCACCTGAAAATGTGGTGCCCGTTCATTTCTTTTAAAATGTTTTCAAAAAAAATGTTACTTTTTTAAAAAATGTAGAGTAGCCAATTATATTTTTCCAATTAAGGGGCAATTTAGCGCGGCCAATCCACCTACCCTGCACGTCTTTGGGTTGTGGGGGTGAGACCCACACAGACACGGGGAGAATGTGCAAACTCCACACGGAATCGCCCGGGATTGAACCTGGGACCTCGGTGCTGTGAGGCAGCAGTGCTGACCACTGCACAACCATGCTGCTCTCGTGGTGCTCGTTCATAACTTCAACATCAGTGTTCTCTGGCTCTCTGCAATTGTCATCCGTCAAACGGGATCAGTCTCTTACCGGGTTCGGGTCTGAGGGCAACTGATGAGGCGGCATTTGGATCACATTCACTCATGGAGGTTCCTCGGAAGGAACCTGTCCTGGATCCTCCCTCTCCATTGCCAAACCGGCCTGCTGTGACGCCTCCAGTCTGTAGCACAATGGTTAGCACTGATGCTTCAAAGTGTCAGGGTCCCAGGTTCGATTCCCGGCTTGGGTCACTGTCTGTGCGGAGTCTGCACGTTCTCCCCGTGTGCGCGTGGGTTTCCTCCGGGTGCTCCGGTTTCCTCCCACAAGTCCCGAAAGACGTGCTGTTAGGTAATTTGGCCATTCTGAATTCTCCCTGTGTACCTGAACAGGTGCTGGAATGCGGCGACTAGGGGATTTTCACAGTAACTTCATTGCAGTGTAAGCCGACTTGTGACAATAATAAAAATTATTATTATTACATTTATTTTTTTAAATCTATGTATAAAAGGCCGGCAGTAGAACACTGACCAGCAAGAGACCTGATAGGGATTTATCGGATAGTGGAAATACCTTAATTGTAAATAAATCAAGGTTCTTTATTTTACTCAGTGTGGACTTCCCTTGTCCTTATCAAAATTATCTTCCCAGTGTTGTATACTCGCTGGTTTGTTGAAAATATTATGGGTAGCAGAGCAATGCAGCGACGACACTAATTTCTAAATGTTTAACAGGTTTATATACAAGAGTTTTAAAATATGTCTGCAATCACAAAATGACTGCATTCATGCTTATCCCAGCTCAGTTTCTTTCAGTAGCACTGCTGTTTTGTCACCTCTGAGTCTTCGCCCAGACCTAACCAATCAAGCACAGTGAGCAGACCAGACTCACATAATTGAACACAGAACAATTGAACACTACACTCAGGGGCAACTAAGGTCGGATGGTAAATGTTGACCTTGTCAGTGGCTCCCACATCCAAAGAATGTTCTTTATTATGAAGTCCACCTCCTTCATGCTGCTGCTGTCATTTTGTCTGAATCTCTTCCTTTTTTTCCCGAAGGTGTCCACTAAAGTTCCACAAATGGACGTCCTTTAGATGATGTTAGAATATGAGGCAATTAAATGGAATAGATTGTTACAACTGCACTCTGTACCTCTGTGACGTAGAATTACCAAGTATTTACAGCACAGCAACTGGCCATTTGGCCCAACTGGTCTTCATGCTATACACAAACCTTCTCCCACCCCTGTTGCATCTCATCCTACCTGCATATCCTTTTATTCCTTTCTCTCCCAAGTGTCCAACTAACTGACTCTTAAAGGCATCTATGCTAGTCATCTCAACCAATCTTTGTAGTAGCAAGTTTCACATTCTCACCCTTCTCCGGGCAACAATATTCCTTCTGAATTCCCAATTGGATTTACTCGTGGCTGTCTTATACTCATAGCCCCTGGCTCTGGTCTCTGCCAAAAAATGGAAAACAATTCTCAATGTCTGTCCCATCAATTGGCTTCAATTAACCTTCTTTCTTTCCTGGAGATAAGAGCCTCAGTCTGTTTGGGATTTACTGCCATTTCCAAGTGCCCGCTTCTGATATCATGTTTATAACTCTTGTTACACGAGGGAGATATTTGGAAACTGGGTCCAGAAATGAGACCCCAATGTAGCAGGCAGCTTAGGGTTTAAATAGATTAAGGGGGGAAAAAACTGCGAGCACAGAGTCAGAAAGATACGCCCACACCTGGCCGAGTTATGTTGTCCCAGTCAGACTTAAACTCATTAGTGGGAATACAGATCCATTGTTCTTCGGGACACTCCTATCTGACCAGCTATTAGCCCATTACAGAGTCTGATGGCCTCTTATCCATCAATGGGAGGTCAGTTGCTTATCAATAGCATGGCTCTGTTCTTGTGTATAAATGGGAGTGGGCAATAAAACAGCCAAGATAACGTTGATAGGTTCAAGACTGGAAACCCCAGCAGAGAACCTTCATTTGAGGGGTTGGACGAAGCTTAGAGAGAGGGAAAGAATGCTGTCCTGAAAGTTAGAGAGGGGAAGGCTTTGGAAGTCGACGAGAAAGGTCATGAAAGTTGCCACCAAGGCAGGCTTTGGTAAAGGGTTCTGAATCAATGACCCGAAAAGAAGAAAAACTGCTTCCTAATGCAAGTATTGCTTTTGTCTATCTGTGTAAGTGGAGCGAGAGCTGCATGTTTATTTAAAGAGGTGTTTAATGGGAACTAGTGTTTTATGGTTAAGAAACTAAATGTAATCTGCTATTGTTAGGGTTGAAGTTCAAAAGGTCAAACATTGTTTTGTTTTGTTTTCTTTTGATAAAGTTTGTTTATAAAATAACCAAGTCCTATTTCTTACATTTTCGCTCCTGGAGTGAATCAATCTTTCTGCACCGTCTTAAAACTTTAAAAAGTAATAGCTCTGGTTCAGTCTCTTTGCCACTGTTGAGAGCTGACTAGGCGTCCACAACATTCTATTTTGTGCCAGGGTGGTGTTAATATCTTGAAGGGTATGTCCTCCTCATCACCTGTCTCGCACATTGTTTAACTTTCACCTCCTCCTGTTCTTCCTCATCCAATGGAATCAAATACAAAAGAAAGCCTTGTTGGGAATGTCATACTTAACTCTCAGGACATTGTGGCAGTGGGAGAGAAACATGCTATTGGCTTCTCAACCCCACAGCAAGCCACAAGCTCACGGCCGCATATAAAGCAATAAAAAGCTCGAAAAGGTTTTCCAAATGATTTCTGAAGTTTCGGGCATGGCTCACGCATTGAAACCTACCAATTCCCCCAGTGTCCGTTGCCCCTGGCAACATGTAAGGCTCACATATTGATATTTGAAGGGCAGTTGCGGGAGAGGGAGGGGAGGGGGAAGTGATGGAAAGCCAATATTACTTGTTTCTGTCTCAATAATTTACAGTTTGATGAAAAGAATCGGTGCCCCTTGAAAACAGCAAGGAATTTCAAAGCTTGCACCTCCTCCACCCCCCCCCACCCGCCGTCCCGCCCGCATCCACGACCCCCACTCCCCCACCACCTCCTCTCCCGCCCAGCACCGCCTATCCCCCAACACCGCCACTCCCACAACACCCCCTCTCCCCCCAAACCTCCTCTCCCCCACCACCACTCCCCCACCACCTTCTCCAAACCACCATCCCCTCTCCCCCACCACCCCCACTCCCCCACCACCTCCTCTCCCGCCCAGCACCTCCTCTCCCCAGCACCGCCACTCCCACAACACCCCTCTCCCCACCCTCCTCTCCCCACCACCTCCTCTCCCCACCCTCCTCTCCCCACCCTCCTCTCCCCCTCCACCTCCTCTCCTCACCACCTCCTCTCCCCACCCTCCTCTCCCCACCATCCTCTCCCCACCACCTCCTCTCCCCACCACCTCCTCTCCCCACCACCTCCTCTCCCCACCCTCCTCTCCCCACCCTCCTCTCCCCCTCCACCTCCTCTCCTCACCACCTCCTCTCCCCACCCTCCTCTCCCCCTCCACCTCCTCTCCCCCTCCACCTCCTCTCGCCACCACCCTCCTCTCCCCACCACCCTCCTCTCCCCACCACCTCCTCTCCCCACCACATCCTCTCCCCACCCTCCTCTCCCCACCACCTCCTGTCCCCACCCTCCTCTCCCCACCACATCCTCTCCCCACCACCTCCTCTCCCCACCCTCCTCTCCCCACCACCTCCTCTCCCCACCACATCCTCTCCCCACCCTCCTCTCCCCACCACCTCCTGTCCCCACCCTCCTCTCCCCACCACATCCTCTCCCCACCACCTCCTCTCCCCACCCTCCTCTCCCCACCACCTCCTCTCCCCTCCATCATCCTCTCCCCACCACCTCCTCTCCCCACCACATCCTCTCCCCACCACCTCCTGTTCCCACCCTCCTCTCCCCACCACATCCTCTCCCCACCACCTCCTCTCCCCACCCTCCTCTCCCCACCACATCCTCTCCTCACCACATCCTCTCCCCACCACCCTCCTCTCCCCACCATCCTCTCCCCACCACCTCCTCTCCCCACCATCCTCTCCCCACCACCTCCTCTCCCCACCACCTCCTCTCCCCCTCCACCTCCTCTCCCCACCACCCTCCTCTCCCCACCATCCTCTCCCCACCATCCTCTCCCCACCCTCCTCTCCCCACCACCTCCTCTCCCCACCATCATCCTCTCCCCACCACCTCCTCTCCCCACCATCCTCTCCCCACCACCTCCTCTCCCCACCACCCTCCTCTCCCCACCATCCTCTCCCCACCATCCTCTCCCCACCACCTCCTCTCCCCACCATCCTCTCCCCACCCTCCTCTCCCCACCACCTCCTCTCCCCACCATCATCCTCTCCCCACCACCTCCTCTCCCCACCACCTCCTCTCCCCACCCTCCTCTCCCCACCACCTCCTCTCCCCACCACCTCCTCTCCCCACCCTCCTCTCCCCACCACCCTCCTCTCCCCACCACCTCCTCTCCCCACCATCATCCTCTCCCCACCACCTCCTCTCCCCACCACCTCCTCTCCCCACCATCCTCTCCCCACCACCTCCTCTCCCCACCACCTCCTCTCCCCCTCCACCTCCTCTCCCCACCACCCTCCTCTCCCCACCATCCTCTCCCCACCATCCTCTCCCCACCCTCCTCTCCCCACCACCTCCTCTCCCCACCATCATCCTCTCCCCACCACCTCCTCTCCCCACCATCCTCTCCCCACCACCTCCTCTCCCCACCACCCTCCTCTCCCCACCATCCTCTCCCCACCATCCTCTCCCCACCACCTCCTCTCCCCACCATCCTCTCCCCACCCTCCTCTCCCCACCACCTCCTCTCCCCACCATCATCCTCTCCCCACCACCTCCTCTCCCCACCACCTCCTCTCCCCACCCTCCTCTCCCCACCACCTCCTCTCCCCACCACCTCCTCTCCCCACCCTCCTCTCCCCACCACCCTCCTCTCCCCACCACCTCCTCTCCCCACCATCATCCTCTCCCCACCACCTCCTCTCCCCACCACCTCCTCTCCCCACCACCTCCTCTCCCCACCATCCTCTCCCCACCCTCCTCTCCCCACCATCCTCTCCCCACCCTCCTCTCCCCACCACATCCTCTCCCCACCCTCCTCTCCCCACCACATCCTCTCCTCTGCCACTTCAGCCAAGGTTTGTTTGAAGCAGAAATCTCTTCCACATAATCAATGCCTTCAAATAGACCAGTGCCCTGGTGCTGCCAGGCTTCAGTAACGAGGTACATTCCCTGCCAGCCCTCTCCCCTTGAGATAAAACTTGACAGCGGCCCAGTTGAACAACATTCCCGACTGCAAAATGCCATTTGGCACCAGCCACTGCTTTCACACTTTTCTGGGAATGTTCTTGGTGTTTTTTTTTGACAGGAATGGGAGATTGATCAAATGTTCAGGTAATGCGTTTTCTTTTAAAACACATGTACTCTAATGAACTTAGCAAGTTCTCAACAAAGCGGCCTTTCTTTAGGCATGTTAATCATTTTCGTACCAAACTAAACAGTGGGGATCGTGTCCAATCAATGTTCCTCAAGATGACCCCACTCGCTCTTTGATGGTTTGCCGACCTCAAGTTTTCAGACAGAAAGAGGCCGTGAAGCTCCGTCCGCTGACTCTTATCGATCAGGAAGATCCCAGATTTTGCTGGAATTTGGCCTCGGTGCCCTGGTGTAGAAAGTGGGGAAGGTTAGTTTTTATTCCACCCCCCTAATAGCTTTAGAAGCAAGAAAGTGCTGGCATTAATATAGCGCCTTTCAAAACTTCGGGATGCTCGAAAATGCTTTGTAGCCAAAGAAGTAGATTTTGAAGTGTAGTCACTGTTGTTATACAGGAAATGCAGCGAATACTTTGCGCACAGTACAAAGAACAAATAAAGAACAAAGAAATGTACAGCACAGGAACAGGCCCTTCGGCCCTCCAAGCCCGTGCCGACCATGCTGCCCGACTAAACTACAATCTTCTACACTTCCTGGGTCCGTATCCCTCTATTCCCACCCTATTCATGTATTTGTCAAGATGCCCCTTAAACGTCACTATCGTCCCTGCTTCCACCACCTCCTCCGGCAGCGAGTTCCAGGCACCCCCTACCCTCTGTGTAAAAAATTTAACTCGTACATCTCCTCTAAACCTTGCCCCTCGCACATTAAACCTATGCCCCCTAGCAATTGACCCCTCTATCCTGGGGAAAAGCCTCTGACTATCCACTCTGTCTATGCCCCTCATAATTTTGTAGACCTCTATCAGGTCGCCCCTCAACCTCCGTCGTTTCAGTGAGAACAAACCGAGTTTATTCATCCTCTCCTCATAGCTAATGCCCTCCATACCAGGCAATATTCTGGTAAATCTCTTCTGCACCCTCTCTAAAGCCTCCACATCCTTCTGCTAGTGTGGTGACCAGAATTGAACACTATACTCCAAGTGTGGCCTAACTAAGGTTCTATACAGCTGCCACATGGCTTGCTAATTCTTATACTCAATGCCCCGGCCAATGAAGGCAAGCATGCCATATGCCTTCTTGACTACCTTCTCCACCTGTGGTGCCCCTTTAAGCTCCCACAAATGGCAATATGTTAATGACCAGATCATCGGTGCTTATTGATGCTGATTGATGGATAGGTATTGGTCAGGACGTAAGGGGAGAACACCCCAACCCTTCTTCAAAATAGGGGCATTGGGATTGTTTGCATTCACTCAAGAATGCCGGTGGGTCCACCAAAAGACAAGACAGCACTCCCTCAATACTACACTGAAATGTCAGTCTAGACTTTGAGCTCAAGTCAATGGAATGCTGATAGCGAGCGGCATCCCTCCTGGCTGCCAAACCCATCTCACCCACCCTGGAACAGAAAGCACGGAATCTGGAGAACAGGAGCAAAGAAACACAGCCCTGAGGTCGGAAGAATGTGAAAATTGTTCAGCCCGTCTCCTAACAGTGGTTAATACAATTTGTACAGAAGGAGGAATGAAAAGCAGAAAAGTTCTGTTCATCTTATATCGTTTGGGTGAGATCACACTCGAAATACTGGGCACAGTTCCAGTATCCATATTGTATTGTTGTGAACTTGTGCAGGAATGAGGACCCAGGCTGATGCACGATCAATTGGACAAAGACGAGAGTTGAATACAACTGAGGCTTTATTACTCTAAGATGTGTGGCCTCCCACAGCAGCTTGCGAAAAGTCTCCTGCACGGAGGGCACACATATTTATACTCCGCCTACTGGGCGGAGCCAGCAGGCAGGGACTATCGCTGTACCTGTAGTACAGGGTTGTCCTGTACATCTCCTAATATATGTACAACAATGGTTTACCACATTCACCCCCTGTTAAAATTGAGTCCAATGGGGGTGGTGGAGAACTATGTACAGCAAGTTTGAGTTTAATGTACAGTATTGCAAGAAAAAAAATTCTTTTGAAGTTCAGCGGGTAGACAGCCCTGAACCAGTTATAGGTTTAGGCGTTCTGGGGCCTTGATGTGCCGCTTGGAGCGATGCAGTGGTGGCGGCGATTCCGATGTTGGTCTGGTCCTCGGTGACTCCGGGAGCGTGCCAAAATCCTCTTCATCCTCGGGCATAGGCAGGGGGAGGACGGATGGTCCTGGGGGGGGGGGGGGTTGCTGCTGGGAGCGCCGGAGGAGGGGGAGGTGGAGCCAGGCCAGAGGTGTGTGTGTGTGGGGAACCTGCTGGTGCCAAGTCCCTGAGGGAGACCTGGTTGAGGGAAGGACAGGATTGGCAGCTAAACGTTCCAGGATTTAGATGTTTCAGCCGGGATAGAGGGGGATGTAAAAGGGGTGGCGGAGTTGCGCTACTAGTTAGGGAGAATAGCTCAGCTGTATTACAGGAGGACACCTCAGAGGGCAGTGAGGCTATATGGGTAGAGATCAGGAATAAGAAGGGTGCAGTCACAATGTTGGGGGTTTACTACAGGCCTCCCAACAGCCAGCGGGAGATAGAGGAGCAGATAGGTAGACAGATTTTGGAAAAGAGTAAAAACAACAGGGTTGTTGTGATGGGAGACTTCAACTTCCCCAATATTGACTGGGACTCACTTAGTGCTCGGGGCTTAGACGGGGCAGAGTTTGTAAGGAGCATCCAGGAGGGCTTCTTAAAACAATATGTAGACGGTCCAACTAGGGAAGGGGCTGCACTGGACCTGATATTGGGGAATGAGCCCAGCCAGGTGGTAGAAGTTTCAGTAGGGGAGCATTTCGGGAACATAGAACATAGAACATAGAAAATACAGCACAGAACAGGCCCTTCGGCCCACGATGTTGTGCCGAACCGTTGTCCTAGATTAATCATAGATTATCATTGAATTTACAGTGCAGAAGGAGGCCATTCGGCCCCCTGAGTCTGCACCGGCTCTTGGAAAGAGCACCCCACCCAAACTCAACACCTCCACCCAACACCAAGGGCAATTTTGGACACTAAGGGCAATTTATCATGGCCAATCCACCTACCCTGCACATCTTTGGACTGTGGGAGGAAACCGGAGCACCCGGAGGAAACCCACGCAGACACGGGGAGGACGTGCAGACTCCGCACAGACAGTGACCCAAGCCGCAATCGAACCTGGGACCCTGGAGCTGTGAAGCAATTATGCTATCCACAATGCTACCATGCTTTGTGGAAGTTTTAAAGTGCTGGTGGACAAGGATAAGAGTGGTCCTAGGGTGAATGTGCTAAATTGGGGGAGGCTAATTATAACAATATTAGGTGGGAACTGA
Organism: Scyliorhinus torazame; assembly: GCF_047496885.1. Classification (NCBI taxonomy): domain Eukaryota; kingdom Metazoa; phylum Chordata; class Chondrichthyes; order Carcharhiniformes; family Scyliorhinidae; genus Scyliorhinus; species Scyliorhinus torazame. The sequence continues at coordinate 266,121,007 of NC_092714.1, read as the reverse complement.
AGAACCTACATTGGGGGCGGATGTTTGAGGGTAAATCAACATCTGACATGTGGGAGGCTTTTAAGTGTCAGTTGAAAGGAATTCAGGACCGGCATCTTCCTGTGAGGAAGAAGGATAAATACGGCAAATTTCGGGAACCTTGGATAACGAGAGATATTGTAGGCCACGTCAAAAAGAAAGAGGAGGCATTTGTCAGGGCTAGAAGGCTGGGAACAGACAAAACTTGTGCGGAATATAAGGAAAATAGGAATGGACTTACGCAAGGAATCAGGAGGGCTAGAAGGGGTCATGAAAAGTCATTGGCAAATAGGGTTAAGGATTTTTACACGTACATAAAAAGCAAGAGGGTAGCCAGGGAAAGGATTGGCCCACTGAAGGATAGGCAAGGGAATCTATGTGTGGAGCCAGAGGAAATGGGCGAGGTACTAAATGAATACTTTGCATCAGTATTCACCAAAGAAAAGGAATTGGTGGATGTTGAGTCTGGAGAAGGGTGTGCAGATAGCCTGGGTCACATTGAGATCCAAAAAGATGAGGTGTTGGGCGTCTTGAAAAATATTAAGGTAGCTAAGTCCTCAGGGGCTGATGGGATCTACCCCAGAATACTGGAGGAGGCTAGAGAGGAAATTGCTGAGGCCTTGACAGAAATCTTTGGATCCTCACTGTCTTCAGGTGATGTCCCGGAGGACTAGGGAATAGCCAATGTTGTTCCTTTGTTTAGGAAGGGTAGCAAGGATAATCCAGGGAACTACAGGCCGGTGAGCCTTACGTCAGTGGTAGGGAAATTACTGGAGAGAATTCTTCGAGACAGGATCTACTCCCATTTGGAAGCAAATGGACGTATTAGTGAGAGGCAGCATGATTTTGTGAACCGGAGGTCGTGTCTCTCACTAACTTGATAGAGTTTTTCGAGGAAGTCACAAAGATGATTGATGCAGGTAGGGCAGTGGATGTTGTCCATATGGACTTCAGTAAGGCCTTTGACAAGGTCCCTCAAGGTAGACTGGTACAAAAGGTGAAGTCACACGGGACCAGGGGTGAGCTGGCAAGGTGGATTCAGAACTGGCTAGGTCATGGAAGGCAGAGAGTAGCAATGGAAGGGTGCATTTCTAATTGGAGGGCTGTGACTAGTGGTGTTCCGCAGGGATCAGTGCTGGGACCTTTGCTGTTCGTAGTATATATAAATGATTTGGTGGAAAATGCAACTGGTCTGATTGGTAAGTTTGCAGACGACACAAAGGTTGGTGGAATTGCGGATAGCGATGAGGACTGTCAGAGGATACAGCAGGATTTAGATAATTTGGAGACTTGGGCGGAGAAATGGCAGATGGAGTTTAATCCGGACAAATATGAGGTAATGCATTTTGGAAGGTCTAATGCAGGTAGGGAATATACAGTGAATGGTAGAACCCTCAAGAGTATTGACAGTCAGAGATATCTAGGTGTACAGGCCCACAGGTCACTGAAAGGGGCAACACAGGTGGAGAAGGTAGTCAAGAAGGCATATAGCATGCTTGCCTTCATTGGCCGGGCATTGAGTATAAGAATTGGCAAGTCATGTTGCAGCTGTGTAGAACCTTAGTTAGGCCACACTTGGAGTATAGTGTTAAATTCAGGTCGCCACACTACCAGAAGGATGTGGAGGCTTTAGAGAGGGTGCAGAAGAGATTTACCAGGATGTTGCCTGGTATGGAGGGCATTAGCTATGAGGAGCGGTTGAATAAACTCGGTTTGTTCTCACTGGAACGACAGAGGTTGTGGGGCGACCTGATAGAGGTCTACAAAATTATGAGGGGCACTGACGGAGTGGATAGTCAGAGGCTTTTCCCCGGGGTAGAGGGTTAATTACTCGGGGGCATAGGTTTAAGGTGTGAGGGGCAAGGTTTAGACTAGATGTACGAGGCAAGTTTTTTACACAGAGGGTAGTGGGTGCCTGGAACTCGCCACCGGAGGAGATGGTGGAAGCAGGGACGATAGTGACATTTAAGGGGCATCTTGACAAATACATGAATAGAATGGGAATCGAGGGATACGGACCCAGGAAGTGTAGAAGATTGTAGTTTAGTCGGGCAGTATGGTCGGCACGGGCTTGGAGGGCCGAAGGGCCTGTTCCTGTGCTGTACGTTTCTTTGTTCTTTGAGACAGTATCCTGGAGGCCGTCGGGGTACGCTACGTAGGCATACTGGGGGTTAGCGTGGAGTAACTGCACCCTTTCTACCAACGGATCCACCTTGTGGAGTCGGACGTGCCTGCGGAGGACTACGGGTCCTGGAGCTGCGAGCCAAGTCGGGAGCGACACCCCGGATGTGGACTTCCTGGGGAAGGCAAAGAGACGTTCATGGGGTGTGTCGTTAGTGGCGGTGCACAGTAGTGACCGAATGGAGTGCAGTGCATCGGGGAGGACCTCCTGCCAGCGGGAGGCCGGGAGATTCCTGGACCGTAGGGCCAGTTGGACGGCCCTCCTGACCGTCCCATTCTCCCTCTCTGCCTGCCCGTTTCCCCAGGGGTTATAGCTGGTCGTCCTGCTGGAGGTGATACCCCTGCTGAGCAGGAACTGATGCTGCTCATCACTCATGAATGAGGATCCCCTGTCACTGTGGATGTAGGCGGGGAAACAGAACAGAGCGAAGATTGTGTTGAGGGCTTTGATGACGGTGGCAGATGTCATGTCGGGGCATGGGGTGGCGAAGGGGAATCTGGAGTACTCATCGACCACACTGAGAAAATACGTGTTACGGTCGGTGGAGGGGAGGGGCCCTTTGAAATCCACGCTGAGGCGTTCAAAGGGGCGGGAGGCCTTCACCAGGCGCGCACGGTGTGGCTGGTAGAAGTGTGGTTTGCACTCCGCACAGACCTGGCAGTCCCCGGTGATTGCCCTGACTTCCTCGACGGAGTAGGGCAGATTGCGGGCCTTTATGAAGTGGTACAACCGTGTGACTCCCGGGTGACAAAGGTTGTCGTGCAGGGTCCGGAGTCGGTCTACCTGTGCGCTGGCACATGTAACTCGGGATAGGGCATCTGGGGGCTCGTTGAGCTTGCTGGGGCGATACATAATCTCATAGTTGTAGGTGGAGAGCTCAATCCTCCACCTCAAGGTTTTATCATTTTTGATCTTGCCCCGCTGTGTGTTATTGAACATGAAGGCAACCGACCGTTGGTCAGTGAGGAGAGTGAATCTCCTGCCGGCCAGGTAATGCCTCCAATGCCGCACAGCTTCAACGATAGCTTGGACCTCCTTTTCGACGGAGGAGTGCCGATATTTCGGAGGCATGAAGGGTGCGGGAAAAGAATGCCACGAGTCTGCCTGCCTGATTGAGGGTGGTGGCCAGAGCGACGTCCGATGCGTCGCTCTCCACTTGAAAGGGCAGTGTCTCGTCTACTGCGTGCATCCCGGCCTTGGCGATATCGGCTCTGATACAGTCGAAGGCCTGCTGTGCCTCGGCCGTCAGAGGAAAATGGGTGGACTGGATGAGTGGGCGGGCCTTGTCTGCATAGTTTGGGACCCACTGGGCGTAGTATGAAAAGAACCCCAGCCAGTGTTTGAGGGCCTTGGGGCAGTGGGGGAGGGGGAGCTCCATGAGGGGACGCATGTGGCCGGGATCGGGCCGCAGAACTCCGTTCTGGACCCTAGCCGAGGATGGCGAAGCGGTTCGTGCTGAATACGCACTTCTCCTTGTTATAGGCGAGGTTTTGGGGAGTGGCGGGGTGGAGGAATTTTGCAAGGTTGGCATCGTGGTCCTGCTGATCGTGGCCGCAGATGGTGACATTGTCTAGGTACGGGAAGGTGGCCCGCAATCCGTACCGGTCGACCATTCGGTCCATCTCCCTTTGGAAGACCGAGTATGAAAAGTTGGTGACGCCGAAGGGAACCCTGAGGAAGTGATAGAGGCGGCCGTCTACCCCGAAGGCAGTATATGGATGGTCCGCCTTACAGATGGGGAGCTGGTGGTAGGTGGATTCGAGGTCTACAGTTGAGAAGACCCGGTACTGTGCAATCTGATTGACCATATCAGATATGCGTGGGAGGGGGTACGTGTCAAGCTGCGTGTACTTGTTGATGGTCTGGCTGTAGTCCACGACCATTCTGTGCTTCTCCCCAGTTTTAACTACTACCACTTGGGCTCTCCAGGGGCTGTTGCTGTCCTCGATGATGCCCTCCCAAAGCAGCCGCTGGACCGCGGATCTGATGAAGATACTGTCCTGGGTGCTGTACCGTCTGCTCCTGGTGGCGACGGGTTTGCAATCCGGGGTTAGGTTTACGAATAGGAAAGGTGGGTCGACCTTTAGGATCGCGAGGCCGCACACAGTGAGGGGTGGTAGGGGCCCGCCGAATTTCAAGGTTAGGCTCTGGAGGTTACACTGGAAGTCCAGGCCAAGTAGCAGGGCAGCGCAGAGGTTGGGGAGGACGTAGAGGCGGAAGCCGCTGAATTCTACGCCCTGGACCGTGAGCGTGACTATACAGTACCCCCAGCTCGCCACGGAGTGGGATCCGGAGGCCAGGGAGATTCTTTGATTGGCGGGGTGTACCGCGAGGAAGCAGCGCCTTACCGCATACGGGTGGATGAAGCTTTCGGTGCTCCCGGAGTCCAGTAGGCAAGAGGTCACGTGCCCATCGATCTTAACGCTGGTCGATGCGGTGGCCAGGTTGTGCGGACGGGACTAGTCGATGGTGACCGAGGCGAGTCGTGGCTGGTCATCGCTGGTGTCGGATGATGGGGTGCCCGGGGGGCACGGGTCCTGGAACGATGGTGGTGCCCATGTACCATGGGGGAGACAAGATGGGGATCTTTGGTGGACAAAATGGCGGCGCCCACTGGCCGCACGTGGTGGGGGTTGAAAAAGCTGGCGGCGCCCATGGGCCGCACGTGTTCCGCGGAGGGGAAGATGGCGGCGCCCACTGGCCGCGCGTAGTCTGAGGGGGAGAAGATGGCGGCGACCACTGGCCGCGCATGGTCCGGGGAGGCGAAGATGGCGGCCCCATTGTGCGTAAACGAGGGGGGGCGGTGCGATAGCAGCGACTGCACAGGCCTGGCACACCGCAGCGAAGTGCCCCTTCTTACCGCAGGCTTTACAAAGGGCTGCGTGGGCCGGGCAGCGTTGGTGGGGGTGTTTCTGCTGGCCGCAAAAGTAACATCGGGGACCCCCAGGGTTGGCTGGCTGGCGCGTGGCACAGGCGTATTGGCTGGGTAAGGCCCCCGCTGGGGCGGCCGTCTGTGGGATACACGATGCGTAGGAGGGATGGGCCACGCGGCTGGGGGTGTAGGCCTGAATATTGCGCGAGGTGACTGTCATGGATAGTGCTACCTTCTTTGTCTCTGCGAGATCGAGCGTGGCCTCCTCTAAAAGGCGCTGGCTTATGCGGTCTGACCCAATCCCCGTAACAAAAGCGTCCCGCATAAGGAGGTTTGAATGTTCCATGGCCGTAATGGCCTGACAGTCACAGTCTCTGACTAGTGGAATTAAGGCATGCCAGAAATCTTCTACAGACTCACCAGGGAGCTGACAGCGAGTGGAGAGTACGTGTCTGGCGAAGAGCGTGTTCCTCCGCTGGGCGAAATTGTCTTTAAGTAGCGTCATGGCTTTGTCGTAGTTTGGCGCGTCCTGGATCAGCGGAAAGACGTTGGAGCTGAACCTCGAGTACAGTATCTGTATTTTCTGAGCTTCCGGAATTGGGTCTGGTGCAGACCTGATGTACGCCTCGGAACAATCTAGCCAGTGCTGAAAGTCCTTTTTGGCGTCGCTTGATTGCGGATCCAGCTGCAGGCGATCCGGCTTGATGCGGAGGTCCATCTTCTGAAAATCTTAGAGTAATAAATTGATGCACGATCAATTGCACAGAGACGAGAGTTGAATACAACTGAGGCTTTATTACTCTAAGATGTGTGGCCTCCCACAGCAGCTGGCGAAATGGCTGCTGCATGGAGGACACACATATTTATACTCCGCCTACTGGGCGGAGCCAGCAGGCAGGGGCTACCGCTGTACCTGTAGTACAGGGTTGTCCCGTACATCTCCTAATATATGTACAACAGTGGTTTACCACGCAGGCAATAACTTCACCAGTTCATTACATAGATCCTCGACATGCTGCGCCTGTAGCCACGCGGGAGTGACTTCCAGCGCCCTCCCCACATCACATATCAGTACAGGGTGTACAGGTCACTCGGCAGTATGGGAATGAATGCACATTGTACATCTTCCCCATTTGTTTAACTGGGACAATCTGGAACTGCCTCCAAAGAGCAGGACCGAAATAGTAGTAAAACAATGGAGCACTTGAATACACAGCCCACGGACATGGGCTTAAACTGGTGCAAAGCCCAAAAGTGTCTATTCCACCACCCTCCCCTTTTCAGAAACAGTACATATATTTATGTTGTCAAGTAGTCCTTAATTTTGGGGTTTGGTCCATTCAGCTGCGCCGAGCGTGTTGTCACACACGGTGACTGCCCCATGGCTATTGTTTACATGGTGGAGAGCACCAAGGGAGCCTGGGGTGGGCCTGGTGGACGTAGGGCTTGCTGCATTGGTAACAGGAAGGACTTCCGTCTCAGCTGGTGTGGGCGGCACGGACTGCAAACCCAGCAGGTTAGCCCCGTGGCAGTTAACGGGGCTGGTTCACGTGCCTGCAGCAGACGATGCCAGTTCCGGCAACCATGGCACCATCTGAGGCAACTGTGCAGCTGTTGTGTTGGGGAGTGATGTACCGACAATTACCACGAGTAGAGAATGGTGAAGCAATCGAGGCTTTATTGCACAAGATATTGCGCCTCCTGCAGCTGGAACCAAAATGGGAGCAGCGCAGGAGAGCAGACACTTTTATACCCCGCCTGCTGGGAGGAGCCAGCAGGCGGGGATTTACTGTGGTGCCTGTAATACAGGGGGCAGTACCGTAATACATGCAATGTTACTAATGGTGTTTACCACAGGGAGGCACGGCACAACAGCCAGTTTGTCACAATCCCGTGTTGCTGACATTCTGACTGTCTGACCCGGCTCCAGAAACCCGGAATTTGAGGCGTTGCGGTCACAGTAGCTCTTTCCTCCTTGCCGCCGTTTCATAAGAACTTCCACTTCAGGCTGCAGCAGAGATTTGGAAACAGGGGCCATGGTCCTGGTGCACCTGGAGAACATTCTCTGCGGCGGAGAGGACTGGCCCTCGGCAGATTACACAGACTAAGTAATGCAGCTTAGAAGACTGAGTTATCACGGAGGTGTTTTTCGAGGAGGTGCTTTGCTGAACATGCTCCACGCTCCACCAAACTATTCGATTGAGGGTAGAGGGGGTTGCTTGTACCATGTTCAAAGTTCCATGTGTGTAAAAAGTCCTTGAACTGACAGTTTGTCCGTCATTGGCTGGTGTGGAATGCCATACATGGCAAAGTGTCTCTTCAGCTTCCCAATTACTGATCGTGCTCTTCATGTTGGGCAATCATCAACTTTATACCACCCTCAGAATGAATCAACAAGGACCACATGATGTCTCCCATTTCACTCGGATATATGTGCTGTGGTGAGTGACTGTGGAAGGTCTGGAATCTGGGGCGAAATTCTCCGGTACTGGCGCGATGTCCGCCGACTGGCGCCCAAAACGGTGCAAATCAGTCGGGCATCGCGCCGCCCCAAAGGTGCAGAATGCTCCGCATCTTGGGGGGCCGAGCCCCAACCTTAAGGGGCTAGGCCCACGCCGGACGAATTTCCGCCCCGGCAGCTGGCGGAAAAGGCCTTTGGTGCCCCGCCAGCTGGCGCGGAAATGACATCTCCGGGCGGCGCATGCGCAGTGGAGGGAGTCTCTTCCGCCTCCGCCATGGTGGAGACCGTGGCGAAGGCGGAAGGGAAAGAATGCCCCAACGGCACAGGCCCGCCCACGGATCGGTGGGCCCCGATCGCGGGCCAGGC